>NC_060068.1:17481420-17788710 GCF_922984935.1 Meles meles | reverse complement strand
ATTTATTTGACAGACACAGATCACAAGTAGGCAGAGAAGCAGGCAGAGAGAGAGAGGAGGAAACAGGCTCCTGCAGGGCTTGATCCCAGGACCCTGGGATCATGACCTGAGCTGAAGGCAGAGGCTTTAACCCACTGAGCCACCCAGGCACCCTGAAACTGTAGAATTTACAGATAGAAAAATAAACATAAAAAGTGAATTGTATTATTAAAATATTTTATATTTAGTAAATAAACTTATAGTAAAAATCCTAATCACTTCACATCTGTCAGATTGGCTGTTATCAAAAGAGAAAAAAGAGTTTTTGGGAGACAAGATGGCAGAGAAGTAGGAGACGCTATTTCAACTGGTCCCCTAAAGTGAGATGATTATCTACCAAAGAACTCTGATCACCCATGAAATCAGCCTTATATTAGAATTATACATTTCAGGATCAAAGGGTGAGGGAGCCACCAGAAGCAACCCATTGGAAAATAATATCCCAATACGAGAATGTCCTGTGATGGGGGAACAGCATCAACTTGGAATCTGGTTGAAAGAACTCAAAAAGAGCAGAAGGACAATCTGACGGTTTTGAAGGGGTGGGGAGTGGGAGGTTAGGGGAGCCAGGTGGTGGGCATTATGGAGGGCATGTATGGCATGGAGCACTGGGTGTGGTGCATAAACAATGAATTCTGTTATGCTGAAAAGAAATTTAAAAAAAGAAAAAAAAAAAACAAACAACTCCCCAACAAAAACATATGCACCTGGGGGGGGGGGGGAGAAAAAAAGGAGGAAGATCTTAAGGAAAAATTGGTGGAATCAGGTGGTTAGTGACAGGGACTTAAGCTCATAGACCCAGGACAGCCACCACAGGCACTGTGCCAGAGAGAGTATGGCAAAGAAGCCAGACATTGGTCCCTGAGCCACCGGCACAGATGTGAGAGATTCTGGGTGATGACTCTTGTGAGACAGTCTGGTGTGGATACCAGCCAGTGTTCTCTAGAACCACAGCCTTTTGCACTGTGTATGCGCACTGTGAAACCAGGGTCTGAGTCTCGCTCCACCCCCTCCCTTGAGAGAGGTCCTTGTAGGAGCTAGCCAGTGCTATCTAGGACCAAGAGATTCTGAACATTCCCAGCATGAGTCAGCATGAAAATCTCAGTGTACTATCTCTGGTTGGGACCTCTCTGGCAGTCTGGACCTGCCCAGACAGCCTTGGCAAAGGCAGCCACTGGAAGCCAGCTCTGGACTTCTATTTCTCCTGGTTTTGGGTACAAGCAGGAGTTCCTGCAACTCCTGAGACCATGATTAAGGACATGCTCTGCCAGTGGCAGAGGGGGAATTTATGTGTTCTGGAGCACCAGAGGGGAACAGGCTGAGGCTTCTCTCTGAGACAGAGGTATGGGTGCAGTTTGCTTTCCTCTAAACCTCCAAAGAACCTCCAAAACCCAAAGAGGAGAAAAAAAAAAAAAACAAGCTCAGAGAACAAAATCCTGAAAAAACAGTTTCATCAGAGCCTAGCCCCTTGATGGGGGCAGGAGAACTCATCTCTAGCAAGACCACCTGAAAAACCATGGGGCATGATCCCCACCCCTCCAGAAAGCCAGCTCAAAACAACAACAACAACAACAACAACAACAACCAATCAAACATACAAGCAAACAAACAAAAAACACAAGAGGACAACCACCACTACTTCACACACAAAACATTTATTTTTAATTTATTCCCACTATTCTCAATATTTCCAACTTTTTATATAATTTTTAAACAACTTACAATCACATGAGATGTTCAGTACAACATATTACTTGAACCTTTTTGATACATATACCTGTGTTTTACTTTTGCTTTTCTATTTTTTTATTTTTGTTTTTTAATATTCATATAGAGATAAGCTTCAAGATAATCCCCTTTCCCCAGGCAATGCTATCCCTATATATAAACAAGTTTTAATCCCCCTTTATCTCAGAAAATTTGAGTACATTAACAAAGATACCAAGATACATCCAGGAAGAATAAAAATAAACTTCCTTGCCCACACAGAGAATTTATAACCACCCCTCCCATCTTTTTCCTCTGTCAGAGTTTCTGTATATTTCATTTTGTTCTGGTAGTATACAAATCTTATGGTAGGGTTTAATTTTGGTTGGGTTTTTAAATTTATTTATTTTTCTTGTCATCTACTATGGACAGTCTTTTGTTTGTCTACTTTATAAATCATACCTTTGGGGCCCATTCAGGCTGGGTATTCTCTTTTCTTTTCTTTTTTTTTTTTTTATTTCCTGTCTCTATGTCTCTCTCTCTCTCTCTCTCTTTTTTTTTTTTTTTTTTTTACTTTCTTTCTTTCATTTTGGTGGGGACTCCCGATTGCTCAGAATCTATCCAGGGTTCACTTGCCTGAACCATGGTTGATACATGCAGCTACACATCCATTCATCCATCTGTCAACAAAATGTCTAGGAGGAGGAATGTCCAACAGAGGAAAAATTCAGAGACTGGGCCTTCTCCATCAGAGCTATTGGACATGGACATAAACAGTATGTTGGAAAGGGAATTACAGGTAACAATTATCCAGGCAATAGCTAGGTTGGAAAGAGCCTTTGATGACAAAATGGAATTGATTAGGGCAGAACTGAAATACACGAGGGAAGATGTTAACAATCCTCTCACTGAGCTCCAATCTAATCTAAATTTTCTAACACCTAGGGTAACTGTGGCAAAAGATATAATTAGTGATCTAGAGGACAAACTGATAGAGAAAAGGGATCAGGAGGAAGCCTGGAACAAATAGCTTAGAAGCCACGAAAGCAGAATTAGGGAAATACATGATGCCATGAAACATTCCAACGTCAGAATTATTGGAATCCCTGAGGGGGAGGAGAAAGAAAGAAGACTAGAGGATATAGTTGAAAAAATTCTCCATGAAAATTCTCCCAACCTGGTGAATGGAACTAGTGTTCATGTACTAGAGGCAGAAAGATCTGCCCCCAAGATCATAGAATCTAGAAAGACCTCAAGACACCTGATTGTGAAAATGATGAATCAAAATTTTAGACAAGAGCACTTAAAAGCAGCTAGGGAGAAAAGATTACTTTTGTACAGAGGAAAGCCCATCAGAATACCATTAGACCTGTCCACAGAGACCTGGCAAGCCAGAAAGAGCTGGCAGGATGTATTCAGGGCATTAATGAGAAGAACATGCAGCCAAGAATACTTTATCCAGAAAGACTGACATTTAAAATGGATGGAGAGATAAAGAGCTTCCAAGACTGGCAAGATTTAAAAGAGTATTTGACCACCAAGCTACAAGAAATATTAAGGGTGGGGGTGGCTTCTATAAAAGAGGAAAAGCACAAAGAATATAATTGAAGAGAAATTTATGGAGAAAATCTATAGAGACAAAGACTTCATAGGTAACACGAGGTCAATAAAAACGTGTCTCTCAAAAATCACTGTCAATGTGAATGGCCTAAATGCACCCATAAAACAGTACAGGGCTGTAGAATGGGTAATATGACAGGACCCATCCATATGTTGTATACAGGAGGCCTAGTGTGAACCAAAGGATGCATCCAGACTGAAAGTGAAGAGGAGAAACATCATCACGCCAATGGGCCTCAAAAGAAGGCTGGGGTAGCAATTCTCATATCAGATAAATTAGACTTTAGACTAAGAACTGTAGTCAGAGATACAAAAGGACACAACATAATTCTTAAAGTGACTATCCACCAAGAAGCTCTAACAACTGCAAATATTTATGCCCCCAGTATGGGAGCAGCCAATTACAAAAGAAAACTCTTAATCAAGATAAAGAGTCATATTGATATGAATACATTAATAGTAGGAGATCTTAACATGCCACTCTCAGTAATAGACAGATCATCGAAGCAGAAAATCAATAAAGAAACAGAGCATTGCTGGCATGGTACTGGCATAAAAACAGACACATAGACCAGTGGAACAGAGTAGAGAAAATAGATATGGACACTCAACTCTATGGTCAAATAATCTTCGACAAAGCAGGAAAAAATATACAGTGGAAAAAAGACAGTCTCTTCAATAAATGGTGCTGGGAAAATAGGACAGCTAAGTGTAGAAAAATGAAACTCAACCATTCTCTTACACCATACACAAAGATAAACTCAAAATGGCTAAAAGACCTCAACGTGAGGCAGGGATCCATCAGAATCCTAGAGGAAAACATAAGCAGTAACATCTTTGACATCAGCCACAGCAACTTCTTTCAAGATATGTCTCAAAGACAAAGGAAACAAAAGTGAAAATGAATTTTTGGGACTCCATCAAGATCAAAAGCTTCTGCACAGCAAAGGAAACATCAACCAAACAGAGGCAACCCACGGAATGGGAGAAGATATTTGCAAATGACAGTACAGACAAAAGGCTGATATCCAGGATCTATAAAGAACTACTCAAACTCAAACTCAACACACACAAAACAGATAATTATGTAAAAAAATGGGCAGTAGACATGAACATACACTTCTCCAATGAAGACATACAAAAGGCTAACAGACAGATGAAAAAATATTCATTATCAGGGAGATTCAAATCAAAATCACATTGAGATACCACTTTATACCAGTTAGAATGGCCAAAATCAACAAGACCATTAAAAACGGGTGTTGGGGGGCACCTGAGTGGCTCAGTGGTTTAAACCTCTGCCTTCGGCTCAGGTCATGATCTCAGGGTCCTGGGATCGAGCCCCACATCGGGCTCTCTGCTCGGTGGGGAGCCTGTTTCTCCCTCTCTCTCTGCCTGCCTCTCTGCCTACTTGTGACCTCTCTCTGTGTCAAATAAATAAATTAAATATTAAAAAAAAAAAAACGGGTGTTGGAGAGGTTGTGGAGAAAGGGGAACCCTCTTACACTGTTTGTAGGAATGCAAGTTGTTGCAACCACTTTGGAAAACAGTGTGGTCATTCCTTAAGAAATTAAAAATAGAGCTTCCCTATGACCTTGCAATTGCACTACTGGGTATTTATCCAAAAAATACAGATGTAGTGAAAATAAATGCCATCTGTACCCCAATGTTCATAGCACCAATGGCTACAGTCAACAAACTGTGGAAAGAACTGAGATGCCCTTCAGTGGACGAGTGGATAAGGAGGATGTGGTCCATACATCCAATGGAGTATTATGCCTCCATCAGAAAGGATGTATCCATGCATCAGCACAGACAGGACTGGAAGAGATTATGCTGAGTGAAATATGCTAAGCATAAGAAATAAATTGGAGGACGTGGGGAGAGGGAGAGGAGATGAGAGTTGGTGGAAGTTGGATGGGGAGATGAACCATGAGAGACTATAGACTCTGAAAAACAATCTGAGGGTTTTGGAGGGGCGGGAGGTGGGACGTTGGGTGTGCCTGGTTGTGGGTGTTATGGAGGGCGTGTACTGCATGGATCCCTGGGTGTGGTACATAAATAATGAATTCTGGAACAGTGAAAAGAAATTAAAAAATAAATAAAAATTTAAAAATAACACAAAAAATAACAAGTGTTGGCAAGGTTATGGAGAACAGAGAACTCTTATTCACTGTTGGGGATAATAATTAGTGCATCCATTATGGAAAACATCTAAGGTTAATGAAATATTTTAATATCTTATTTTATGTTCATTTTATCTTATTTGTTATATATATTTGTCATTTTCTGCTTTGTGGGAGCTCTAGGGAATTCAATATAAGTTTTAAACTATTAATCTATATATTCATATATAGATATTAATATTCCATATGTAATGTATATGTTCCTATTTACTTTCTTAACCTTTGTGCTAATCTTGTAATATAATAAAATTTTACATATTTTATAAAATCCACATTACTATTTTTGTTTAAATGTTAACATTAAAAGAGGAATCAGATTGTTCTGAAAATATTTTCTTCCTATCTATATACGTTGTCCTCAGTTTTGAATGTTTTTAAGGTTCTTTATTTAACATAACCTTTAGCAACATATGATAGAGTGTTGAATTGGGTGTGTTGTCGTGGCCGGCATGACAAATCTACCAGGAAACGTGAGGGTAAGAGGATGGTGAAAAGAAGTTAAAGAGACAAAGAGATGGGGGCAGGAGGGACAATGAGGAGGATGTCCAACAGTGCTGAGTTTACTAGGGGCATTATAGCCATATATATAGTAGTTATACAATAAGAGAAGCAATACACCCGTGTCTAGATAAACAACCACAAATTCCCGTAATCAGTTCCCCACATCTCCCCCTTCCTTTTTAAATAAGTCAAGCATATGTATTTGTGCTTGAGTATTTAGTCGTTGCTGTCCTGCATGAAATGAGGAAATAGCCCAGTCAACAAGCAGAATAGCAAGTATCACAGAGATTATTACAAAGATCCAAAAGGAATATTTCATTACATTGCCTGGATTGAATCCCTGAAGACCTCCTAAAATTTTTGCCACTACACTAGCAGGATTTTTCTAGTTCTAGTTGTGCATGTCCTATCTTAGTTATTTCCTTTTGCAATTCAGCAAGATCCAGGCTTACATTATTGTGAAACCATACCCCCTGTAATGATGCTTAACTGCATCCCAAGAATAATTGGAGGCTTTAAGGGGAGTAACACATATATGCTGAAATCCTCCATGGCAAGTCAAAGACAATTGTGTCCTTAAGGCAGATAACTGTCCCCCCAAATATTCAACAGCTTCCTCCAGGCCTTCTAATGGACTTAAAATTTTTTCGTCTATGTGCTCTTGGTTGGCCAATGCAAGTGAAATGTTTTTAGCTAGAGAATTAACATGTGTAGCAGTTTGTACAGATTGTGAGAGAGCTACAGCAGAGATGGTAGCAGTAGCAATCAAAAAGACTAATACAGTTATTTCAGCTATCAACAACCCTAAGAAGCGTTTAACCCTGTTGATTTGTTTTTGTAACTCTATAGCTAATTGGTACTTGTAATTAGCATACCAGGGATCCTCAGCCTCCACTGGTAATAGCACATAGGGAGGTTGCATAACCAGAAAAATCATAACAGGGGAGTCCCCCAAAATCGGAGAAGTAAGAAGTAGACAATTAGTTAGTACACATCCATAACATTCAATTTGATAGATAGGAAAACATCCCTTGGATCCCTCATAAACCTGTGGATAAACAGTACCAGGGCCCACAATTAGGAGAAAAGGATGAGGGACACAAGCCTTAATGGAAATATCCACCCGAGCAGCTTGCTCAAGATTATGATCCCCTATCTTAACAGAAATTGGGCCCAAATCTGTCACTGACTTCCATAGTTCAGAATGGACCATGCTTTTTGTGGTGAAAAGTCCTCCGGGGATAGTCACATTGTGAAACTGTAGACGAGGTGTATGAGGTCCTCCTGGACGAAGGCTGTGTCTTCAGAATGAATACTTAGGCTTCTTTGACCAGTCAGTGATAGTGAACCCAGGGATTCTGGGGGCATTATAAGCCATGGCACCTCTTGTATCCATTCACTCCATATAGGAGCAAAAAGGAGGCAGATGTCACCTTCACCTCCACTGATTTCTCGTATTCAAGGCCAGCATCTCCATGCATTGTTGTAGGGGGGAGGAGTCAGCACCACCTTTCTGGGAGCCAGCGCGGGGTATCCTCATCCTGTGGAAAAATACAAACAAAACCTCGCCCTATACAGAGTACTGGATCTGGGCCTTTCCATACTCCGATCAGGGGATCCTTCCACCGGGCGTATGGAAGTGGAGAAAAGTCAGGATGCCAAAATCCCTCGGCAGCTGTCCGGCCTATATCATCAACATTCAAAAAAATTTAAAACATAATGTTAAATTTAAAGCATATGTGGGGAGTATTTCACTTTTCCCTGTAGTATCTCCCCCTCTTTTAATTTTTTAAGATAGGATTTAAGGGTGCTGTTTGCACACTCCACAATAGCTTGGCCTTGGGAATTATATGGAATGCCTGTGGAGTGTGCTATCTGAAAAATGGCACAAAAGGTTTGAAAAGCTTGGGATGTATAAGCAGACCCATTATCTGTTTTGATTGCCTTTGGCGTGCCTAGGATGGCAAATGCTGAAAGTAAATGATTTTGAACATCAGTAAAAGATTCTCCAGAATGTGCGGTAGCATGTATAAATCCAGAAAAGGTATCAATAGAAACATGCAGGTATTTAAGTTTTCCAAACGGGAGAAAGATAGTTACATCCATTTGCCATAAATGATTAGGCATTAGGCCTCGAGGATTTACAGTGTAAGTTGGCTGAGGATGATGAATAGGGCAAGTAGAACAATTTTTAACTATTTGCCGAGCTTCTTCCCTGGTCAACCGGAATTGCTTGCACAGGGCAGCTGCATTTTGGTGAAATCGGGCATGACTTTGAGTCGCTTGATCAAGTTTAGTGATCATTGCTAATTGTATATGGGTTAAATCGTCCGCAGTAGCATTGCCTTCAGCTAAGGGCCCGGGCAGATTAGTATGTTCACGGATGTGTGAAATATATATGGGATTAGTTCTCTTATTTAATAATTGTTGAATATTTGTGAAGAGGTAAAGAAGCTCTTCATCATTAGTAAGGATATAAGCAGTAGGCAACACTGGGACAGCACGTGCCATGTAATGACTGTCACTATATAAATTACATGGTTCAGGAAAATTTTCCAGGGCCAGCAGTTCTGCTTTTCACTCAGCCCTCTGAACTGACACAGTAGCATAGAATGCTTGAAAGGACTCATGACCAGAGCGGGAAGATTTATGAATGCCAATATGCCCCCTTTTATCTGCATCCACGAAGACATTGATAGCAAAAGCGAGGGGAAGTGTCTGAACAGGATTATTCACCATCGTAGGGGTAGTGGAAAGAAATTGTAATAATTTATCCGCCGGCAAGTGATACTTGAGTTTCCCTGGATAATTAGAGAGAGCTATTTGCCAGTCAAGATTAAAGCTACATAACGTTTGCACACGCTCAGTAGTTAGCATTGGTAGGACCAAGAATTCAGGTTCCTTACCTGTAATATGAATAATCCTCTGATGACCCCGGGTAATCAATTGTGTTAATAACTCTACCTGCCCAGTGATGACATGTAGTTGGTGTAAAGCTAAGTGAATCCACTCCAAAGGCGCATGAACTTGCCATATAACTGCTAAAGGTAACCTGGATGACATTAATAGGACTAGATATATTGGCATGGCAGGATCATACTGACAGAGCTGTGCTTGTGATAGTTTATCATTAACTAGTTGTAACGCTGCTTTAGCACTCTCATTCAAAGTTCAAGGAGAGGATGGGGATCTATCCCCTCTTAGAATATCAAATAAGGGCTTCATGTCATCAGCCATTAGATGTAAAAAGGGTCTAATCCAGTTATTATCTCCTAATAATTTCTGGAAATCATTTAAAGTATGTAAAGACTGTGTTCGCAAAGAAATTTTTTTGAGGACGAATTCTTTTATTCTCAATAATATATCCCAAATATTCAAAAGGCTCCATTCTGCACCTTTTTGGGGGCAACTACTAAATTATATTGCTGCAATTGAGCAACTAAAAAGGCAAAAGCTCGTTTTAAAATTTCCTCCGTTTCAGCCACTAAAAGAATATCATCCATATAATGTATACAGTAAACCATCGGCTCAAATTGTGTCTGAAAGGGGAAATTGCACAAGAAATAAATTTCTGGCATAGAGTAGGACTATTGGCCATGCCCTGAGGCAGAACCTGCCATTGATAACATTTAGCAGGTTCCTTATGATTAGTACTGGGGATGGTAAAGGCAAATAGCTCACAATCTTGGGGGGCTAGCGGAATGGTAAAAAAAAAAAAAAAAACAATCCTTTAGATCTAATATAATTAATTTGTATTGAAGAGGGATAGCCAATGGTGTAGGTAGTCCAGGTTGAAGGGCCCCCATAGGTTTCATAGTAGCATTTACTGCCCTCAGATCTTGTAAAAGTCTCCACTTTCCTGATTTCTTTTTAATTACAAATATAGGAGTATTCCATGGCTAAAAGATTCCTTTAAATGACCCAAAAGCAACTGTTCTTCCGTTAAAGTCGCTGCTGCTGCCAATTTCTCTGCGGGCAAGGGCCACTGATCCACCCATACAGGGTCATTAGATTTCCATTCTATAGGCATTGCATGAGGGGATTTCAGTGGCCCTGAGGAAAACCCAAACCAGCCTTAGAATGCTGTGATTGTATCTGGAGTGGATCCAGCTCTCCCTCTAAAGTCTTTCTCAAACCTTTGCCTTGTGTGTATGGCATCTTTTTCATAAGGGCCATTGTGACCAAAGGCTGTTAATCCCTGGGAATAGGGGCTATTGTTAAAGAAAGATCCCTGTGGGTTAAAACAACCTGTCCCCATAGATTAAGGTCAATTTGTAATACAAAGGGCTGGAACACTTCCTGATGGCCCTCAGCATTAGACCAATTAAGAAAATTTGCACTTAACTTAGGAGCACAAGCTTGTCCCACACCCCTAATGGAAGTATCTGAATCCACAAGAGGCCAATTTTTAGGCCAGTGTTGAGAAGCAATCACTGTGTCGACTAACCCCAAAAAGGCTTGGCCCTGAATTATCAGAGTCAAGTAAGGTTTATCTGCAGAAATTAATTGGGCCCAACATATATCAGTCCAGCCAAAACCTCCAGTTCCTCTCTTGCCTTTTACGGCTGGATTACTAGTTTTCGTTCATGGCATAATAATTAATTGAGCAATGGGGACTCGAGTTTGCAAGGAGAGCACTCCTTCTCTCAAGGTAGCCATAATTTTAATTTCTCCTGTATAATCTTCATCTTACAAAATAATTAAAACAATTACAAATGACAAAAATTAAGAATAGATATGGTTAAATTACCAGGTGATGACCTTATCAAAACATTATAACTTTAGGAAATGTATAGAACCCTTAGAGTATTTACAGCACTTACCCAAATGCAACTCAAGGTTTATTATTTGTTTAGCAGTACTTACTGAGTAACTTCGCATACCAAGGAAAAGCCTGAGTTAAGATCTAATTTAAATCTTGTCAACAATTGCTAAAACCTTAGAAAGTTTTAAAATACATACCTAAATATAATTAGGGATGTTAAACACCTGATAAAACAAAACATAGAAACTGAATTTTCTGTGCAAGCAAAGAGAAAACCATCACATTTTTTTAACAGATCAATTAACCTAAGAAAACTTTGCCCTTTTAAACAGAGAGAAAACCAGCTTTTTTACATCAGTGTCTTTTTATTTTTCAGCATGCAGTCTTAAGATCCTGGGTTTATTAGTTTTCCCTCCTATCGTGAACAATGTTGCAGACAAAGGGAGGGGGATCTTTCAGATGCTGTCCTGCTCGCATCTCTCACGGGAATTTAGGAGCATCTTAGCTAAGGTCTGTCTGTATTAACCCTGGACCAGGCTACTCCGTGGAGTAGATGACCATTATGCCATATGATGCCCCACGAGACTCAGGGTGCAGCCCACTCAGACTCCATAGCTAAGTGGTGGAGCCATACAGACACCTTCACACAGTCAGGCACTCTTCAGATTCAAACAGGTTGGACACCCTCCCCTTTGCATATCCTTGGCTAGTGGGAGGTGATCAGTCTCCACTTTCATTCTTTATAAATGGGTCTGGCTCCAACAGGGCCTCGGGGCAGTTTTTCTGTCTTTTTACATATCTCCTACTTTTTACTTACAGAGTTGTTTTTCTCATTTCCATCAGTCTTAATTACATTAACAGAATTTTGTACTCTTAGAAATACCTTAACCTCTACTGAAGATTAAATATAAACCAATTGTGAGCTGTTACAACAGGATTCTTTAGATAGCAAATTTATCAATCAGTTAAGAACAAAACATGTTTACCAACAGATTTCAAAAAGCACAAAACTAGTTCCAGTTACCAGCGCTCTACCATTTTACCCCATTTGGTTTAAAGTTTCAGGTTAGCAAAGACTTTGAAAGCTATTTTAACAATTACCCATTAAACTTTGAGACAGACAATTAACCATCAGTTTAGTCATCTCTTTGCTAACAAATTTTAACAAATAACATGAGCTTATTTGACCTTCAGTAAACTTTGAAGTTTTACATTTACTGCTGTAACTTCAAAGACATGTCCCTCTTGATTAAACCACCATACCCAGTTTAGGGTTAAGCAGTCCAAGTCAGGCCAGAGAAGGCAGGGAATTTTCCCCAAAATAAAAAGAGTTTTGGCAGCTGCTTGGGAATATTCCCTAAGGTCTCTGTCCTGAGTTAAACCAACCTCAGTTAGCTCCAGTTTCAGCCTTTAACACAGGAAGTGAGTGAATGAGAAGCCCCCACATCCATTAGGAGGAGCAGAGAGATGAAAGAGTCCCCTTACTCTAGGCTGGCCTCATTTCTCCAAACCTCATTTCTCCAAACACAATAACAATGCAACAGACAACAAAAAGAAAGGACAAAGACAACCTCAGACCTAGCCGTCCTCCCAGGGCCATCCAACATTAAAGGATGGCCATTCAGACATGCAGAAAGTCCAAAACTTTCCCTTTCATATGTCTGTGCTCAGGTTATGAGCTCTTTCCCTAATGTCCAAGAAGTGGTCAATCATCAGGGACAGAGGAGTTGTCTGCATCTGTCCCATCATGTCCTCAGTCCACAACAAGACAAATACACTTATGACAATTGACAAAAACACACAAAGACAAACGATCCCACGCAGCCGCAATCCAACTAAACTAGTGATTAACTCTCGAGCCTTATCGCGGCCTCCCATAGTGTGTCTGTGTATATTCTGTGTGTATGCATTTATCTTTGACAGGTAGATGTTAATGTTTTATGTATTTCATGCAATTTAGAAAAAAATAATTGAAGTATTATTGATATACAATATTATATTATCTTTAGGTGTAAAAATTTTTTTTAATGTTTCAGTTTTGTTTTATCTTTGTTTGTTTGTTTTTTAATTCTATGTAGTTAACTAATAGTGTAATTAGTTTCAGGAGTAGAGTTTACTGATAATCACTTATATACAATACTCTGAGCTCATCATTAGTGTTTTCCTTAATATCAATCACTCACTTAGTCCAACCCCTCCTCCCCTCCAGCAAACCTCAGTTTGTACTCCATAGTTAAGACTCTCTTATGGTTTCTTTCTCTCTCTCTCATTCTTTGTTGTTGTTGTCTACTTATTTCCCCACTGTTCATCTGTTTTGCTTCTTAAATTCTAGATATGAGTGAAATCATATGGCATTTGTCTTTCTCTGACTGACTTCTTTCACTTAGCACAATACACTCTATCTCCAATCATATCTTGCAAATGGTAAGATTTCATTCTTTTTGATGGATGAGCAATATTCCATTGTATATATACACCACCTCTTCATTCTCTATTCGTCATTTGATGGACTGTTGGGCTTTTCCCATTAATTTGGCTATTGCAAATAATGCTTCTATAAATAGAGGGGTGCATGTATTCCTTTTAATTATTGTGGGGTTTCTTTATTTGGGTAAATATCCAGTAGTATAATTGCTGGATCATAGGGTAGTTCGATTTTTAACTTTTTGAGGAGCCTCCATACTGTTTTCCACAGTGACTGCACCAGTTTGCATTCCCACAGTGTTAGAGGTTGACTTTTTCTCTACATGCTCACCAATACCTATTGTTTCTTGTGTTGTTGATTTTAGTCATTCTGACAGGTGTAAGGTGATATTGCATTGCGGTTTTGATTTTTTGTTTCACTGATGGTAAATGATAGTGAGCATCTATGTGTGTCTATTGATCATCTGTATGTTTTCTAAGTTGCTAGAACTGATTGAAAATAAGTTACTGTCTGTATTTTCTTCTAGAATTTTAATGACTTCATGCCTCACATTTAGGTTTTTAATCTATTTTGAATTTATTTTTGTGTATGGTGTAAGAAAGTGGTAAAGTTTCATTCTTTTGCAGGTTGCTGCCCAGTTTTCCTAAAGCCATTTATTGAAAAGACTGTCTCTTTAATATTTGATATTATTTCCTTCTTTGTCAAATAGTAATTGACCATACAGTTGTGGGTTCATTTCTGGGTTTTCTATTTTTTTCTATTGATCTGCAATTTCTATTGATTTATTTTTATGCCAGTATCATACTTTTTTGATTACTCCACCTTTTAATATAATTGAAGTCTGGAATTGTGATGTCTCCAACTTTGCTTTTGTTCCTCAAGACTGCTTTGTCTCTTTGAGGTCTTTTGTGTTACCATACAGATTTTTGGATGATTTCTTTAGCTTTGCGGAAAATGCTATTGCCATTTCTTAAAGATTTTTAAATTTATTTATTTGACAGAAGAAGACAGCCAGAAAGGGAACACAAGCAGTGGTAGAGGGAGAGGGAGAAGCAGGCTCTCTGCCAAGCAGGACTTGATCCTGGTGGACTTGATCCAAGGACCCCAGGTCATGACCTGAGCCAAAGACAGATGCTTAATGACTGAGCTACCCAGGTGCCCTGCTGTTGGCATTTTGTTAGAGAATGCATTGAATGTACACATTGCTTTGGGTAATATAGATATTTTAATAATATTTATTCTTCCAATCCATAAGCATAGAATGTCTTTCCATTTCTTTGTGTATGTTTTTCAATTTCTTTAATCAGAGTTTTATCGTTTTCAGGGTAAAGATGTTTCACTTCTTTGATTAGGTTATTCCCAGGTATCTTATTATTTTTGGTGCAATTATAACTGTTTTTATTCTTAAGTTGTCTTTCTGCTGTTTCATTATTGTGTGTAGAAATGCAACTGATTTTACTACCTTGATTTTGTATCCTGCGACTTTACTAAATTTGTGTATCACTTCTAGCAATTTTTGGTGGTGGTAGGTTTTCTGTGTAGGATATCATATCATCTAAAAATAGTGAAATGCATACTTCTTCCCAGCCAATTTGAATATCTTTTATTTATTTTCATTTTCTGATTGCTCTGATTATGACTTGAAGTATTATGTTAGCTACCAGTTGTTTGATTGGACATACCTGTCATGTTCTTGACCATAGATCAAAAACACTCAGGTTTTCCCCATTGAAGATGATGTTAGCTGTGGGATTTTCATAAATGGCCTTTATTATGTTGAGATATGTTCTCTCTAAACTACTTGGTTGAGCATTTTTATCATGAATGTATGTTGTGGCTTGTCAAATGCTTTCCATGCATCTATTGAAATGATTATATGGTTCTTCTCCTTTCTCTTACTGATGTGACCTATCACATTTGATTTGCAGATAGTGAACCCACCCTCAAAACTGAGGAATACAGTCAAATAAATGAATAAAATCTTAAAAAAGTGGGGGGGGCACCTGGATGGCTCATGGATTAAAGCCTCTGCCTTCTTCTCTAGTCATGATCCCGGAATCCTGGGATCGATCCCCACATCGGGCTCTTTACTCAGTAGGGAGCCTGCTTTCTCCTCTCTCTCTCTCTGCCTGCCTCTCTGCCTACTTGTGATCTCTGTCAAACAAATGAATAATATCTTAAAAAAAAACCCTCAGGAATAAACCCCACTTTATTATGGTGTATGGATTTTTTTGATGCACTGTTGGATTTTGTTTTCTAGTATTTCACTGAGAATATTTGCATCTATGTACCTCAGAGATATTAGCCTGTAGTTATTTTTTAGTAGAGTTTTTTTTTTAAGATTTTATTTATTTGACAGAGAGAGAGATCACAAGTAATCAGAGAGGCAGGCAGAGAGAGAGAGAAAGAGAGAGGGAAGCAGGCTCCCCATTGAGCAGAGAGCCTGATGTGGGGCTTGATCCCAGAACCCTGAGATCAAGGCCTAAGCCAAAGGCAGAGGCTTTAACCCACTGAGCCACGAGGCACCCCTTAGTAGAAACTTTATCTGGTTTTATATCAGGGTGATGATGGCCTCATAGAATGAGTTTGGAAGCATTCCTTATATTTTCTATTTTTCTGGAAAAGTTTTGGATGAATAGGTTTTAACTCTTCTATATAAATTTAATTGAATTCATCTGTGAAGTCATCTCATCCTAGACCATCTTTGTTGGAAGATCTTTGATTAATGATTCAATTTATTTGCTTATAATTCTGTTCAATTTTTCTATTACTTCCTGTTTCAGTTTGATAATTCATATGTTTCTAGGAATTTATCCATTTCTTCCAGGCTTTCCAATTTGGTGGCATGTAGTTTTTCATTATATTACTTTATAATTGTATTTCTATGGTGTTGGTTCTTTCTCTTCTCTCATTTGTGATTTCATTTATCCGAGTCTTTTTTTTTCTAATTAATTTATTTCAGAGAGAGAGAGACAGAGAGACAGAGAGAGAGCACATGGGGGTCGGGGGGTCAGAAAGAAAGGAAGAGAGAGAATAATAAGCAGTTTCACACTTAGCATGGAGCCTGACATGAGGCTCAATCTCACAACACTGAGATCATGACCTGAGCTAAAATCAAGAATTGGACACCTAACCAACTGAGCCATTCAGGTGCCCCTTTCTCTCTCTCTCTCTCTCTCTCTCTTTTATTTTGTTTTCTTGCTATGTATGGCACTTTTTGTCTAGCTGTGTTCTGGTATATTTTGTGATAGATATGAGACCTATAATCACTGTCCCTGGATGGAAGTCTGCACAAAGCTGCTGATGTGAGAGAAGCCATTTAATTTGGAGTTTTGGATGGTCTTTGGGGGAGCTGGATGTCATGCTTGGCCTAAATCAACACTGGGTGGGAAGGGAGTTTCCAGAGGACCATGGGGGATATGTGTAAGCAAGTTAGCAAAGTAGTGCTAGGGCTGGACTCATTCCCACTGGTGGCTCTGTGTCTATGCTGAGTGGTTGGGGAAGGAAATAACACTTTTAATTTCCTTTGTTCCTAGATGAATCTTGCTGGGAAAGCTGCCAGAATCTGGAAGTCTTCAGATTTCTCTTTGCATGTTGTTTTCTTACCTTCTTTCCAAGAACAACAGAATTTCTTCTGGGTTCTATCCTAGCCACAAACACTGACCTTTAAAACTCCCTGTTAGTTGCAAGAACCAAGTAGATTTAGATCCTTTCACTTCCTGAGCCCAATGTTATGGGGATTCTTTTCCCCATGGGCTCCCCTGTGTGTTAGTCTTTCTCTTGTCCTTCTCCACAGCCATATATCCCTCTGATAACAGCAGGCATGTTCCATTTCTCCCCCAACCCTGGTTTCTACACTTCCTACATTCTTCTGTGTGTTTTCTTCTCTAGCTTTGCTTGTGGAGTTTGTTCTATCACCCTCACACTCAATTTAGGATGGGGATATTTAGGATGATTTGATAGTTATTTAGTTGTATTCATGGGAGGAGGTGACCCTAGGGTCTCCTACCACATCACCATCTTTCCAAACCACAATCTTTGTTTTAAAGTCTATTTTGAGTCATATAAATATTGCTACCCCAGTTTGATCTTTTCACTTCCATTTTCATAAATTATCATTTTCCATTTCTTTACTTTCAGTCTGTATGTGTCTTTAGGTCTGAAGTTAGTCTGCTCTATGCAGCATATAGAGGAATATTCACTTGCAACTTGATGACTTCCTTACTATGCATGCATTTTTATCTATCATTTGTATATCTCTTACATGTTTTCAACTTGCAGTTATCATGAGGACCATATAACAAATGTTTATAAAGCAGTTTATGTTAAGTTGGTGGTCACCCAAGTTTGAACACATTCTTAAGGCACTACATTTTTACTCCTTTATTTACATTTAATGTACATGGCATATTTTGCAGTTCCTTATTTTGTGTATCCTCTGAGTAATTACTGAAAATATAGTTGATTTTTTTTCTTTTAGTCGTCTTACTAGCTTTATATGTGATTAACCATTAGGTCCTTACTATATGTTTGCTTTTACTTTCACTGGTACAATATTTTCCCTTTTATAATTTTCTTAACTTTGGGTAAGGATTTTTCTGCTTAAAAAGTCCCTTTAACATTTCTTGTAAGCCCAATTTAGTATTGATAAATTTTAACTTCTGTTTTCCTTGAAAATCTCCATTATTTATTAATGATTATTATTTATTAATGATAGTTTATCTGGGTAGAGTATTCATGGTTTTACAGATATTGGTTTTTTGTTTGTTTGTTTTGTTTTCTTGTTGTTTTGCCTTTTTGTTTCTGCATATTGTAGACATCATGCCTTACTTTCTGGCCTACAAATTTTCCTCTGCTGAAAAATCAGGTGAGAACATTATAGAGTTCCTCTTTTATATAACTCTTTGGTTTTCTCTTGCTGCCTTTCATATTCTGTCTTTATTACCTGACATTTAATTATGTGTCTTGGAGTGGACATCCCTCAGTTCTCACTTCATCTTTTTTCAGTATCTGTACTTCCTGGAGTTTGGTGTCTGTTTCCTCCCCCAGGTTAAAGATGTTTTCAAGTATTATTTTTTTTTTCTTTAAATGACTTTTATAACTCTCTCTTCCTCTCTTCACTTTCTATGACCCCTACAATATGAATGTTTTCCCAGCATTCTTGTCTCTTATTTTAAATTTTAATTCTTTTTCATCTTTTTCTCTTTGGTTTGGATGATATCCAGTACTCTGTCATCCACATTACAGATCTGTTATTCTGCATCACCCAATTTGCTCTTGATTTCCTCTAATGTATTTTTTTTAATTTTAGTTATTGTGTTATTCAGCTCTTATTGGTTCTTTTATTTTATTTCTTTTCAGCATAATAGTATTCATTGTTTTTGCACCACACCCAGTGCTCCATGCAATACGTGTCCTCCTTAATATCCACCACCTGGCTCCCCCAACCTCCAAATCCCCACCCCTTCAAAACCCTCAGGTTGATTTCAGAGTCCATAGTCTCTCATGGTTCACCTCCCCTTCCAATTTCCCTCAACTCCCTTATCCTCTCCATCTCCCCATGTCCTCCATGTTATTTCTTATACTCTGCAAATAAGTGAAACCATATGATAATTGACTCTCTCTGCTTGGCTTATTTCACTCAGCATAATCTCTTCCAGTCTCATCCATGTTGATACAAAAGTTGGGTATTCATCCTTTCTGATGGAGGCATAATACTCCATAGTATATATGGACCCCATCTTTCTTCTCCATTCATCCGCTGAAGGGCATCTTGGTTCTTTCCAAAGTTTGGCGACCGTGGTCATTGCTGCTATAAACATTGGGGTAGAGATGGCATTTATTTTCACTACATCTGTATCTTTGGGGTAAAAACCCAGTAGTTCAATTGCAGGGTCATAGGGAAGCTCTATTTTTAATATCCTGAGGAATCTCCACACTGATCTCCAAAGTGGCTACACCAACTTGCATTCCCACCAAGAGTATAAGAGGGTTCCCCTTTCTCCACATCCTCTCCAACACACGTTGTTTTCTGTCTTGCTAATTTTGGCCATTCTAACTGGGGGAAGGTGGTAACTCAATGTGGTTTTAATTTGAATCTCCCTGATGGCTAGTGATGATGAACATGTTTTTATGTGTCTGACAGCCATTTGTATGTCTTCATTGGAGACGTATCTATTCATATCTTCTGCCCATTTTTTTATTTGATTATCAGTTTTGTGTGTGTTGAGTTTGAGAAGTTCTTCATACATCCTGGATAGGAAACTTTTTTTTAAAATTTTTTTAATTAATTAATTTATTTTTTCAGCGTAACAGTATTCATTGTTTTTGCACAACACCCAGTGCTCCATGCAATACATGCATTCCCTATTACCCACCACCTGGTTCCCCCAACCTCCCACCCCCGCCCCTTCAAAACCTTCAGGTTGTCTTTCAGAGTCCATAGTCTCTTATGGTTCACCTTCCCTTCCAATTTCCCTCAACTTCCTTCTCCTCTCCATCTCCCCATGACCTCCATGTCATTTGTTATGCTCCACAAATAAGTGAAACCATATGATACTTGACTCTCTCTGTTTGACTTATTTCACTCAGCATATTTTTTTTTATAAACATATAATGTATTTTTATCCCCAGGGGTACAGGTCTGTGAATTACCAGATTTACACACTTCACAGCATTCACCATAGCACATACCCTACCCATTGTCCATAACCTCCTCTCTCTCTCCCGACCCCACCTCCCCCCAGGAATCCCCAGTTTGTTTTGTGAGATTAAGAGTCATTTATGGTTTGTCTCCTTCCCAATCCCATATTGTTTCATTTATTCTTCTCCTATCCCCCTAACCCCCATGTTGCATCTCCACGTCCTCATATCAAGGAGATCATATAATAGTTGTCTTTCTCTGATTGACTTATTCCACTAAACATGATACCCTCTAGTTCAATCCACGTCATCACAAATAGCAAGATTTCATTTCTTTTGATGGCTGCATAGTATTCCATTGTGTATATATACTACATCTTCTGTATCCATTCATCTGTTGATGGACATCTAGGTTCTTTCCATAGCTTGACTATTGTAGACATTGCTGCTATAAACATTCGGGTACACATGCCCCTTCAGATCACTACGTTTGTATCTGTAGGGTAAATACCCAGTAGTGCAATTGCTGGGTCATAGGGTAGTTCTATTTTCAACATTTTGAGGAACCTCCATGCTGTTTTCCAGAGTGGTTGCACCAGCATGCATTCCCACCAACAGTGGAGGAGGGTTCCCCTTTCTCCGCATCCTCGCCAGCATCTGTCATTTCCTGACTTGTTCATTTTAGCCATTCTGACTGCTGTGAGGTGATATCTCATTGTGGTTTTGATTTCTATTTCCCTGATGCTGAGTGATGTGGAGCACTTTTTCATGTGTCTGTTGGCCATCTGGATGTCTTCTTTGCAGAAATGTCTGTTCATGTCCTCTGCCCATTTCTTGATTATTCCTTTCCTGTTTGTTTGTTTGTTTTTGTTTTTGTTTACATCATATTGGTTTTTAAATGTAATCTGGTTAGATGCAAATATAGCCACATGAAGCCTCTGAATTAATTACACTTAACCTGACTTTGAAAACAAAAGCATTGAGTTCCAGCAACATGGGTAATGGGTCTGTTTGTGACAGGTGTTTCCCTGCATTGAAATGTCAGCACTTTCTTTCTAGGTAATTAAAAAAAATAGAGTTATCATAGAGGGTTATGTTACTTTCAGGGGTACATTACAGTGATTCGTCTATTCTGTACCTTACTCAGTGCTCATCATGTTAAGTGTTCTCTTCATCCCTTTGTCTCTTTTTCCAGTATCTTACTCACCAACCCTCTGGAAACTATTTTTTTTCTCTAGTTTAGTCAGATTCTTGGTTTCTCTCTCTCTCTTTTTTCCTCTGCTTGTGGGTTTATCATTCTCTACATATGAGTGAAATCATAGGGTATTTGTCTTTCCCTGACTTATTGCGATCAGCATTATACTCTCTAGACCCATCAATGTCATTGCAAATAGCAAGATATCATTCTTTCTATTTTTTTAATTAATTTATTTTCAGCTTAACAGGACCCATTGTTTTTGCACCACACCCAGTACTCCATGCAATACATGCCCTCTCTATTACCCTCCACCTGGTTCCCCAACCTCCCACCCCCCAACCCTTCAAAACCCTCAGGTTGTTTTTCAGAGTCCATAGGCTCTCATGGTTCATCTCCCCTTCCAATTTCCCACAACTCCCTTCTCCTCTCCATCTCCCCATGTCCTCCATGTTCTTTGTTATGCTCACAAATAAGTGAAACCATATGATACTTGACTCTCTCTGCTTGACTTATTTCGCTCAGCATAATCTCTTCCAGTCCCGTCCATGTTGCTACAAAAGTTGGGTATTCATCCTTTCTGATGGAGGCATAATACTCCATTGTGTATATGTACCACATCTTCCTTATCCATTCGTCCGTTGAAGGGCATCTTGGTTCTTTCCACAGTTTGGTGACCGTGGCCATTGCTGCTATAAACATTGGGGTACAGATGGCTCTTCTTTTCACTACATCTGTATCTTTGGAGTAAATACCCAGCAGTGCAATTGCAGGGTCATAGGGAAGCTCTAGTTGTAATTTCTTGAGGAATCTCCACACTGTTCTCCAAAGTGCCTACACCAACTTGAATTCCCACCAACAGTGTAAGAGGGTTCCCCTTTCTCCACATCCTCTCCCCTCTGCAGCACACGTTGTTTCCTGTCTTGCTAATTTTGGCCATTCTAACTGGTGTCAGGTGGTATCTCAGTGTGGTTTTAATTTGAATCTCCCTGATGGCTAGTGATGATGAACATTTTTTCATGTGTCTGATACCCATTTGTATGTCTTCGTTGGAGAAGTGTCTGTTCATATCTTCTGCCCATTTTTTGATATGTATATCTGTTTTGTGTGTGTTGAGTTTGAGAAATTCTTTATAGATCCTGGATATCAACCTTTTGTCTGTACTGTCATTTGCAAATATCTTCTCCCATTCCATGGGTTGCCTTTTTCTTTTGTTGACTGTTTCCTTTGCTGTGCAGAAGCTTTTGATCTTGATGAAGTCCCAAAAGTTCATTTTTGCTTTTGTTTCCCTGGCTTTTGGAGACATATCTTGAAAGAAGTTGCTGTGGCTGATATCGAAGAGGTTACTGCCTATGTTCTCCTCTAGGATTCTGATAGATTCCTGTCTCACGCTGAGGTCTTTTATCCATTTCGAGTTTATCTTTGTGTATGGTGTAAGAGAATGGTCGAGTTTCATTCTTCTACATATCACTGTCCAGTTTTCCCAGCACCATTTTTGAAGAGACTGTCTTTTTTCCATTGAATATTTTTTCCTGTTTTGTTGAAGATTCTTTGACCATAGAGTTGAGGGTCCATATCTGGGCTCTCCACTCTGTTCCACTGGTCTATGTGTCTGTTGTTATGCCAGTACCACGCTGTGTTGGTGATCATAGCTTTGTTATAAAGCTTGAAATCAGGTAACATGATGCCGCCAGTTTTGTTTTTGTTTTTCAACATTTCCTTAGGAATTCGGGGTCTCTTCCTACTCCATACAAATTTTAGGATTATTTACACCAGCTCTTTTAAAAGTACCGGTGGAATTTTGATCAGCATGGCATTAAAACTATAGATTTCTCGGGGCGCCTGGGTGGCTCAGTGGATTGGACTGCTGCCTTCGGCTCAGGTCATGGTCTCGGGGTCCTGGGATCGAGCCCTGCATCGGGTTCTCTGCTCCACGGGGAGCCTCCTTCATCCTCTCTCTCTGCCTGCCTCTCTGCCTACTTGTGATCTCTCTCTCTGCCAAGTAAATAATAAAAAAAAAGTATAGATTGCTCTAGGCAGTATAGATATTTTAACAATGTTTATTCTTCCGATCCAAGAGCATGGAACAGTCTTCCATCTTTTTGTGTCTTCTTCAATTTCTTTCATGAGTGTTCTGTAGTTCCTTGAGTACAGATCCTTTACCTCTTTGGTTAGGTTTATTCCCAGGTATCTTATGGTTCTTGGTGCTACAGTAAATGGAATCAATTCTCTAATTTCCCTTTCTATATTTTCATTGTTAGTGTATAAGAAAGCCACTGATTTCTGTACATTGACTTTGTATCGTGCCATGTTACTGAATTGCTGTATGAGGACTAGTACTTTGGGGGAGGAGTTTTTGGGGTTTTCCATGTAAAGAATCATGTCATCTGTGAAGAGAGAGAGTTTGACTTCTTCCTTGCCAATTTGGATACCTTTTACTTCTCTTTGTTGTCTGATTGCCATTCCTAGGACTTCTAATACTATGTTGAACAAGAGTACTGAGATTGGGCAACATTGTCGTGTTCTTGATCTCAACAGGAAGGCTGTAAGCTTTTTCCCATTGAGGATGATATTTGCTGTGGGTCTTTCATAGATAGATTTTAGAAAGTTGAGGAATGTTCCCTCTATCCCTATACTTTGAAGCGTTTTCATCAGGAATGGATGCTGGATTTTGTCAAATGCTTTTTCGGCATCAATTGAAAGGACCATATGGTTTTTCTCTCTTCTCTTATTGATTTCTTCTATCACATGGATTGATTTGCGAATGCTAAACCAACCTTGTAACGCAGGGATGAATCCCACCTGGTCATAGTGGATAATCTTTTTAATGTGCTGCTGGATCCTGTTTGCTAGGATATTGCTGCGAATCTTAGCATACATATTCATCAGTGATATTGGTCTGAAATTCTTCTTTTGATAGGGTCTTTGCCTAGTTTGGGGATCAGGGTAATGCTGGTTTCATAAAAAGAGTCCAGAAGTTTTCCTTCTGCTTCAATTTTTTTTGAAACAGCTTCAGAAGAATTGGTGTTATTTCTTCTTTGAAAGTTTGGTAAAATTCCCCAGGGAATCCATCAGGTCCTGGGCTCCTTTTTTTTGGGGAGGTTTTTGATCAATGCTTCAATCTCATTACTAGATATCAGTCTATTCAGGTTGTCAATTTCTTCCTAGTTCAATTTTGGGAGTTTGTAGTTTTCCAGGAATGCATCCATTTCATCTAGGTTGCTTAGCTTATTGGCATATACTGTTGGTAATAATTTCTGATGATTGTTTCTATTTCCTTGGTGTTAGTTGTGATCTCTCCCTTTTCATTCATAATTTTATTAATTTGGGCTTTCTCTCTTTTCTTTTGGATTAGTGTGGCAAATGGTTTATCGATCTTATTGATTCTTTCCAAAAACCAGCTTCTAGTTTCATTGATACGTTCTACTGTATCTCTAGTTTCTACCTCATTGATCTCTGCTCTAATCTTGATTATTTCCTTTCTTGCGTGTGGAGTTAGTTTGATTTGTTGTTGATTCTGCAGTTCTTTAAGGTGTAGAGAGAGCTGGTGTATTCTGGATTTTTCAATTTTTTTGAGGGAGGCTTGGATGGCTTGTATTTCCCACTTAGAACCGACTTTGCTGTTTCTCATAGGTTTTGGACTGAAGTGTCTTCATTCTGATTGATTTCCATGAATTACTTAAAGTCTTCTTTGATCTCCTGGTTGATCCAAGCATTCTTTTTTTTGTTTTGTTTTGTTTATTTACAGCATAACAGTGTTCATTGTTTTGGCATCACACCCAGTGCCCCATGAGGTACTTGCCCTCCCTATTACCCACCACCTGGTTCCTCAATCTCCCCCCACCGCCTCCGTCACTTCAAAACACTCTGGTTGTTTTTCAGAGGCCATAGTCTCTCATGGTTCATCTCACCTTCCAGTTTCCCTCAACTCCCTCTCCTCTCCATCTCCCCATGTCCTCCATGTTATTTGTTATGCTCCACAAATAAGTGAGACCATATGATACTTGACTCTCTCTGCTTGACTTATTTCGCTCAGCATAATCTCTTCCAGTCCCGTCCATGTTACTACAAAAGTTGGGTATTCATCCTTTCTGATGGAGGCATAATACTCCATTGTGTATATGGACCACATCTTCCTTATCCATTCATCCGTTGAAGGGCATCTTGGTTCTTTCCACAGTTTGGTGACCGTAGCCATTGCTGCTATAAACATTGGGGTACAGATGGCTCTTTTTTTCACTACATCTGTATCTTTGGGGTAAATACCCAGCAGTGCAATTGCAGGGTCATAGGGAAGCTCTATTCTTAATTTCTTTAGGAATATCCACACTGTTCTCCAAAGTGGCTGCACTAACTTGCATTCCCACCAACAGTGTTAGAGGGTTCCCCTTCCTCCACATCCTCTCCCCTCTGCAGCACACGTTGTTTCCTGTCTTGCTAATTTTGGCCATTCTAACTGGTGTCAGGTGGTATCTCAGTGTGGTTTTAATTTGAATCTCCCTGATGGCTAGTGATGATGAACTTTTTTTCACGTGTCTGATACCCATTTGTATGTCTTCATTGGAGAAGTGTCTGTTCATATCTTCTGCCCATTTTTTGATATGATTATCTGTTTTGTGCGTGTTGAGTTTGAGAAATTCTTTATAGATCCTGGATATCAACCTTTTGTCTGTACTGTCATTTGCAAATATCTTCTCCCATTCTGTGGGTTGCCTTTTTGTTTTGTTGACTGTTTCCTTTGCTGTGCAGAAGGTTTTGATCTTGATGAAGTCCCAAAAGTTCATTTTTGCTTTTGTTTCCTTGGCCTTTGGAGACATATCTTGAAAGAAGTTGCTGTGGTTGATATCAAAGAGGTTACTGCCTATGTTCTCCTCTAGGATTCTGATAGATTCCTGTCTCACGTTGAGGTCTTTTATCCATTTCGAGTTTATCTTTGTGTATGGTGTAAGAGAATGGTCGAGTTTCATTCTTCTACATATCGCTGTCCAGTTTTCCCAGCACCATTTATTGAAGAGACTGTCTCTTTTCCATTGAATATTTTTTCCTGTTTTGTCAAAGATTATTTCACCATAGAGTTGAGGGTCCATATCTGGGCTCTCCACTCTGTTCCACTGGTCTCTGTGTCTGTTTTTATACCAGTACCATGCTGTCTTGGTGATCACAGCTTTGTAGTAAAGCTTGAAATCGGGTAACATGATGCCACCAGTTTTGTTTTTGTTTTTCAACATTTCTTTAGCAATTCGGGGTCTCTTATGATTCCATACAAATTTTAGGATTCTTTCCTCCAGCTCTTTGAAAAATATCAGTGGAATTTTGATCGGAATATCATTAAAAGTATAGATTGCTCTAGGCAGTATAGACATTTTAACAATGTTTATTCTTCCAGTCCAAGAGCATGGAACAGTCTTCCATCTTTTTGTGTCTTCTTCAATTTCTTTCATGAGTGTTCTGTAGTTCCTCGAGTACAGGTCCTTTACCTTTTTGGTTAGGTTTATTCCCAGGTATCTTATGGTTCTTGGTGCTATAGTAAATGGAATCAATTCTCTAATTTCCCTTTCTGTATTTTCATTGTTAGTGTATAAGAAAGCCACATATTTCTGTACATTGACTTTGTATCCTGCCACGTTACTGAATTGCTATATGAGTTCTAGTAGTTTGGGGGTGGAGTCTTTGGAGTTTTCCATATAAAGAATCATGTCATCTGTGAAGAGAGAGAGTTTGACTTCTTTCTTGCCAATTTGGATACCTTTTATTTCTCTTTGTTGTCTGATTGCCATTGCTAGAACTTCTAATACTATGTTGAACAAGAGTGGTGAGAGTGGGCATCCTTGTTGTGTTCCTGATCTCAAGGGGAAGGCTGCAAGCTTTTTCCCATTGAGGATGATATTTGCTGTGGGTCTTTCATAGATAGATTTGATGAAGTTCAGGAATGTTCCCTCTATCCCTATATTTTGAAGCGTTTTCATCTGGAACGGATGCTGGATTTTGTCAAATGCTTTTTCTGCATCAATTGAGAGGACCATGTGGTTCTTCTCTTTTCTCTTATTGATTTGTTCTATCACATTGATTGATTTGCAAATGTTGAACCAACCTTGCAACCCAGGGATGAATCCCACCTGGTCATGGTGGATAACCTTTTGAATGTGCTGCTGGATCCTGTTTGCTAGGATCTTGTTGAGAATCTTTGCATCCATATTCATCAGTGATAATGATCTGAAATTCTCCTTTTTGGTAGGGTCTTTGCCTGATTTGGGGATCAGGGTAATGCTGTCTTAATAAAAAGAGTCTGGATGTTTTCCTTCTGCTTCAGTTTTTTTGTAACAGCTTCAGGAGAATAGGTGTTATTTCTTCTTTGAAAGTTTGGTAGAATTCCCCTGGGAATCCGTCAGGTCCTGGGCTCTTGTTTTTTGGGAGGTTTTTGATCACTTCTTTAGTCTCGTTACTAGATATTGGTCTATTCAGGTTGTCCATTTCTTCCTGGTTCAATTTTGGGAGTTTGTAGTTTTCCAGGAATGCATCCATTTCATCTAGGTTGCTTAGCTTATTGGCATATAACTGTTGCTAATAATTTCTGATGATTGCTTCTACTTCCTTGGTGTTAGTTGTGATCTCTCCCTTTTCATTCATAATTTTATTAATTTGGGCTTTCTCTCTTTTCTTTTGGATTAGTGTGGCCAATGGTTTATCGATCTTATTCTTTCCAAAAACCAGCTTCTAATTTCATTGATACGTTCTACTGTATTTCTCGTTTCTACCTCATTTGATCCAAGCATTCTTAAGCAAGGTGGTCTTTAGCTTCCAGGTGTTTGAGTTCCGTTCAAACTTTTCCTTGTGATTGAGCTCCAGTTTCAAAGCATTTTGATCTGAGAATATGCAAGGAATAATGTCAGTCTTTTGGTATTGGTTGAGTCCTGCTTTGTGACCCAGTATGTGGTCTGTTCTGGAGAAGGTTCCATGTGCACTTGAGAAGAATGAGTATTCTGTTGTTTTAGGGTGGAATGTTCTGTATACTTTGATGAGGTCCATCTGGTCCAATGTTTCATTCAATGCTCTTATTTCTTTATTAATTTTCTGCTTCGATGATCTGTCTGTTTCTGAGAGAGGTGTATTAAGATCTCCTACTATTATTGTATTCATATCAATGTGACTCTTTATCTTGATTAATAGTTTTCTTATGTAATTGGGTGCTCCCATATTGGGGGCATAGTTATTTACAATTGATAAATCATCTTGGTGGATAGTCCCTTTAAGAATTATGTAGTGTCCTTCTGTATCTCTGACTACAGTCTTTAGTTTAAAATCTAATTTATCGGATATGAGGTTCACTACCCCAGCCTTCTTTTGAGGCCCGTTGGCATGAAAGATGCTTCTCCATCCCTTCACTTTCAGTCTGGGTGTATCTTTAGGTTCAAAATGGGTCTCTTGTAGACAACATATGGATGGGTCCTGTCGTTTTATCCAATCTGCATCCCTGTGTCATTTTATGGGTACATTTAGGACATTCACATTGAGCGTGATTATTGAGAGATACGTTTTTATTGACATCGTGTTACCATTGAAGTCTTTCTGTCTGTAGATTGTCTCTATGTTACTGTTTAATGATATTTTTAGGATTTTTTCTCTTTTATAGAAACCCCCCTTAAAATTTCTTGCAGTGTAGGCTTGGTGGTTGCATAGTCTTTTAAGCCTTGCTGGTCTTGGAAACTCTTTACCTCTCCATCCATTTTGAATGTCAGTCTTGCTGAATAAAATAATCTTGGCTGCATTTTCTTCTCCTTTAGTACCCTGAATATATCTTGCCAGCCCTTTCTGGCTTTCCAGGTCCCTGTGGACAGGTCTGATGTTATTCTGATGGACTTTCCTCTGTAGGTTAAGAGCCTCTTTGTCCTAGCAGCTTTGAAGAGATTGTATCAACAATTATGATTTTTCAATTTTACTATCAGGTGCCTAGATGTTTTTTTAGAATCTCTAGTCTTGGGGGGAGACCTTTCTGCCTCTATTACATGAACGCTGGTTCCATTCACGAGATTGGGAAAATTTTCGTGTAGAACTTGTTCCACTGTATCTTCTAGACTTCTTTCTTTCTTCTCCCCTTCAGGGATTCCAATAATTCTGACGTTGGAACATTTCGTGGCATCATTTATTTCCCTGATTCTGTTTTTGTGGCTTCAAAGCTGTTTGTTTCAGGCTTCCTCCTGTTCCTTTCTCTCTATCTGTTTGTCCTCCAGATCACTAATTCTATCTTCTGTCTCAGTTACCCTAGCTTTTAGAGAATTTAGATTAGATTGGAACTCATTGAGAGCTTTGTGAACATCATCCCTGGTGGCTTTCAGTTCTGCCCTAACATTGTGAACATCATCCCTGGTGGCTTTCAGGTCTGCCCTAATCAATTCCATTTGGTCATCCATGGCTTTCTCCAACCTAGCTATTTCCTGGATAATTGTTAGCCTGAATTCCTTTTCTGACATATTGTTTGTGTCAATATCCATTAGCTCTGTTGCAGAAGGCCCATCCTCTGTATTTTTCTTCTGTTGGGCATTCCTCCTCCTAGTCATATTGGTGAGAGATGACTGAATGGATGTAGCTGGATGTATCAACTGTGGTGCTGTCAAGGTGCACCCTAGAATGCTTCTGTGCAATCAGGATTCCCCACCCAAATGAGAGAAAAAAGAAGAGGAAAATAAAAGAAAAAAAAAAGAGTGGGAGAGAGAGATACAGGATATCAAGGGAAGATAAAAGAGAAGGCTCAGTCCAAATGGGCTCAAAGGTAAGGTTTATGAAGTATACAAACAAAAACAGACAAACAAAAAGGCTGATAAAAGTATATGAGAAGAGGAAAAAAAATTATATACATATAAAGCAAAAGAAAAAAAAGGGAAGAACCTCGTCACAAAGAACCACAAGCATAAGATTTATATACTATCAAGACAAACACAAATGCACAGAAACACTGGTGGAAGAAAAAGATGAGAGAGTAGTTATAAATTTTCAGTGTGGGCAGGGAAGCTTATTTTGATTCTTCCTGGATGTATCTTGATATCTTTGTTAAAGGACTCATCCTTCCTAAGATAAAGAGTGACTAAAAATTGGTTTACCCAGTGCTCCATGCAGTATGTGCCCTCCCTATTACCCACCACCTGGTGCATGGAGCACTGGGTGTGATGCCAAAACAATGAACACTGTTATGCTGTAAATAAACAAATAAAAATAAATAAATAAATAAATAGCAAGCTGAAAAAAAATTGGTTTACCTATAGGGGTAGCATTGATTGGGGAGAGGGGATTACCTTGAAGTTTAATTCTATATGAATATTAGAAAATAAAAATATAAAAAAGAATAAACTGAACTAAACTAAATTTTTTTAAAAAATTAAAAAAAATAGAAAAGCAAAAGAAAAACACAGGTGTATATATCACAAAGTTCAGGTTAGAAGGTTATTGTTGAATTTGATGTATTGGATATCTCACTGTGATGGTGAATAGGTTAAAAAATTATCTATATAAAAAAAGATGAACCAGAATAATGGGAATGAGTTAAAAATAAAAGTTGTATTATGAAGTAGTGATGGTTGTTCTCTTGTTGTCCTTTTTTTTTTTTTTTTCTTCTTTCCTTGTTTGTTTTCTGGGGGAGGGGACTGTCACGTGGGTTTTCAGTCAATAATGTTCCCTGAGTTAAGTCCTCCAGCCCCCCTCAAGTGGGTGGGCTCTGAGGAAACCGGTTTTTTTAGTCTATTGTTCTCTGGATGTTTTTGTGTTTGTTTGTTCGTTTTTTGTTTTTGTTTTGTTTTTTCTCACGCTTTGACAGTTTTTGATGGTTTTTGGAAGTTTAGAGGAGAGCAAACTGCACCCCGACCTCCCTCTCAGAGAGAAGCCTCAGAATGCTCTGCAGAGCTGCTGGCAGAGTAAGTTCTGAGTCACTGTCCCTGGGGATGCAGGATCTCCTCCTTGTACCCAAAACCAGGGCAGCAGCAGCTGTCTGGGCAGCTCCAGACTGCCAGAGAGGTTCCAAGCAGCTATCGCACACTGAGATTTTCCCGCTGGCCCTGCTGAAGTGCTTGGTCTTTCTGGTCAGAGAGTACTGGGCTGTACCTGGTCCTTCCGGGTCGAGTGCACTGGGTGGCATACCTCACCCAGTGGAGGGTGTGGGGTGCACGAGTGTCTCAGGTTCTGCCATTTGGCGAGGCTCCCAGCCCTCACAGGAGCCAGACCCCAAGCATTCTCAGGCCCACTTGCAGCTCAGGGATCAAGACCTGGTTTCTCTGCTGCACTCTCTCTGGCTCAGTGCCAGGGGAGGCTGTCCTGGGTCTGGGGACTTAAGCCCCTTTCCCTAACCGCCCCAATTCCCACAATTTTACCCCACGATCTTTTGCTCTTTTTGAGTGCTTTCAACCAGACTCCAAGTTAATGCTGGTCCCCAGTCACAGAGCACTCTCATATCGGGGTATTTCTATCCAGTTGGTCACCCCTGGTGGCTCCCTCTCCCTTTTGTTTATCTTCTGGTATCAGTCTGACCTTCCCACTCTGCTTTACCTGCCCACTGGTGTCTTCTGCTCCTGTAGAGATCCAGACATGTATAATTCTGATCTCAGGCTGATTTCATGGGTGCTCAGAGTTCTTTGTTAGGTTATCAGCTCACTTAAGGGTACAGGTTGAAAAGGTACCTCCCCCTACTTCTCCGCCATCTTGTCTCTCCCCTAGGTTTTTCTTTAGAGTTAAGGGTCTGTTTATTGGTTTGCCTCTCCTTTTTTTTTTTCCCTTTGTTCCTATGTTTCTTAAATTTACATATGAGTGAGATCATATGGTATTTCTTTTTCTCTGACTGACTTATTTGACTTCTGTAATACATTGTAGCTTTATTCATATCATTGCAAATGGTAAGATCTCATTCCATTTTTATGGCTGAGTAATATTAATGTACACATATGTACAAATAATATATATATATATATATATATACATGCATGTGTATACATACACACACACACACACACATATATATATCACACACACCACTTTGTCTTTAATATAAATGTCAATCTATTTCAGGGCTTTCTATACTGTTCCACTGATCTATGTTTTTATTTTATGACAGTAACATACTATGTTGATTACTACACCTTTGTAATATAACATTAAGATTGGAACTGTACTGTCTCCCATATTATTTTTTTTCTTTTCAACATTTCTTTCACTTATTAGGGATGTTATTTGGTTCCAGTCAAATTTCAGGATGGCTTTTCAAGCTCTGTGAAACCTGTTGTTGGTATTTTAATGGGGATTGCATCCAACGTGTGAATTATTTTGGTACTATAGACATTTTTACATTTTTGTTCTTCCAACCCAGGAGCATGAAATGTCTTTCCATTTCTTTCTGTCAAATTAAATTTCTTTCATCCTTTTTTTGCACTTTTCAGACTACAAGTCTTTCCCTTCCTTAGTGATTTCTAGTCTTAGGTATCTTATTATTTTTGGTGCAGTTGCAGATAACATTGTTCTCTTATTTCTTCTTTCAGCTGCTTCATTAGTAGTGTATAGAAATCCAACAGAGTTCTGCACATTGATATTGTATCCTATGATGTTACTGAATTCATTGATCAGTTATAATAGTTCTGGGTTTTTTGTTTGTTTGTTTTTGGTGGGCTCTTCAGGGTTTTCTGTATAGAATATCATGTCATTTGAATATAGGAAAATGTTACTTCTTCCTTCCAAGTTTAGATGACTTTTATTTCTTTTTGTTGTCTAATTGCAGGAGTGCCATAGGGAAATCAAGTCCCCCAGACCAGACACTTGCCAGAAAACCTCTGTCCAAACCCCCTTCAACAAAACTTGGCACTAGGGTAACATGTCACCTGGATATTGGGGTGATAAGGAGCTTTAGGAATTACCAAGAGCCTGTGACATGTGCACCCCCCTCCAATGCATCAGAGAAGAGGGCATCAAATCCTCAGAAAGCTGGGCCTTCTGGGAGTCTTGAGAATGTAAAACCTCTTACCAAACTCTGCACTGCCAAATGAGGACCGCTGACACCAGGCTGAAGGAGAGTCCTCTGAACAGGAGCCATCAATCCAGGAGAGCACAGGGTAGTTGAGTCCACAGAATTCCATGTTTGCCAGGACCTCCAGGCCATGAGCATTCCAACCCAGCTTGGCACTGACAAATGAGATTCCTGGACATTGGGATGAAGGGAGTCCCTTAACTGGGTGCTCTATGGCCCAGAAGAGCACAAAACAATTGACTCCTAACAACACCAGACCAAGCGGGAGCCTTCCTCCAGAACCCAGCTCCACTTGCAATAGAATCAACTGGACATCTGACTGTCAAGAGATCAGGAACCCTTCATCCCAACAGAGTATAGGGCCATGGTATCTGCTAGAATGGTAGGTGCACAAGGCATGCTCAAGCCATGAGCTCTCCAATAGAGCTCAGCAAGAGCCAAAGGTATCCTGGACACTATGCTAACCTGGAACCCTCAGTCATGAGGCCTCCAGCCCAGCTGAAAACTGGGTGCTAGAATCTCCTGGAACCCAGTGTGACAAGAAGCCCTCAGAACACAATTTTTCCAACACAGGAGAGCACATGACAATCAGGTTCCCAGAACACCAGGAGCTCTCAGGCTAGAAGCTCTCCAACACAGGTTGACACAGGACAAGTTAACCACCTGGAGTGTAGAATATGAGAAGGAGCCCTCAGAGGATGAGTTGTGCAACCTAACACAGCATAATGCAATCAGGTTCTCAGAACACCAGGATTTCAAGGAGACCTCTGACCATAACCTCTCCAAACCAGACCAGGAAGTGGGAAAATATATTATCTAGATAGTGGGTCCAGTGGGAGCCTTAAGACCAGAAGCCCTCTAATGTACCTCTGTACCAGGGAGATGAGTAACCTGGACACTGGGACAAAGGCAGGGATTCTTCTAATGCAGTAGAGAACACAGCAATCAATTCCCCAGAACACCAGGCCCATTGGATGCCCTGAGACCACGATATACCCCACCCCACTGCACACTGGGCAAAAGAGTCCCCTGGACAGTGAGCTGAGTGGAGGTCCTCTACTTGGGAGCACTTCATCCCAACAAAACATAGGGGAGTTGAGTCCTCACAACATTGGACCAACCAGGAAATTTGAGACACTCCAACTCAGCATAAGAGTGGACAGAAACTCTCTTGGACTAGGATGACAGGACTCCCTCTGAGTGGGGGCCCAACAGCCGAGCAGACAACTGGCAGATGAGTCCCTAGAACACCAAGCCCACTGGGATATTTGGTGCCCCACACCCTCTCTTTCAGATTGGCACTGGACCAGGTCTCTCAGACACCAGGCTGACCAGGAAATCTCTGACCCACAACCCGCTAACTCAGTAGAGCACAGAACAATTAGGTCTCCAGGACAAAGGCTGACTGGGAGACCTCTGGTCATGACTCCTCCAACTCAGCACTGCACTGGGCTAACAAGTCCCTAGAACACTGTTTTGACTAGAAGCCCTTTAACTAAGGTGAAACGAGGGCATATGAGTCTCCAGTGCTCTGAATGGACTTCACTCTATGGTTCTTGTAGATTATCACATGGGTAGCTTTCCTATTTTAGGGAGATCTCCTTAGGAGACAAGGGTATCATGCCAAAAAGAGGAAGCACACTAGAAGTTTGAAGATTTTGAAATAGAACTCATAACCGAAGATGAGGTTTGGGGGGGGGTGTAGGGATTTGTAGAAGAGACGTCAGACACTAAGGAACAAGGAGTCATTGGTTCAGGTATTCCAGGTAGAGTAGAGATTCTCCAGCCTGGAAGGAAAGGGGGAGACCCTAGAAAAACACGCCAAGTAGTGGGATGAGAGCCAGGATCAGTCTGTGAGGTGGAGAGATACTCTGAGTACATGAAGGACTTGCTGGAAGCTCTTGCCTTCCATGCAATGTCCATGAGGTTATGTTCCTGCACACACACATTCAAGATGGCAGAAAACTGAAGCTGGAAAAAGTCTGCATGAATTTTAATATTTATCAGGGGACTAAAGAAATAATTTAAAACCATCATTTCAGAATGAGTCATTTACCAGAAACAACCACTGTGTGATTGTGATGTACAGTCTGGCTTATAGTCACTGCTGTGTCTTCTAAATAATCACATTATCCTGTTGGTGTACAGGCTCCACAGCTCTTAGAAAGTTTTGGTTAATTATTCAGAGTTTACCCTGAGCACACAACCTTCCTGTCCCCATCAACACTTTCAGACATCCTGAGTTCTAGAAACCAAGGTCAGCTACTGAGGTCAGCCCCATTCTGATTGGAAGGAAACAATGAGCTGTATGTCCATAGGTATGTATGTCAGGAAAAACGATTTTTGTCCCAAGCCCTACCACTCATGTTGTGCAAACTTGAGTTTGGACCCTGACGTGAAGTTTAAAATCTCTAGCCACCACAGCAAGTATTTCCTGACTACATGTCCCTGTGTGATGCAGGCCTTTGGAGAGTAAATGTGACAATAAGATGAGGGAACCAAGATGGAGGGAGGCCAGAGGCATGGGACTTTTCCCTGTCTCTAGATGACTTCCTGTGGGCTGAGGGAGGCAGGTACAGACTGGAGTGAGTGAGCATCCTGGAGTGTAAGCTCTCCGTTCTGAGCCACAGAAGCACTGAGATTTTGAGTGAGACACATTAATTATTACTGGCTGCTCCAGGTGAAGGGGTGAATGGACAGAGTAAAGCAGTGAAGGAGACAGGTAGGAAGAGTGGGAACAGGTGCACATGGAAAACTTGAAGTTGTCTGTGGATATGGAGGAAGGTGATTACTTCTAATAGGCAGAGCTGTTATTCTGACAAGCATTGGACAGAAAAAAGGAGGAAAGTAAGTTTCCAGGTTGGTCTTCTCCCTGGAGATTGTCACTTTCACCTCCAGGGATGAAGTGGAAGCTCAGTGAGTTGTGGATGTCAGTGAGCTGATGTCTGCCTGTGGCTGTAGCTGAGTTGAAAGAAAGCCTAGAGTGATGGTCCCCTAGTAGAGCTCAAGGCACCGAGTTCATAGCACTGGGACATCAACTGATGGGAGCAGTAAAGGTGGAGGATCTTGGAGAAAAGTTAAAACTGAGGAGAGAGGTCAGCCTCTTTAAGATCGATGGTGTCTAAGCTTATAGGAGGGCTGCCACTTCCATGAGCCAGTGTGGAGGCTGGTGGAGTCCAGGTCACTTGATTTGAAGGAGAAGTGGATCATTTTTGTGATCCCAAAGCTGTGAACCTCCAGCGGTCAACATCTCAGACCCCATTTACCCCACAGATGTATTTCTGGACAAAGTTTCCTGGAAGCACTGGGACCCCACTTTTGGGGTGTGGGGCAGAGTAACTCACCCCTTGGTTCTCCATTCCTTCATCTCTAAAATGTGGGTAGCTTTGGGGGGGGTGATTGTGTGAGCAGGATGTAGGTTATGGCAGGGTGGTGGAGGGTGTCTACAAGAGCAGGGGACAGATCCTTTCCAGAGGAGGAAGTGGAGGGACTGATCTAGGTATTTGTCCTGTTCTTTCCTTCCCAAACTCAAAACATTGCTCTGGGAGGACAGCAATCTGGGAGCTGCCTCTGTTCTGTTCCACACCTGGCCTTTTCTGCCCCTTCTATACAGTGCCTCAGAGACCACCATCTGCCCAATCACAAACCAGCACCAAACCCCACCTACCTCCTACACTGCTGCTTCACATACACATGTTAGGGAGCCACGTGGGGACTGCTAGCTTTAGGGAACTATTCTGAGGTGTGTTGACAGGTTGTGCACTAATGTAGGTGGGGGAGGGAGGTTGGTACATTTATAGATTCACAGGAAGCTTCAGATAGCACAGAAACATCCTGTCACAGGGGCAGTCTTGACTCATTTTGTCCCAGGGTAACATCCTACATAATTACAGAACACTATTAACACCAAAAAACTGACAGTAGTATGATAGACATGTCTGCTTCTCTCAGCTTGTCATGCACATTCATATATTTAAAAGTGCAATCCAGATATGGAAGTACCCCAACACAAAATCTCCCTCATGCTATTCACGCCTTCCCAGACCATCCCTGCTCATGGCAAACACCCCGTTGTTTTACATTTTGGGAGTTTTGGAATTTTGTTGCACGAGGTGATTCCTACCATTCTGAACCGTGATGTTGGATTTTAGTTTGTTTTCACTCAGGATAATACCCCAGGATCCATCAAAGTTCTGTGTGTCAGAATATTATGGCTTTTTTTCACTGAATTGGGCTCTCTAGTATGCAAATGCCACAATCTGTTCATTCAGTGACCCTTTGAGGGACATTTTGATTGTTTACAATATTTGGAGACTATTAAGTAATATCAAGTGAGTATTTGTGCATAGGGTTTTGTGGGCTCTTAAATTTTAATCTCTGAGAAAAAGGTCCATGAGAGTGAGTGATTACCGGGTTTTAGCATTTATGCTTCATGTTTGTAGAGCCTATCAAACTCTTACCAGAGTAGCTGTTCCATTTGAATTACCACCAGCAATGTAGGGAAGCTTACTCTTTCCAACATTTGGTGTTTTTACTGTGTTTGATATTAACTAAGTGTCCTACTGGGTTTGTAGTAGAAATTACTCAGTCAGTTTTTCATTTACATTTCCCTCATGGCTCCTAATGTACAGTTTTTTTTTCTTCTGCTTATTTACCATCTGCATATTCTCTTTGGTGGAGGTGTTATGAGCTTCAGGATGTCTATTACCTTAATTAAATAGGTGTGTTTGAATGCAGAAGGAGAGTTTACAGATCTCTGTACAGCACAGCTCAGGATCATAGTCACAACAGCACCACACTAGTCACTGCATTCTCCACATGGTGGGCAGGGGTCTCCAAGGCTCTGAGAATGTGGTAGTGAACCAGAGGGAACTGACAGCATGACCTGCGCATCCTAGTCAACATTGTTCATACACACTGACTCCTCTAGGTTTCAAAACCAGCTGCTTGGTTCAATTTGATAGAAGGGAAAAGGGAAGCTGAGTGTCTACACACAGGTATTTTTGCCACAGACAATCTCTGACCAAAGAACTCACAGGCTTTGTGCCAAAACTTGGCTCCAAACTTTGGCATTTACAGTTTCTGCAATAAGCACATTCGCATTCCATTGGTGAAAAGAAGTAATACAGCCATGTCCATTCAAAAAGAAAAGTAAATGTTGTAAATTGGGAGGGCTATGTACATAAAGGAAAGGTGAAAAAATGGGGACAAATAATCCAATTTACTTTACTTTCCTAGCCTATAATCTCCTAAACAGAAGAATACAGTTTATTCTGTGTTTCCAGTGCCCAGCACCTTGCCTGGCACTAATAAATGAAGCCAAGAAGCTTGAAGGAAAGAGTATGATCAGCTTTGTTCTAAATATATTTATGTCTCTAATTATTTTCATTTTGGATCTAGAAAGATTTAGATTGGAATTCAAGCACCCTCTTTTGTAGCTCAGGATTTTTGGAGTAACATCAATAATAGTAAAATTAAGAACAGACTGTATCTCTTAAGTGTTTCCTATGTGTCAGAAACACTGTTAAGGTTTGTGATGTCATTTCAATCTTCAAACACATCTATGAGGTATGTATTGCTGTCTCCATGCTGTGGGTGAGTTGACTGAGAATCCAAAAGGTTCAGGAATGTACTCAATGTTGCACAGCTAGGAGGCGATAGAGCTATGATGTGAACCCTGGCCCTCTAAGCTCTACAGCCTCCTTTCATGCACTGTGCTATAGCACTCTACCTATAAAGTCCAACCAATGCCACTTTCCTCTTTTGTAATATAGGGATACACAAGAGCATGACCACTCTGTATAATTGTTACCAGGTTCACAGGATAGTCCTATATCAATTACCTGACCCAGTGAACCTTGCACTCTGGGAACTCAGCAATGATTATATCCCTCTATCCTTTCCATTTCATATCTGACTCCTGGTGCAAGATTAATGGAAACTTTCTTCAAGATATGATGCTCATAATATACAGTTAGCTTTGTTAAACCTACACTACTAAACCAGTAAGACCCTCCTAGGCAATTCACTGAAATTTTCTCCAAAATCAAACCATTAGTGGACTTATAAAATGCTTAGGAGGAGTGTTCCAGTGACTAGGTATTTCCATCGGCTACTAAAGGTTTTCATGACCCTTGAAGGATTCTGAAATTAGCATCCCTGCAAGGAAGGTTTGTAGAGGAAGCTTGAACCAGGAGAATTATGTCTCAGTTGAGTAGGTAGAGAGAAAGCAAGCAAGTGGCAAGCAAGATGCCAGAGTGACCTGTGAGGTTCAAAGTCCAAGAGCAGGTCAGGTCTTCCCAAACTCTATTTAGAAATTTCAAACATTCCTTCTCCTTGTGTCCTCAATGTTATTCCTTATGTCTCACAAACAAGTGAAACCATATAGTCATTGATTTTCTCTGCTTGACTTCTTCGACTCAGCACAATCTCCGCCAGTCTCATCCATGTTGATGCCAAAGTTGGGTATTCCTCCTTTTTAATGGCTGAGTAATATTCCAATGCATATATGGACCACATCTTCTTTATCCACTTTTCTGTTGAAGAGCATCTTGGCTCTTTCTACAGTTTGGTTATTGTGGACATTGTTTATATGAACATTGGGGTATACAAGACCCTTCTTTTCACTATATCTGTATCTTGGGGATAAATATCCAGTAGTGCAGTTGCAGGGTGATAGTGTAACTCTATTTTTTTTCTTTAATTTTTCAGCGTAACAGTATTCATTGTTTTTGCACAACACCCAGTGCTCCATGCAAAACGTGCCCTCCCTATTACCCACCACCTGTTCCCCCAACCTCCCACCCCCGACCCTTCAAAACCCTCAGGTTGTTTTTCAGAGTCCATAGTCTCTCATGGTTCGCCTCCCATTCCAATGAAACAAGATGGGATTGGGAGGGAGACAAACCATAAATGACTCTTAATCTCACAAAACAAACTGGGGGTTGCTGGGGGGAGGTGGGGTTGGGAGAGAGGGAGGGGGTTATGGACATTGGGGAGGGTATGTGCTATCGTGAGTGCTGTGAAGTGTGTAAACCTGGCGATTCACAGACCTATACCCCTGGGGATAAAAATACATTATATGCTTATTAAAAAAAATTGTAACTCTATTTTTAATTTCTTACACAATCTCCACCCTGTTTTCCAAAGTGGTTGCACCAACTTGCATTTGTACCAAGAGTGTAAGAGGGTACCCCTTTCTCCCCATCCTCTCCAACACTTGTTTACTGCTCTGTTATTTTTTTTTCCATTCTAACTGGTGTAATGTGCTATCTCAATGTGGTTTTGATTTGAATCTCCCTGATGGCTAACAATGATGAACATTTTTACATATGTCTATTAGCCATTTATATATCTTCTGTTCATGTCTTCAGCCCATTTTTCAACTTGATCATCCTTTTTTTTTTTTTTTGAGGGAGTGGCGGTTATTGAGATTTTTATGTTATTTAGAGATCCTTGATATCAGCCCTTTGTCTCTATTGTCATTTTTGAATATCCTTTCCCATTCCCTGGGTTGCCTCTTTTTTGTAGACTGTTTCCTTGCTATGCAGAAACTTTTATCTTGATGAAGTCCCAAATGTTCATTTTCACTTTTGTTTCCCTTGCTTTTGGAGAAGGGGGAAATTGGAGGGGGAGATGGACCATGAGAAACTGTACACTCCAATAAACAAAGTGAGGATTTTAAAGAGGTGGGGGGTGAGGGGATGAGTGAACATGGTGGTGGGTATTAAGGAGGATACATATTTCATGGAGCACTGGGTATTATATGTAAACAATGAATCTTGGAACACTGCATCAAAAAGAAATGATGTATTGAATGGTGAATTATATAATAATAATTATTTTAAAAGGAATTTCAGACATTGAGGTGGGGAGGTGCAGTTTATCTGCAAACTCAAGGGACATTTGTTTTGGAGAGCATGGTGTTGGACTAGGGGAGGGAGAAGCATTTAATGTGCACCTACTGTGTTCCAAGCAAATTAGATAAGTGAGGCTATTTGATCCTGAGAGAAAAAATTCTATTCTACAGATAGGAAATAAAGCTTCTGAGAAGTGAAATAAACTTGAGCAAGTTTATAAATATAAGAGTGCATGATGGTGACCTAACTCATCCCACCTAAGGTGAGAACTGAACCCACCTCCTCGAGAGACACACCAAATCTACACCTATTTATAGATCCTCGTGAAGAAGAACCGAGAACAGCCTGAACAGCTTCTGCACAGCAGAAAACAGAGACAGAGACATCATAACACAGGAATCACCCCTCAGCAGCCTGCCAACTGCAGTGGAAGGGATAGTTCTGTGGGCTGTAAGCTAATGTGTCTGCACTGGCACACAGAAAACAAGCTACAGTTCAGAGAGCAACTAGAATGTGAAGGATCTTCCCTGAGAGCTCCCCCCCCAACACAATGGGGAAGGAGGGGTGTTGGATCTCCTTCTGTGTCAAGTCACAGGCAAGCTCAAATTCTGCTCCACTTTGATAGTATGTACAGAAGCAAGGTCTGAGCATCCTCGCTGGTGTACCACCTCGTTGATCCCAGGGTCCCCAGCCCACTCAAACCCAGCTGTGCCAAGAAGCAGCTCCAGCATGGCACACACTGGGATGCTCCTTGTCAGCATTCACTAGAGCTCCAGACATCATACTGAGTTGGCACAGTTGCTAAGCATCCAAGAACACTCCAGGTCTGCTCCCATCTTGCATGGGTCACCCTTAGTTATATGGGTATGTGACATCCTGGGTCATGTTTGACCTCCAGATGCCTTGAAAAGGAGTACCCTATGTGGAAATCCCAGGATCCCATAGCTCACACTCTGTCAGGACACTCAGAGTGCTGAAGATATCCCAGTTTTCATCCACTTGAGTTTCAGCCATCTTGCTAGTGGGTACTGTGCACAGAGAACAACCGCCATCCTAAATCCACCCCAGCTATAGCTATCTCCCAAAGCGTCCTCTCTTCAGAGAGCCTTGGGACATTCCTGCCCATGCCCACTGCAGTTACAGATGTACTGCCAGGCTACCCCACCCCATGAAGACAATCCCAGAAAACCTCAGCACCTGATACATCTCCACTCCAGCCACCCTCTGCAAAAAGAGCCCTGTGACAGCAGTTAGCTCTTAGCTTCACCCAATCTGCCGGGATGTCTTCTGTGTGAAGACCCTATGTTTCTTATAGCATGACTTACACTAGCCAAGCTATGTTAACAACCCAGGTATCTCCCAGAGATTTTTGCATAAGGGCTGCCTTTCAGCCAACCACTTCCCCGCTTGCCTAGCCAAAAGTCCCACCTTCACCTCCCAGAAAGTCACAGCCCATAACCTGGTGCCTATGCACTCCAAGGCCTCTCTGGCACCTCTATGCTCACACACTCCAGAGCACTCCCACAAACTTCCCACCACCCCGTGGCTCTGCACTCCACCCACACCCCCAGAAAGCCCCCACCCAGACCCTGATTCCCACACACCTCTGGGCAGAGAAGAGCCTAGAAGTACTGGCAGATCCTGGTCCTCCTCCTTCTTGGTAGCAGCAGACTGCAGCCCTGGATCACAAAGTCAGCATGTGGGAGAAATTTCAGTTGGAAGAAGAACAAGATTCAGAAAATTGGTTTTCATGAACTTCGCAAGGTCACACAAGGATCACTGCACCATTCCAACCCCTTGAAAACTTGCTGTCTCTGATACTACCAATTAGAGAGCCATCTTTGCCTTAGCATCCAATGTTGTTCCAGCAGCACCATTGCAGGAGAGTACAAAACAAAGTTTTGTAGAAATGCTGAGATTTCATCATTTATAAATACACCACAGAGATAGTATAAGTTGCCCCTTCTACAGATCTATGAATTAGAAGCACATAACATTGAAACATGGAGGCAGTCTTAGCCCCCCAAAATACATAAGCCTTTAGTTAACATAGCTCCAGATCCAAGCCTTTTCTATGATGTACACTTGCTGATTAAAAAAAAAAAAAATCCATGCCTTGCCAGTTATTCTATCAGTGGGAATGCATTTTATATACTTACCCTCAAAAGAATCCTGAAGTTTCCCAGCATTTTATGTCTGATATACCAAAGTCTACCTTCATGAAGCAGAACCCAGATGCCCTTGATTTTGGGACCCACCTCTATATCCCTTCATCCACCAGAACACTTCCATCAGGAAAGCCTTGAACATCTTTTTAGAAAGAAGGTTGCCAACCTTCACTGTGGTGCATGAGTCAGGAGAAGCTGTAGACATTTATTCCAAGTGTGATGTAAAGTAACCTTGTTGCTGAGAAAACATAGAGTAACCTAGATATCACAGTGACCCAGGCCCTTAGCACTACTTACAGTGTCTTGAGGGTGTCATGAAGTGTAGTAAGCTGTGGATCCTGGGCTGATTACTGTGGGCTGATATCTGTGGGCTGCTGGTCACAACTGAAACAGAGAGCTCATGGGTGTGATTTCCCTGCCAGATAATAGGCAAGTCCTGATACTCATGTCCACAGGGGCCAGACAGAAGGAGAGAGAAGCAGAATGACCACTGTGCCTGAAGAAGCCCTTGGAGAAAATGTGGAGAAATATTCTGGGTCTGGCTCTAGATCATGAACACTGACCAAGACAGAAGACAGACAAATGGTTAACAATGTGTATCAGGGATTAGTCATGGTTATTTTTTTTTTCCCAGCAAGGTTGAAACTGAGCATAAAAAGATTCAGTTTTCCATTAAAAGACTGTTTTCAGAGCTTTGAACAATTTCAGATATTGTATGTTGTCAAAGTGCTCTGTATCCTGAATTTTTGGATTGTTTTTCATCTCAAAGAATTCACTGGTCTGTAACAGGTAATATTAGATAAAAGTAGAACATGGCTTATTCGGACATTGTGTCTTATAACAACACACAGGGTATGTCATCACTGTGGCCAGTGGCAGCTGGAGGACACAGGGCTTGGGTGTGAAAGTCTTTGAAACTTTCTCAACCCATTTTCTTTTCCTTAGATTTGGGGAACTGCTGTAATTTGAATATAAATAATTCATTTGTAAAACTTAACGACAGTGTTAAGTGTCTGTTATGATCTGTAATGTAAAGAAGACTGCTTTATGATAGCCTTGTTAATTTTTACTTTCATGCAATATTTTACACATCTTTGCAGGTAAACTTAACTATACGCATTGATAAGCCATTGTTTGTTATTATAATTTCTACTTCCTCATTTAAGTTTGGACATGGAAAGGACAGGACTTCTAATATAGCCACTGTTGTAGTTTAAATGATGAAGTATCCAAAGCACGTGTGAAGACCTGCTCTACTAGAGTGGGAAACAGGCAGAAGTTTTGAGGAAAGACAGTGCTGGGAGTATGTCTTTTTTCTCATGTATTGAAATGTAAAATCATGATGTCTGTATGCCTGCTAATGGGTTGTTATTGAAAAGTGTTATTATGGCATATGTACTTCTCATGGGGTTGAAGAGAAATAAGGTTTCCTAATGTCAGTCCTCTGAATATGTCCACACTATACATAGATATGAGTATAATGTGATACTTTTTCTTTTTGGGTTTTTTGACAGATTGAAAAATTAATATAACTCCTACTGTCTACAACAAATAGATGAATGGATGAAGAGCAGGTGATATATTACAACAAATAGATGAATGGATAAAGAATAGGTGAAGATAGATAGATAGATAGATAGATATAGATATATGAAAATAACTAAGCCCAAAAATGATGACATCTTGCCATTTGGAACATGGATGGACACAGAGGGTATAAATTTAACAGAAATTGGTTAGACAGAGAAAAACAAATACCATAGGATTTCACTCCAATGTGGAATCTGAAAAGCAAAACAAATGAAAAACAAAACAAAACAAAAAGCAGAATCAGACGTATAAATATAAAGAACAAACTGATCTGCTAAAGGAGTTCTCAGAGGAGAAGAGAGTGGGGCATGGGAGAAATGGGTGAAGGGGAGTGGGAAACACAGGCTTCCCATTATGGAATGGACACGTGGTATAAAAGGCACAGCATAGGAGATATGGTCAATGTTATTGGAATATTGTCTCTGGCAAAGAATGGTAGCTACACTTCTGGTCAACACAGAATAAGGAAAAAAGTGTTCAATCGTATAATGTACATATGAAGCTAATATACTATTTCATGTCAACTATGCTTCAATTAAAAAAAAAATTAATCAGTGGTGCCTGGGTGGCTGAGTGGTTTAAGCCTCTGTCTTTGGCTCAGTTCGTGATCTCAGGGTCCTGGAATCAAGTCCCACATCTGGCTCTCTGCACAGCAGGGGCCTGGTTCTCCCTCCCCCCTGCCTGCCTTTCTTCCTACTTGTGATCTCTCACTCTCTGTCCAAAAAGCACAGTTGCAATTGCAGGGTCATAGGGAAGCTCTATTCTTAATTTGTAGAGGAATCTCCACACTGTTCTTCAAAGTGGCTGCACTAACTTGCATTCCCACCAACAGTGTAAGAGGGTTCCCCTTTCTCCACATCCTTTCCAACACATGTTGTTTCTTGTCTTGCTAATTTTGGCCATTCTAACTGGTGTCAGGTGGTATCTCAATGTTAGCTTCCCTATGACCCTGCAATTGCACTGCTGGGTATTTACCCCAAAGATATGGATGTAGTGAAAAGAAGGGCCATCTGTACCCCAATGTTTATTGCAGCAATGGCCACGGTCGCCAAACTGTGGAAAGAACCAAGATGCCCTTCAACGGATGAATGGATAAGGAAGATGTGGTACATATACACAATGGAGTATTATGCCTCCATCAGAAAGGATGAATACCCAACTTTTGTAGCAACATGGATGGGACTGGAAGAGATTATGCTGAGCGAAATAAGTCAAGCAGAGAGAGTCAAGTATCATATGGTTTCACTTATTTGTGGAGCATAACAAAGAACACGGAGGACGGGGCACCTCGGTGGCTCAGTGGGTTAAAGCCTCTGCCTTCGGCTCAGGTCATGATCCCAGGGTCCTGGGATTGAGCCCCACATCAGGCTCTCTGCTCTGCGGGGAGCCTGCTTCCTCCTCTCTCTCTGCCTGCCTCTCTGCCTAGTTGTGATTTCTCTCTGTCAAATAAATAAAATATTAAAAAAAAAAAAAAGAAAAAGAACACGGAGGACATGGGGAGATAGAGAGGAGAGAGAGTTGAGGGAAACTGGAAGGGGAGATGAACCATGAGAGACTATGGACTCTGAAAAACAACCAGAGGGTTTTGAAGGGGCGGGGGGGGGGGGCGGTGGGAGGTTGAGGAACCACGTGGTGGGTAATAGGGAGGGCACGTACTGCATGGAGCACTGGGTGTGGTGCAAAAACAATGAACACTGTTATGCTGAAAATAAGCAAAAAAAAAAAAAAAAAAAAAAAAAAAGCACAGATGGAGCAGTCTCCTCCCAGACCAGATACATAGGCTCTGAAGCTCAGAGTAGAGATGATTAAGGAGCAGAAATTTGCACTCTGAACAGGGGGAGGGATAACTGGGCTTCCCTGTGAAAGAAGAAGATCATGTGGTTTAGGACTGAACACCAACCAAAGGGATACACAGGAAAAAGCTGTCAAAGGAAACTGAAACGGAAATCAACAAAGAAAGAACTGGAAGTAAATTTGTCACAGAAGTGAAGGGCAGAGTCTCCCCAAGTGACTAGTGTTACCTGCAGCCCCAAGACAGGCTGAGTGAGGCCAGTTCCATCTGAATTGCATTTGGGTCCTCATGACTCTCAGACAAACCCAATTCTGTTATGTATATGTATGTATACATACATATATACTTTCTACTAATTTTTAAGAAGATTATAATCTTCTTAAAAGATTAAAATCTGTGCTCACTGTTTCAATAAGCAATAATTAATTAATAAGTAATAAGAAAAAGTTATAAGTAGTTAATAGGACCTTCCTCTGGTGCCAGTCCCCACTGGCACCACGCAAATATGGAAGGGTCCTGAAGACTTTTTTTTTTTTTTAATTTTAGGGTTAGAATTTTGTGATGCATCAGTTGCATAGAATACCCAGTGCTCATTCAATCAAGTGCCCTCCTTAATGCCTATCCTTAGTTACCCCATCCTCCACCCACTTCCCTTCTCACAACCCCATTTGTTCCCTAGTTAAGAGTCTGTCATGGTATTTCTTCCCTTTCTGATTTCATCTTATTTTTCCCCTCCCTTTCCCTATTGCCATCGGTTTTGTTTCTTAAATTCCACATATGAGTGAAATCCTATAGCATTTGTCTTTCATCAACTTATTTCACTTAGCATAATAGTCTTTAGGTACCATTGTGAATGGTAAGATATCATTCTCTTGATGGCTGAGTAATATTCCATTATATGCATATAGCATTATCTTCTTTATCCAGACTTTAAAAATTTCTGATTTTGCAGCCCAGTGGTTATAATACTTTGTGGCAGACTCTCCAAGTAGACTCTCTCTCCTCGACTGTGTCCTCAACTATATCAGACCTGAATCAACTCTCCACACCTCTTCCCTTCCAAATGGTGGTCGCTTTTTTACTTATAGCCTTGTGGAATTTGTTTTATAACATCTTTGATTGATTTCTTGGGAGTTAAGAATAGTCTGATAAGCATGTAATTGTATTTGAGGAAAGAGACAATCTTAACTCCTCTCCCAGAACTTTCTGACTGGATGCTGCACACTAAGGCTGTGAACCTGGGGACAGGCTAGATTTTGTTGCCCCCTTCTAGGAGAGCTGAATGTCGTTTAGGTAAGGAGATCATGACTTGTGACACAGATTTGTCCTTTCTAGGTTTAGGTTTATTGTGGGAAGATGTGTGAAACATAACACCTACCATTTTCTCCACTTACATTTAAGCTGTGATGGATGAGTTGAGGGTATCACTTGCTCTAGTGCTATGTTGTCTGACTTACCCCACAACTGTGATCTTTCTATGATGTTTCTGTGACCTTTTCATGGGGTCTAATTGCCCATGTCCTCATTAACATCGGTGTTAGTGTTTTAGCGAATGATGACAATGAGTGACACATTTAACTTTGTACTGTTTGAGTCTTTCAGGGTCTCCATGATCTCCCTATCATATGAATTTTTCAACTTGAAGGAAAGTTTACCTGGTTTCCTTTAAAACGTGGTTTCCAGGAAATGATGTCATGAGGGTCACTAAGAAATCCTTCAGTCATCAGCCATCCAAACTGCCTGGTGATTGGCCACCCAAATAAGGCCAACATGAAAGTGCCCTGGAGATTGGATAGGGAATGTTATTGACATCATAAGAAGACACTGTGATGTACCAGGGCTGTTATAAAAGGACATCTGCAGCCCAGGTTGCACTGAGGAGGGAGATAGTGTTTTAGCCATAACTCTTCCTCGCTTTCTCTGCCCTGTTCTCTTCCTCTGTTCATGGTAAGCACCCTGCCAATTCCTCCTTCCTTGGGCCTCCCACCAACACTCTCACACCACCTTCATGTTTGTGTTTATGTTTGTGCCCCTCTGTGGTCCTGAGAGTCCTCAAAGCAGTACCCAGTAACTCCTGGACGCATTTCCCATTGTGTGGATGGCCCATCTTCTCAGGGACACATTCCACTTTGTATATGGGATTGGGGCACTGTAAATCAGAGTACTGTAGATTTTCAGCTGGGTTCCACATCTCTGGGATCAAATCTGGGTTCAGCACAGGAAAGCTGAGTCCATGTCCTGAGGGAACACTGGGCCTACTATTATTCCAGAGCCCTCAAACACAGCTCAGCACAGGGAACATGAATGCTCTAAGCATCTGGCCATCCTGGTGTTCACAATGTCTCCAGACAAAAGGAAGAGAGGAAATTTCATGAAACATGTATTGGGAGAAGGAATCACCACATCTCTAGACATAGTATGAGTCCTTGGAACACATGTCCTCAGACCACAAGCAGTCTGACCCAGCTTAGCAGTGGACACACTAATTCCACAGACTGCTGGCCAACCAGGAGCCTACAGACCACACACACTTGAACACAGTATACCACAGGCAAATTCAGACCCCAGAACAGAGAACCCACCAGAAACTCTGTGAGTGGAAACCTTCTGAATGCATTTGAAACTGGGCAGATGAGTCATACAGACACTGGTTGGACAAGGAGTCCTCATAACACACCTTGCCAATCCAGGCAGCACAAAGCAAGTATGTCTAGAGAACACCAAGCTTGCCAAGTGCCAAGAATCTATCAATCCTGCATCCCAGGTCAGTACTGGGAAAACGATTCACCTGAACAGCAGCATCAACATATACCCTTGGACATGGAGACCAAGAAAGAGCCTTGGGCTGGGCCAAAATGGCACTTGATGAACCAGCTCACCAATCGCCTATTGACATAGAGACCAACAAATCATCTCTCTTGTAGGCCAAATAGGAACTTGTATAGAAGGTTCACCATGTACCCTTACATCTGGGCACTGATAAGACAGCTCTGTGATAGGTCAAGAGGACAACTATACAGCAGGCTTACCACTTGTATTTTGATATCAATAGTAACTCAGTTCTGTACTCAGCCAAGTAGGCACCTGGAGAGTGAGATCATTATGTGCCCTTGGACTCAGAAACCAAAAACTCATCTCTATCCTGGGCCAAGGAGGCACCTGGACAAATGATTCATCATGTGTTGTACAACTAGAGACCAACAAAGTATATCGGGTCTAGGTCAAAGACTCACTGGGACCAGTTTTTCACAAAGCGCATAACTTTACTCTCTATTAGGCCAAAGAGGCACCTTCACAGCAGGCTTACCATGTGTCCTTAGACCTTGAAACATAGAACAGATCTCTGAGCACTTGGAAAGCAGGATCACTGTCTGCCCTTCAAACTCAAGACCAACAAATCATGTCTGTGCGTCGGCCAAGCAGACGCCTTTATAGTGGCCTCATCATTGGCCTTTGAAACTGGAGACCAACAACTTAGCTGTCTGATAAGGCAAGCAGGCACCTGGACAGATGAACTAAATAAATTCTCAAAATGATTTATAAGTTATTTCCTTTATTGTGTGTATGTTATTGACTGACATACTTATCAATATAGTCTGGGGGAAATTTGGAGAAATTTTTAATGCTCATTCAGAAGGACATATGCATTGGTGAACTGTCGCTTCATTTGTGATATAACACTCAGTGAGAAATTTCACCAAAGAGGGTATAATTGGTTCTTTGTTAATTTTTTTCAAAATGAAAAACAAAAACAAACAAACAAAACACAAAAGAAACAAGCAAACAACAACAAAAACGATCTTTCTTATTTTGTGTCATTAGCCAAGACTGGTTACAGAAACAACATGAAAATTGCACAACACTGAAGACAACAGTCATCCATACAAGGTGCTGCTTAAAATATAACATTTCTGTAACACCACATGTCTGGAAGAAGTTAAGTATCTTCCTGGTGAAAGTGATTAGAACTGCATGAGTCTAAGTCATCCCTGAACTGCATGACTCCCCCCATTGGTCATCTAGATGCCACCCGTGTAGAACCATAATGCTTCCCAATTATGGACTTGACTAAGATATTCTTATTCACACTAACCTTTGGAAGCACAATCATTCCCTTGTCAGCATAGGCAATCATATTTTCATGCCTCTCTTTCAGAGTCTAAGGGCCTACTCAGCAACACTGACCATTGTCTCCCAGACTACTAATTCTGGGCATTTTCATAGACTAAAAGTACTGAGCTCTCAATGCCAAAGCCTGGCATGCAACAGGTACTCAAAGCTGAGTAACATGGAAAAATACATGGATAAACCACTACATCTTCTATAATGGGATACTGACAAGTCTCCAGTTTGAATCTGTATCCCAAGTGTGAGGTTCCTGTGGGCTGAACTAGCATTTCAGCATCTGGTTCCTTGTCTTATCCCTTACATCCCACACCATAGGAAATTCTTGACCAAGGGAGACACTATTAAATTAATGCCTATGGAATGAGTGAACATACTCTTACTTTGCTCACTTCATAATTTCCAACTGTGAAAACATACCAAGGATTTATTATCAGTCCAGAAAAAAAAAAAAAAAAAAAAAACATTACCAAAGAGTACAGGCTCCTTCTGCTTCCTTGCTCAGACTCACAGCCTCTCCAGCAGTGGTTCTCAGAGCACCCTCTTTTTCACAGTAAGAACCCTTGGGATTTCCAGCTGCAAATCCTCCTTCACAATCAGCATGATTTCCTTCCTGAGTTTTCATCACCCCCGGGACTCCCTGCTTAGCAGCTGCCTGATCCCACAGAGACTCACCCCTGCCAATATCAGCTGAATAGACCCTTAACCACTTGTCAAGGACCATATTATGTATCAAAGAGTTATTGTCATTGATGGTAAAAAGCTATGACCACAGGGAAAATTATTCTCAATGAAAATAGAACCAAGGACTTGCTTCTTCCCTTAACAAATATACGTGACTTGAAGACAGAATGTAAGTTGTGAAAATGGTTAAAACTGGTTTCATGAGAACCATCGTTAATGATGACTATAGTTAATCATATTTGATTGTATAATGTACATTGTATTGCATATTTGAATGGTTCTATAACAAAAGATCTTAAATTTCTTATCACAATGAAACATGTAACTCTGGGAGATCTGTTATCCAGAAGTAAGTGGTGATCATTTCACAATATATACATATATCACTCTGATATACACCTGAAAGAAATAGAATGTTTCATGTTAATTATATATCAATTTTTAAAATAACTGAATAAACTGCAATTGGCAAAATGTCGTCTCTGCCACCTGAAGTAATCGCTTTTGCACATGCACTTGTAGGTGAATCATGAAAAGTGGAAGTCAAAGGAAAGGACTCTGGTTCTGTACTCCTCTGTGGAGTGTTCCCTGAGTTTCATTGATTTAAGAGCAGTTTGCATTGATTTAAGAGCAGCAATTTTCCAAACTGGAAGGGGAGGGCCTGGTGGTATAGCATGTATGACTGCATGTTTCAATCTAACAGTGTATATAATCCTCCTTTGCTCTAAACAAATCATAATCATTCCTTGAAAGGCATGAAAGCCTCCTCTCCGACCTAGGCTGCCCTGTCTCTTCTTTTTCCCAGCTAATCTGTGCAATATCCACACCTCAAGACTCAGTCCAATACCCAACACTTTTTGTTTTCTCTTCTGGTCAGTTCACAACACCCCAACCACTGTCTGCTTCACTTGGCTGGCATTGTAGTGAATATTGTTGTAGTCTCCAATCCCACTTACTAGTTCTTTGTCACATCATTATGTTGGTTTGCTTTCTGTGCTTTATCTCCTAAAAGCAATGATACTTCAAGTTTTTAATGGTTTGCCTAGGAAGATATGAACATACACAGTACATCATTTGCTATACAAAACAATTTTCTTAGCAAAAGTAAAGATGAATTTAAGTGTATTTTAAGTTACAATTCACACAACTATTGCAATGAAATACATAAGTGGTAGGGCTCACCTCAGATTCACCCCATGAACTTAAAAATACACTTATTTCTCCCTAAAGTGAAAATTAAGGCAGTTCTTCAAATTTCTTCATTATATCTTCACAAGATCACCTTCAAACCAGTATCCTTCTTTAGAAAACAGATTGAGAGCCCAATGTCAAGGTAGAGCAATATATTCTCACAACATGCTATCATTTACAACCTCAAGAACTACTGGCATTACAAGTTCCCCTATGTACCTCAAATTTTAAAGAAAACTCAGTAGCAGAGTTTTTAAATCAACTGTATTAATTTGAATTAATTTTAATTAACATATCCAGCATTATTAGTTTCAGAGGTAGAGCTCAGTGATTCAAAATTTGCACATAACACCTATTGCTCATTACATCCCTCCTTAATGCTTGTCACTCAGTTATTCCCCAATAACATCCCCTCCAACACCCTCAGTTTGTTCCTGACAGTTAAGAGTCTCTTATGGTTTTCCTCCCTCTCTGATTTCCTTTTTTTTAAATTTTTCCTTCCCTTACCTTGTGCTAACCTTTTATTTATTAAATTCCACATATGACTAAAATCATATGGTATTTATCTTTCCCTGACTGACTTATCTTACCTACAATAACACCTCTATTTCCATCCCTGTTTTTTTAAAGATTTTATTTATTTATTTGACAGAGAGAGAAATCAGAAGTAGGCAGAACAGCAGCAGAGAGAGAGGTGGAAGCAGGCTTTCCGCTGAGCAGAGAGCATGATGTGGGGCTCGCTCCCAGGGCCCTGGGATCATGACCTGAGCCAAAGGTAGAGACTTTAACTCACTAAGCCACCCAGGAGCCCCCATCCATATGGTTTGTAATGTCATGATATCCTTTTTGAGGGTGTAGTAATATTCCATTGTGTATAAACAAAGGACCAACAAACACATGAGAAAATGTTCAACATCCCTCAGCACCAGGGAAATACAAATCAAAACCATGATTTGAGAGTACCTCACACCGGTCATATTGGCTAAAATTAACAAGACAGGAAAGAACATTTGATGTTGAGGATGAAAAGAGAGGGGAACCTTCTTTCAGTGTGGGTGGGAATGCCAGGTGGTACAGCAAATCTGGAAACAGTATGAAGGTTGCTCATAAAGTCAAAAATATACATACTCAGGCTTCTAGATGGTTCAGTCAGTTACCACCTGTCTTTGGCTCAGGTCATGATCCCAGATCAAGCACCAGCATGAGCTCCCTGCTCAGCCATGAGTGTGCGTCTCCCTCTTTCCCTTCCTCACTCATAGTGTCTTTCTCACATAAATAAAATAAAACTTAAAGGAAAGTAGAACTATTCTATGACCCAACACCAGCTCTACTATGTATTTATCCAAAGGATAGAAACATAAGGGTTAATTTTTATAGGAGAAGTGTCCACAATTGTCAAAGTATATAAAGTACTCAGATATCCAGAAACACATGAATGGAGAAAGAAGATAAGGCAGTTTTAAGCTCATCTTTCCTACTTAACCCTTACACTCCACCTAGTGGAGCAGAATCCAATCCATTTGGATTCTCCAGAGATCTTTCCTCTTTCAGCTCTTTGGATTCTAGGGTACCAGGAGGAGGAAGGAAAGTTGGCATTTTTAGCATCTGGTGGAGGGCCAAAAGCATTCATAGTCTGTATTACCAATACCCATGAACAAACTCCAACCACCACTCCTTTTTTGCCACTTTTCCCTATTTTAAGTTAAAAGAAGGAAGCAGAAAACACCAGCGGATGCCCCACACCACTTATTTCAGCTAAGGACTGAAACTGGAGCTTGCCCCCAGCCCTTTCTACAACAGCTACAACCAGAAGACAGTGACAAACTTAGTGGAGACCAAACAGCTCTGAAATGTGAGTCCATGGAAGTGGCTCTGTTTCCTGTACTCACTCATGACTGCATCTGGTTATGACAGTTAGTAGTCTCAGCAGTAATGATCACCAGACCTTCCTTTTATTCCGTTTTCACCTGAAGTTATATACAGAGTTATAATGTAAGTGGATAAAGGCATAGATAAGGTGAAGCACATTCTATGAACTTTAATCAATGACTAGAGACTGTAAAATGAAGAGGATGACCCCAATAGAGTTCTCCCAATCCTATTAAATGCTCACACCAAACAGGCAGGTAACTGTGGTGCTGGCCCAGGTGTACTCAGGTCCTCTGGCTTCCTGCCTTTACCATCTCCCCAGAGGACAGGAAGAGAGGATTTAGCTAATACATCCCTGTGAAGGTCCTGGTGTGAGGGATGAGCTGGTTAAACCCCTCAGATACTGGGGAGATCCACCCCCGCCAACCATTGAGCACTTCCTCTGCTCAGCTTGGGCACTGGTCATAAATTGGTCAGCTGGACCAGGTAGGAACTGGGGGTGGGGAGATGAGTTACTACTGGTTGTCTGCAGGACACCTGTCCTGCCACACATGACAGCTAGCCCTATGGGGAGAAGTGGACACAGGGGAGATACATGCCTGATATTAAATAAAAGACAAATGTCTTCTGCCAGCCAGTCTGATGTCCTGAGGTTCATTCAGGACCCCTGGGAGTCCACACCTGAGAACTTACCTGTTCCTGGGATGATTGGGCTCCTCTCAGCACGCTGGCACCCTAGCAGAGGAGCAAGAGGTTGGGCAGCAAAGGTACAGGGAACCTGGCATACCAGGAAGAAGGAGATAGAAGGAATGGGTGATGAACCCATTCCCTCCATCCCCTTGCCCTGGGGGCCCACTAGGACGATGTGCAAACTCCTTGTCCAGCAGTGCCTGGCAATCCTTGGCATCAGCTGTCCACACTCACTGCAGTCCACATTCACATTGTCAGCCACGTTGTCCTCTTCACACCAACCAAGCTCCTCCAGGCCACAGGCCTAGCTGTGTAGAGCCTGGGCAATGCCGCTCAGTGGCACAGCCTGGAGAGCAACTGGCCCTGGTCCGTGCTGGAGGGTCTCAGAGTCCCTGTATTGTGGGTTCTCAGGAAGCTCCCCAACTGCCCCAGGGCCCAAGTTTCTGTGTTGCCTGCTGCTCTCCTCCATATCCAGAGCTCTTGCTGAGCTGGGGCCCGCTGTGCTGCTGGGAGCAGGGATGTTGGGCTTGGATATTGCGGGGAGAAGGTTGTAGCACTCTTTCTAAGCAGATCTCTCTATTTGTTCCCTAAGAAGGAATTCCAGGAGTTTTGTCAGCTTCCTGCCAGACCCCTCCCCACTCTCAGTGCTTCCCCAACTGAGATGTCACTTTCCAATTGCTCTTTTCTCTGTGAAATCCTCTCTGTCCTGCTTCTCCTTCTGGCTCTGCCACCTCCCTTGGGACTCCCTTTTCTGGTTCTTGGCTTTGTCACTTGCACATCCTTCAGTATCAGTTCAAATAAAGAAAAATAAATGCATGAAATACATACATATGATGCATAGAAATTCTTTCTCATTGGGGAGAAACAGTTATTTACTGACCTGTTCTACTTGCTGGAGATTGAGTGGGAAGGAACAGCTACTGAGCTCCTGCCCTCAGGAACGCCCACTCTTCCTGGTTCCTGATAGACTTTCACAAATTTTTGTTCCCAGGTTACAGATCGCATTTTGATGAATGATCAAAACCACTTAGTTCGATTTACAATTAAAAGTTGCTGGTAGTATAAGAGACTATGGACTCTGAAAAACAACCTGAGGGTTTTGAAGGGGCAGGGTGGGAGGTTGGGGGAACCAGGTGGTGGGTAATGGGGAGGGCACGTATTGCATGGAGCACTGGGTGTTGTGCAAAAACAATGAATACTGTTATGCTGAAAAAAATAAATAAATTTATAAATGAAAGATAAAGAAAAAAAAAGTTGCTGGTAGTTGAAGGCAATATTTGCCAATTTTGAATAGATTTTAATTTCAGGGGGGTCTTATGTATAAATTCAAGTCTGAAAATAATAGCTGGAGGTACAAAATACCAATGTGTTGTTTCCAGCAGAAAATCAATAATTAAACATGATTAGCAATAATAATTTCCAAAATGAACTTTTTGGTTTGTTGTTGACTAACATACATCAGGAAATGAATCAGACTTTTTAATTTTTTTTTTTAAATCAAGTCAGCCTGTTTCTTTGTTAGAAACATATTTTGGTGTTGCTATCAGAGAGAGAAATAGAAATAGTTTGTTAAAGCAGTTTTTTAGTTATGAGCCATGAACTCAGTTATGAGGTCAGAGCCATGATCACAGAAACATATAAAACCAACACACACAATCTATGTCAGATGCTCCAGTCAATTAGGAACAGGGATATGGGGAAAAGAGGAAAAGAAAGGGAAGCAGGAGGCATCTAGACATAGGAGATATTTAAGCACATTTAAGGAAATGCTACACTAGGTTTCATCTCTTTTTCACATGTTTATGCTCAAGACATTAAAGCCTCTTGGCGTGTTTCTGTGACAGGAACACACCTCAGGGGAGCCCTTGGCATACCTGCTCCTGAAGGTATGAAATTCAAGTGGAACTCACTGGGTAGATGAAAAATCCCCTCCCTGTACTTCCCTGAGCACGGAAAGCATTCCTGGGGAAGGACAAGTGCTTCAGTTACTGCCTTAAAACCCCAGGCCTGTCCACTGGTGCTCATCATGAAATCCTTTTTAGTCTCAGGGATCTAAACCTGAAAATGTTCCCAGCATGGATAGAGTCAAGGGCATTTCAGGTTTCATCAGTTCCCTTTAAAAATTCGCTAATCCCCATGTCCTCATATCAGGGAGATCATATGATAGTTGTCTTTCTCCGATTGACTTATTTCACTAAGCATGATACCCTCTAGTTCCATCCACGTCATCACAAATGGCAAGATTTCATTTCTTTTGATGGCTGCATAGTATTCCATTGTGTATATATACCACTTCTTCTTTATCCAGTCATCTGTTGATGGACATCTAGGTTCTTTCCATAGTTTGGCTATTGTAGACATTGCTGCTATAAACATTCGGGTACACGTGCCCCTTCGGATCACTACATTTGTATCTATAGGGTAAATACCCAGTAGTGCAATTGCTGGGTTATAAGGTAGTTCTATTTTCAACATTTTGAGGAACCTCCATGCTGTTTTCCAGAGTGGTTGCACCAGCATGCATTCCCACCAACAGTGGAGGAGGGTTCCCCTTTCTCCACATCCTCGCCAGCATCTGTCATTTCCTGACTTGTTCATTTTAGCCATTCTGACTGGTGTGAGGTGATATCTCATTGTGGTTTTGATTTGTATTTCCCTGATGCCGAGTGATGTGGAGCACGTTTTCATGTATCTGTTGGCCATCTGGATGTCTTCTTTGCAGAAATGTCTGTTCATGTCCTCTGCCCATTTCTTGATTGGATTCTTTGCTCTTTGGGTGTTGAGTTTGCTAAGTTCCTTATAGATTTTGGATACTAGCCCTTTATCTGATATGTCATTTGCAAATATCTTCTCCCATTCTGTCAGTTGTCTTTTGGTTTTGTTAACTGTTTCCTTTGCTGTGCAAAAGCTTTTGATCTTGATGAAATCCCAATAGTTCATTTTTGCCCTTGCTTCCCTTGCCTTTGCTGATGTTCCTAGGAAGATGTTGCTGTGGCTAAGGTCAAAGAGGTTGCTGCCTGCGTTCTCCTCAAGGATTTTGATGGGTTAGGGGGATAGGAGAAGAATAAATGAAACAAGATGGGATTGGGAGGGTGACAAACCATAAATGACTCTTAATCTCACAAAACAAACTGGGGGTTGCTGGGTGGAAGCTGGTGAAACAGGCAAACATGTTTTGGCTTATTTTGGAATTTACAAGGATTATTCCTTCTCCTTGCCAGACATCAATAGCTATTGTCTGCCTAGTGTCCCAGTTCCCTACCTTCTTCTGCCAAAAAAAAAAAAAAAAAGAAAGAAAAAAAAAAAAAAAAAGAAAATCAGCCACTGAATCCCACCCCTTGGCCACAGGGCCAGGAGTAAAGCTGTGAGCTAGGACAGGTCATCTAGAACATTCCTTGGAAATTCAGATGTGACTACTTAGAGAGGATAGCCTCCTTTTTGCTAGAGTCCTAACCTGAGGCTAGTAAGCCTACAAACGCTGCCTGTCAAGCTTCTCACTGCCTAAAGAAGCTCATCTGTAGGCCAAGATAAAGCTTCAGTTCAAATTACTAGAGTTTCTGTCACTTTCACCTGAAAGAATTCTGGTTGGCATAGTCTAATCTTACAAAGGAGGGAAGAGAAGCCCAGACAGGAATCAAGCACTCCTGGTCATGGCAAGGAGAGCCCAGGACTCCCAAAATCCACTCCTGCCCTTCTGCTGGGCCACATCCAGTTCCTCTGCCTGGGCTTAGAGGGGGCCAGGCACAACATCCAGAGTTTACCCCCAGGAAGATGAAGGACCAAATCTTCAATGCATCCCCTCTTGGTCCACTCCATCCCTTCTTCTGCCTCCCACCCCATGCCCTGTAGTCACAGTGACAGAAAAGACTACACCACTACTAGTGGTCTCCTAAAAATTACCAAGACTGAGAACCCAGCCATTATTCTGAACCCTGCCTCTGGTTTATACTTCTACTCCTTTAATAAAGAACTTGAGTGATGAACTCCTGCCTTTATTTAAGCAGTGCTTCCTGTCTGCTTTGCTATGTCTCCTGCTGAAAACTCCCACCTGTGTTGCAAACATCTCAGTTGGTCTGGCTACTCCTCCTGTGAGGAAGGTGAAAGTGGAGTGAGAAAGAAGCAGAGATGTTTCTCCAGATCCCTGGAGCTGGATCAAGACAGGCCTGTCATGATTCACAATTCAGTGGAAGGGGCCCTGGGCTTGCCTCCTGGCTTAAGCAACAACTGACTACTGTGACATGGGCCACCTTCCTTCCTGCCCCAACCTTGTCCTTCCTCTGTGAAATGTAGAGGCTAGTGATGCTTATTTCAGAGGGACTGTGAGCATTCTGTGAGATTCCTGTCTTCACAGGACCTAACGTAGGTCTGGGAACATTGCAGGTCCTGGGTTAAGGCTCATTTTCTCCTCCTTCGTGTTTCAGCTGATTAGAAAAAGGATGTTTCACATGACTCATGAGCCTACCTGCTCCCAAGTAAGTTAGGTGGAATTATCACATCTTCTCATGCACCAATATACATAAGATGAATGTGCAATACTATTAGAATAATTAACAGTCTAATTACTGTTCTAACATTCAAGCTGGCACCAAACATTAATTCCTAGGGAATACCAATTGCCAAGGATGCAGTTGTCAACCTGCGATGGGTGTATGTATGCAGGGACTGAATTTGTGAAATCAAGGAGCCATCACACTTTCCAAAACACAGGAGGAAATCTGTTACAGCATCGCACTAATGCACGGGTGCGCACACACACACACACACACACACACACACACACACTGTCCCTCTCCCACTATGCCACTCTGGTCTCATTTCCTTTTTCTGACGATGAGCCTGCATGGATAGATGGGGGGAATGCCAACAGTTTTGCCAGCACCACTGACTAGGAGCTTCCACCAGCCTAGACAGCTACGGGAATGCTTCCCCAAGCTTCTCCAACAACAGCCCTGTGAGTGCTATTAGCAGTGGATTCCCACTTCATGGGTGGGGATCTGAGGTAAATAGAAGCTAAGTAATAGTAACTTTAACCCACCAATAGTGACTGTAACCCTGCTGGATGCTTCTTATGGCCTCTGTTTCTGAAGCCATGTGCTTGGGTCTAGTCCTTGTTACCCCATTGTGCAGGAGACACCACTACCTAACCATGTCATACAGCAACATAATGGAAGAGCTGGGACTGACCCTTAGGTCACTGCTCCCAGAGGGCAGCCTGAGATGCTGAGAGAGACTCCCCACTGGTCTGGGTTCACTTGGATTCCTGCCAGGAAGCTGCGATCCAAACCCTGCCCCATCCAATACCTATCTATATCCTACATGCAGTATTTCTGGAGTTCAGCAATTAACTTGACATAATTCCTTATGGATTTCTTGAAAAGAAAATGACTGCAAAACTGAACCCAGGGGTGCCTCGGTTATGGCGGGGTTGCGCCTGTTCCCCAGCATAGAGGTCTGTCCCCAGAGCCACCAGCATCCAGGTTTTGGTCGATAACTCAGATGGAAACAAACCAGGTCCCACCTTGCATTTGTGGAAGGCATAAAGGCAGAAGAATGTGAAGCAGATCAGGGAGTTGGGCTGGGTGGAAACTGGCCTTGACCCTGAACTCCAGCTCTTGCCAGGTGCTGTGCCACCTGTGAGGCCCTACTTCAGCTGATAAGATAAAACCAAAAGTTTTATGGAAGAAAACCCTGCAGGAACCAGGACAGGAAGTGAGTGTCCTGCCTCAGGGTGGCTCCCAGTGGGAAAGTCAAAGGGATTGGTACATGCAAGTGTGTGAGGTTAGGAGCATGAATTTCCCTACCTGTCTAAGAAGTGGCAGGTGTCAGACAGCCCTGAATCTGGGAAATTTGGAAGAAGTAAAATCAGAAGAGCCAAAGATCACGGTCATCTTAAGGACCATCTGCCAGAAAGCCAATCTCTTTCTTCTCAAAGGATCATTGCCAGGGAACAGCTGAGAGCCAAGACTGTGGACAGAAGCAAACACCAACTCCCGGGGGCTACACGGGCCTTAGGGACTGCCCTCGAAGGTAAGAATCAGCAAGTAAAAGTGATAAATGCATGGGGTTTCCATGCAATCATGCTGGCCCAGGCGTGCAGAATGAATGGGAGGTAAGTAGAATGGAAGGCAGAGAGACAAGTGCTGTGCTTTGGATAAGAAATCTGAAGAGGCAATTCACAAGGCCTGAAGGATGTGCGGTTGGTGTGCTGACTGATTGGAATGGGTCTTTGGGCAAGAATGACATAAGAGCAGCTCCCATGTATTGGCTTGGATAGCTGACTAATAAAGACAACTCTTTTAAAGATCGGTCTGAAAGTTGACATATAGTTATAGGAGTATCCTTATAAGACTAATATTTTATGCCATGGATCATAACATGTCATACAGAGTCATCCAATCTGCACTTGGATTCAGTATCTCTCTGTTAATTTGTGTATTTAACATCATATTTCCATTTGAAATGCTCCCAGAAGGAAGGAGATTGGAGGTGGGAGATGGAAAGGAGGGTGTGTATGTGGTGAAGCCTTGAATAGGAAAAGGGTCATGTGAGCAAGGTCCCTCGGTGCAGGACCAGGCTGTCTGAAAAGGGGGTGTACCCCAGCACTTCAGCAAAGTCATTTGCAGAGTGAAGTTCCCATTCTGAGCCTCCGATGGTGAGAGTCAGATGTTAATAGTAACAGACAGGTTTTATGGGTGACCTCCTGTGCACAGGGATGAGGAAACCCATCAGTGAGGGGCCTGGGAGCCATTCAGAGCAACACACATCCTTCAAATCTCCTCTGCTCCCTCCACCATCTATGTACATTCCTGTGGGTTCAGAGCCTGGAGCTCCGAACTTTGGAAGGGTCTGTCCATGCTTCATCTGACTTTTAAACCCCGACTTTCAGGGTTTAAAGCAAGCCCAGCTTGTGGACATCCCTCCTTGTCCTCTGCACTGCTTGAACCTCAGACCCCTCCTGGGCTCGGCTTCCAGGGATAGAAGGTCCAGAATCTGCAGATTCTGCAGCAGGCATCTGCTCAGGGAAGAAAATGGGTGCACCTCCAGCAGCAGGCAGTGTCCGCCCGGGCTGGGCTGTCTACATCCTGCTGCCATCTATGTCCTGCTTCCAGACTGTAAACCCTGGGAGCAGGCCAGGCAGCACCATCCCAAGTCCATGCTTAGGCCGCCTTTGGGGCCAAGAGTCTAGAGGGCCGTTCAGCTGCAGAAGCCAAAAGCACACCTCCCTCTATTCTATGTCCCTGACTTCCCCTCAATCCATAATCCAGCCTGTCACTGATTCATTCACTTACTCATTGAATCATGTATCCATTACACATTCAGTGCACATTGTTGACCGGTGGAATTATTGACCCCTCCCCAGCGACAGAGGTGAGCTCGCTGCTCAGACTTAGATACAGTCCTCTTGCATTCCCACGAGTTTGGTGCAGGTCTGTGTGAGATCAGAGCCAATTGGAATTAAGCCATGACATTTGCTGAAGCCATCTGGAAAGAGGGGACCTCTTTCTGCCAGACCCAGGAACTGCTGGGGGCTGTGCACATGATGGTCTGAGGCACTGACTCCAAGGGGACCAGAGCCAGAACTTGCAGAGAGCAGAGGGGTCCCAGGGACTCCCTGGCAGCCCAAGCCCTCCAGACCTCAACTCCTGAGATATTTCCATGAAGCACACTAATAAAGCCCATCCCCCATCTTTTTTTTTTTTTTTTTAACTTTAAGCCTGCCTTGAGTAGGTTTCCCATGATTGCACCTGGAAGAACGCTAACTGAGTGGTCAGCTTCAAGGTTCTGCTCCTGACCTGCCTCTTCCACAAAACCCTTTTTAATGCCTCCTTGAGTTACCCAACCAGACACGTGTCTAATTTTATATTCTCCTGTGACCTCTACAGATCGTGACTCAGTGCCAAATAATAAATACTTGGTATGATTTCTGGGTATTGACTGTCTAGCTGGGGTTTGAATGTTCTACCTTCTTTCAATAGAATTTTTTCCTAAACAACCCATAACCAACCCCTGCCTTTTAAAGCCTCATTTCCTCAACATAGATCCTCCTAGGTCCTCACCTGGGGCCAGGTGACACAGGTATTAGAATGGCCCAGCTCCTTCCTGGTCAGCAGGGGAACAGCAAGGAAACACATGTGCCCTTGACCTGAGGAAGACCAGGACCAATGGTGAGGTTGCTGCACTAGGTCTCAGGGAGGATGTCTGAGCTCTGTGAACATGGGACATCAGCCTCTGGCTTCCCACACAGGGCTGGAGGATGAAGACGCGAGTACAGACAGGGGACTGTGTAGCATCTGTTTGTACAAGGGAATATCTATGGAAATCCATCTGCACTGGCAGACAATATTACATGAAGTCTAAGACCACAGGAAAAATAAGCACTCACATTACATACAAATAAATAATTGTGATTTATGTTCATAGAACTGGCTCCTTTTACCAGAGGCCACCAATCCATGGCTCCCTTCACGTTTTAATTTGAAGATTTATAAAAGCAGGAACAAAAGGGGCAGCTTTGTATTTTCAAAAGAATATAGACCTGTGGCCCCAGAAATTAAGAATACTAGACCCTCAGGTGAAAGCAGACTTCATAAGCCTCCCCCATCCCCAAATCCTATACCAAAATAGTTCAACATGTAGTGAAGAAAATGCTGTGTCTGCTAAGCAATATGCATGATGAGAGTAACACAATAGTATTTGTTCCCAGGACTTAAAGTCTTGTGGCAGATCAAACCAGGAAACATTTCTGGATCACTTGTTAAGCACTGTGAGCAAATGTTTCATTTAGACAAAATGCTACAGTGCCCAATAATAGTCTCACCATCTAGTTACTGTGCAAGCCTTTACCGTGTATATTACAATACTTGCCAACCTAACACGCACAGCCTCCACCATCGGGGAGGACCAGGCTGTGCTTTCATGGCACCTCTGTCTGCTCTCCAGCTAGATGGTGAGGGCTAGGCTGGTAGACAGTGCACTAGAACATTCATTCCCAAGATGTAAAACTGAATTTGCCTGGATCCTCCAGGTGGGGAAATGAACCTGAACAAATAATCACCAGCCGGGAGATCAAGTCTTAATGATTCCATTGAACCATGTCCCCACTTCTGCTCACGTGAGCCAGCTAGTCCTACCCTAAACTTTTCAATCACATGAATCAACAAATTCCCTTCTTTGCTTTAAGCTGCTGAAACATATTTCTGTCTTGCAATCAAAGCTTTTAAATTAACAATGTGTCGAATTCCCTCAAGTCTCAGTCATTGATGTGGACGAGAATCAGGTATCATATTCTGTTTTTTCCACTCCCCCTAGCATGGTGTCCCTGGAGGGCTCACTTATGTAACACTCCCTGAGTGGACAAACTGGCCGCATTCCTGACATTCCACGGTAATCCACACACTGTTCATCCACCAACACCCCCATCTCTGATGAAGGTGTTCCAGGAAAGGAAGGACTGAACACCGAGAGTCCTAGTTGGATTGGTCCTCAGCTTTGCGAGTTCTCCCATGCCTGAGCAGGCTCTGGGAGACTCATAAGTTCAGATAAAACTCACAGGAGAATAATTAAAGCAGATGGTAATTTACTAATAATCATAATGCTGTCAGTTATTGAACAGATACCATAGACAGAAACTAAGCCACACATTTACACATTCCATCTCTGTTGCCATACAATGCTCAGGAAAGAAAAAAAAAATCCCTCATCCATCTTCACTCACAGGGAGGGTCATGACTGCCAAGGGTGGCTTACAAAACAGATGTCACCTGCTAAAGTAACCAAAGCTTCAGAGCCTTCCATTGCTTGTGTCCCTTCTGTGGCTCTGTGTGTTCCCTTCATGGGCATATGGAGCCAGCAGGACCCCTAGCCAACTCTGGAAGCATACACGTTGCCAGGCTTGGGGGTCTCCCTCTCTGCCCTGGTGATGGGCGAGGGGATAGGAAGCAGCTGTGGCCACACCAGCCACGGCAAAAAGCCAGCCCTGATCATACCATGTGTCTGGGCAAGAAGGACCTGAACTGTCTGTTGTGTTGGCTTTTCCCCACACCGGGGGCTCTCAGACCCCAGTCCTAATGACCAGTTCATCAGCAGCCATGCAGGGACTTGGGGACTAGAAGTGGGGGTGTAGGGACCTCTCCGAGTGGGGCCAGCAGGTGAGGCAGTTAACCACCAGCCTGTGCCTAGAGAGAGGCAAACCTGGAACTCTCCAAGGCAGGAAGAAGCAGCCTCCAGAGGCAACCCCAAGGTACCAACATGTAGTCTTGCAACTGAAAGACATTTCCAGAAGGGCCAATAATCCAAAACAAGTATCCCTCAGCCATACCTGGAGAAAGACTGAATCCTCGTTCTACTCACTTGAGAGAAAATAATATTCTAAAATTATTGCAATATGCTGAGAAATTTTAAAAATACAGTGCCAAACACTCCAGGGAAAAACATATTGTGAACATGTGTCAGGCCATTATCCTAGTATGCTAGATTTCTGGATTTTTGTTATGTTTGTGAAATTTGTCAGTGTTTTAGATTTATAATTTGCTGTGATTTTTCTCCATTCTAAATAAATTTTACCTTCCATACTTGATTTTATATTCATCATTTTGTACTTTTTTTTTTCTTTTTTGAAGAAAGTACCAGAAACTTTCTACATATACTTTAAACCCCACAGAACCTGGATCCACCCCCAGCTCTGAAAAATTCTGAACTGTCAAAAATAAGTCTTCCTTGCCTACCAGGATGCTTGTAAATGTATGCTTTATTTATCAATAGAGAAGCATCCTTTATTTTTAAGCCCTAGAAAGTGAAATTGTGCATGACTCTTTGGATAACTCTTATCAGAGTTTAGCTTAATGAGATTCACAAAAGCACGAAAGGCTGGTTCCATAACTCAAATATTCCCCATCACAAGACAGCAAGACACTTACCAGCTGGGTTGTGGCCACACCAAAATCATTTGCTTAATTCTAACCCCTTTTACCTCAGAATTCAACTGTCTTTGGAGACAAGGTCTTTAAAGATCTGATTAAATTACAATAAGTCTCCTAGGCTGGGCCCTAATCCAGTATGACTGAGATCCTCATGAGGAGAGACAGCAAGGTGTGTTTGCACAGAGGGGACCTTGGGAAGAAGTATCAAGAAGGTGGCCATCTTCAAGCCAAGAAGAAAGAGCTCAAAGGAAGCCAACCATGCTACCATCTTCATCTTTGACTTACAGCCCAGAACTGTGAGAAAATAAAGGTATGATATTTAAGGCACCCAGCCCATTGTATACTCTAATGGCATCCTGAACAGACGAAGACCCTGTAACATGTGACTGGGGTTCAGAGGAGAAGTGGAACTGCCTGAAGGTAAGTTTAGTTCATTCCAAGTTCTACAAAGGACCTTCCCAAGGACTGCAGCTTCTTCCCCCCATGGCCCACTCCTGAACTGCTCATGGCATGCCTGGTTTCTGAGGAAGCAAACCTTCGGGATGGTGAGCACTTCTGAGTCCTCACTCCCAGCCCCAATGCCACCCGCCTGTTCCACAAGCCCTTCCCTTGTCTGCCTTGCTCCTCTGGCAGGCTCCTTCCCACCCCAGGGACCCCACTTCCTCCTCGTACCCACAGCTATGGTCCCACACTGAAGCTACCCTAATATTCCACTAAATCTCTCCAGATAACACCACACCCACTCGCAGTATATCCCCTGTGAGTTTCCGAGTCTGGTCTTCTGCTCATAACCCCACCCCAGCCTTTGAAGGAATGATCTCTCTGTCCCTTCTTCCAAGTCACCATCCTTATTGATCCCCAGAGCCATCCTCCATCCACAAGTGGAGACCTTGCCAGCCACCCTCTCCCTTATTTGTATTTAGTTGTTTCATTTCAAGCTACCAATCACCACATCAAATTGGAGTCCTACCCATCCCTCTAGCCCCTGCATAAAATGTAATCCCCAAACCAGAGATGCCAAAAAAAACAAAACAAACCAAAACAAAACAGACAAACAAAAAACCAAGCCTCCAGAAAATCTCCAGAGAAGCTGGTATGACTAAATATTTAGTTAATGAATGAAATGTCTCCATAAGAAGTAGTTAAATTCTTGGCATGTGCTTTATTTTAATAGTGATCTATGTGGTGCCTGAGTGGCTCAATCTGTTAATTATCTGATTCTTGATCTCAGCTCAGATCTCGATTTCAGGGTTGTGAGTTCAAGTCCGGCCTGGGGCTTGACTATTGATCTATGCATGCGTGTCACACAGTGGCCTGTACATGTTTGACTGTCCTTCGGGAAAGGGTCTAGATTGGAATCTGTTCATATGCTCTTCTGCTTTGTGAGAAACCCCTGTCAGGGGACCATACCAGCAGATCCTCGTGTTGAAAAAACTGTTCCTGAAAGCATACACGTGAGGGAGTCATTCGTTCAAGTGGATGGCAGCTGGCCAAGACTGATTTGAAGGAAGCCATTCTACCCAGGACATCTCCCCACTGTGAAGCTCAGCACTCTGGCTGGGAATCAGATCCTCATAGTGCACGGCCCAGGGGCCCAGTCTCCCCAGTTATCTGACAGGATGGCTCAGCCCTCAGACTGTGCTTCCTGCCTAGTCTTCCCTGGAAGGCAGGATGGGGCAGGGGCAGTCCCTGCAGGAGAGGTGAGGTGAGTCTCTCTTCCTGCTTCCTCTCCTTTCTTCTTGTCCTTCCCTACCACTACCCCAAGCGTGGGCAGCCATAGAGCCTCTCTGTCCTCCTCATTATAAGCTTATCTGCAAGAGACCATGATAGGATGTTGGGTCATTCTCTCAGGGAGGTGTGGGATGTGTCAGGTTGAGACCACACACCAAGGGGGCCAGCAGAGGAGGGAAGAGGACAAGAGGCACAGAGGCTGTGCCCAAGCCAGGGAGGAACACAAGAGCACATAAAAACTGACACGGAAAAGGGACCCTTTCACAAGTCTCCTCACCATCCTTTCTGTTAAGAGCCACCTACATGTAAGAAGCAAGACTGACCACCCCCTTTTCATGCCTCTTCTCGCCCCTAAGCCAGCTCCCACCTAGTTCAGGCAACCACTGTCCTGCACTGTACATGACAGGCTCAGCTTCCCACTGCCAACACGATGATGGTTAACCAATGAAGCTCTAGAAGCCCTTAATGACTAAAAGACACTTATTTAAAAATGAGATAAAAGAATGTCTCCAAATACCTGAATTCATTAACTGTACCATAGCTGCACAACATAAATAGGATTTTTTTTTTCCTTAGGAGAAAGAATGTTAAAAGATCACAATACTGAATAACTGCAAATGTTCCCCAGGCATTTGTAAATCAGTCCCTTTTGACCTCTTTTCTTCCCCCCTTTTGTAAAGAAGTTTAACAATTACCTTTTTGCTCCATGAAAACAATTCCTGCGCTGAAATTCAATCTCCTGCTGCTGAGAGTCACCTGTTCCCCTTTGGAAGGCTATTCCATTTCTCCTTCAATAATGAGCAGATGCGTAAATGCAAGAGAAAAAAAAATGTTGAGGTTACAGTTATTTGATCCACACTGTCCAAGAAGGCAAATTATAGAAAACCATATTTCATCCAAGGGTCAAAATTACTGAAGTCAACCAAAATCAAATATGGCATATAATGTGGAGAAATCAGATACACGGACACCCTGATGTAAGCAAACACATGAAACAAAACTAAAACTAACCTAAGCAAACGTCAACTTACCAAAGAACAGAGGAGTAAAATGATATTGGAATAAAAAATTACATACCTCCTCTGTTAAATATGAGATAAGATAATCCCAAGCAGTTCTTTACAAAAGGCCACAGATTCACTTTTGCATATGATGCCCTTCATAGTGAAACAGCAAAAATGTTGTTGATATTTAATATATCTCTGAAGTTCATGTAATTGTATTAAACAGTTGTACATTCTAATCATGCTATTTTTAATTATGATGTAATAATCATGTCAATCTACCCAAAGATCCTAACTTCATTAACTATACCCTGGGGAATATTTCTGAAAGTTTTATCATTAAGAATATGACATATTTAGCACCACCCAATGGTAAAAAGAGAGATAAAAATGGCACTTGATATTTGAATCGTGCAAAGAAAAATGATTACATTTTCAGATGAGTGTATATATTTTGCAACATTAAACATTTTAAGGACTTTAGTATCTGCATGACACCGATATTCATAGAGATTAAAATATTTAGAGAGTTTTATGTACACTCTACCAAAATTGTGTATACGATTAATTATAAGCCACATCGCTATTTCTTCATATCAAAAAGTTTTATTTGATAATCAAGTTTAATTTGTAAGACATATAAAATTCTGTATTTAACAAAATTTCTTGAGTTGTGAGGAAGAATATGCCATGAGAAAATACCAAAAGTTACAGATTTTGCAGCACAATATCCTTTTTCAAATTTGAGTTTTTCTATACTCAAAATACAAATATTTTTAAAATGTGCTGGAGACCTTCAGTTTTAAGAGAGAAGAGTAGAAAATGAATTTCAGCCTTCTTACAAAGTCGGCCTGCAATTTTCAACAAAACTCAAAGGCACACACATAAACCCAGAGCAAAGTACATAAGAAATGGGAAGGAAATACAGTGACTGACAGTCAATCAGGAGAGAAGATGCCATGGTTGCAGAAATTTAGACAAGGCCGAGAGGGTAAAAGGCCCAGAGAAAGTGGCATAGTCTGAGGGGCACACCATGTCTGTTGCTGAGGACAGCTGAGAGAGATAGGCATTGGGCAGCTCCCACCACCTGAGTTTGGTACAGAAAAGCAGGATATGATGGGCTATATGGAAAATTCATCAGACCTGCCATATATTGAGGAAGCAGTCTATTCGTGAGGCAAGAAGCAGAAGAGAACCTAAGCATTATGGGCAGAAGTGCCTCAGAAAATTTCAGAGGACATTGAAAGTAAACTCTGGGACAAATATTCTTAAACCCAAGTCCCTGTGTCTTATGAAGAATTCCTACTAATAATTTCATGGCCCTGACTTTCACTGTGTTATTTTGCAATTAGCTGGACAAGCTCTGAGGTGTAAAGAAAATGCTTAAAACCTACAAAAGACATAATGATCAAGATTGAAAACAATCAAAATAAAATGAAAATAAGTAAAGAATTAACAAGGACTAGAAAGAAATGTAAGACAAACTAAGAGATCCAACATATGCCTAACTGTTTGCCAAGGGGGAACAAGGTCAAATACATTTATTTATTTATTTATTTATTTATTTATTTATTATTAAAGACTTTATTTATTTATTTGACAGAGAGAGATCACAAGTAGGCAGAGCAGCAGGCAGAGAGAGAGGGAGAAGCAGGCTCACCAATGAGCGGAGAGCCTGATGCGGGGCTTGATCCCAGGACCCTGGGACCATGACCTGAGTCAAAGGCAGAGACTTAACCCTCTGAGCCACCCAGGTGCCCCTCGAATACATATATTTAGATAGATATACTAAGAAAATGTTCCAGAAATAAAAGTTTTTAATCTGCAGAATCAAAAGACATGTCTCAGGAAAAACTGACAGAGGCAATAGGCATACTGAAAAAAGAAAGAAGTAAGTATATTCTATAAAGGAACCTTAGAACAAAAATACAAATCTTTGGAAATATTGAAAGAAATATACACATACCAAAACACCAGGCCTCAAAGATAACCTCAAGTAATTCCCAAAAGTAGAAATAATAAGACAAAATGCCTTGATCACAATGAACAAAGAAATTAATAATGAAACCAAAACATAAAAAAACTAACAAAGTCTCTACCACTTGGAATCTTAAAGACTCAATTCATAGTCAAAGAAGAAATAAAAACTAAATTTTTGTTATAACTACAAAACAGCAGTAATTAAAAGGATGCCTAGAAGAACCTATGGGTTACATCTAATGCAGAGCTCAAGGAAAAATGCATAGTCTTATATGTATATGATAAACAGAAAAGATAAAAATACATGTATTTTTACATGTTGACCATCTTTCATTACATGCAGATTTTACATGTAGATTATCAAATGGTTGAAAATAGAAATTATAGAAAAAATTAATAGAAAATAGATAAGAAAAGAAAACCAAGAGTAATGGGAGAATTAGTAAACATAAACTGAAAACAAATAGAAAAATGAAAATGATAGTAATGATAAGTCAAAGAATTTCAGTACATACATACAGACATACAGACACCTACTATTACCTAGTCTAATTTCAAAAAACAAGAAAGCACAAATAAACAATCTAAGAAATTATAAGGGGAAAAACTTTAGGAATCCTAAGCCTGAATTTAATGTGACTCTAAAAATCTGAAGAGATCATTTTCTTCAAAACATAAATTGCCAAAACTTATATAAGAATGGAAATTCAAAAATCAATTACTCTAGAGGAAATAAAAAAAAAAATTGTTAAAGTTGACAGCTCCCCAAATCAGTGAAATTAGATGATTTGACAAGAGAATTCTATCAATCTTTAAGAAAGAGATAATGCCACTGTTCTGTCAAAGTATTCTACATCAGGGAAGGATAAAGAAGACTTTCAGTCCTCTGCTTTAAACTACTGTAACATTGATTCACAACAACAACAAAGATTACATTAATAAAGAAAATATAATTCATGAATGTCAATGCAAGATCCTTAAGAAAATATTTAAAGAACATTATACAACAAGCAAGTCACCTTAACCTCAAAATGCAAGAATGGATAAAATTTATTGAGTTGATTAATGTAAATCATCATTGAGGAACTTCTGGGGGAGATGACAGAGTAGGACGATCCTAAGCTCACCTTCTCCCATGCACACAACTAGATTACAGCCACATTAGTGTAAAAAACCTAGAAAATGACTGGAAGACTAGAAGAACAGAATCTCCACAGGTAAATGTAGAGAATAGGCCATGTAAATGAGGTTAGGAGGTGTTGGGACACAGCTGGGAGCCAAACAGACCCATAGGACTGTTATAAGGGCATCACCAATATAAGGGCAGGACATGAAGGTACAGAGAGGGGGAGGTACAGATCTCCACATATAGCTCACAGATGTCGGGTACCCACACAGGGAAGATGAATCCCCATAACATTTGGCTTTGAGAACTGGAGGGGCCTGGCTATCTGAGTTCTTACAATCAGTGGTATTTGGCAACTGGAACTTTAAAATTCAGTTGGTGCTTGGCTTTGGGAGAGCTGAGAGCAAGAGAAAAATGAGTTTCCACCCTTAAAGAGACAGTATAACAAGCAGCCCCTGCAGAGACAGGGGAACCTAGATCCCCAGATACCTCCAGAGATACACCCAGCCTAGGTCCAGGGACACTTGCAGGAGCCAGCTTTCCACCCAGGTTGGGAAAAACATACCCCACCTTGGTGAGCTTCAGGAGATCTGCCCCTTCCAACTTGGCCATCCTAAGTAGGCATTTTCTTGGGCTGCTGCCCACCTCCTCCAACAGTAGATCAGCATGAATCTTGCTGACCCTGTGTACCCTGTACCTGCATTCTCCTGTAGATTAGCCCCTTCAATATGCCCTTGGCCAGAGTCCACCCAAAACAGAGCCACAAACTAGCAGTGTACAAGCAGTCCCAAAAGGGACCAGCACCACTTCAAAATGATTCCTTCTCTGGAGAGAGGGGAAAATAACACACACACACACACACACACACACACACACACACACACACACAGAGTCCAACAGCAACTCTAGCAATGAGGAAGGGGAAGACATCAGGTCTCACTGCAGGACTTGACCACCGACTAAAGCTTCTCAGGGAACAACACAGGGAAAACACTCTGCTGCTTGGTGATACTGCATTCAGGCAGACAATAGCCCTATCTTTCAAGTCAAAGAGGCTACCCACTGGCCCACTAATAACACATGGTCCCAACTAGGCCCACAGTAGGCACAGGAGACCATTGCAGATGCCTGGATTGAAGGCAAATGCAGCTCAGCCACAATAGTGGGCTAACAAACACACATAGGGGACCCTATGAAGCACCAGATTTTGGTGAACAGGGGACATTATACTGCAGGACACCATGGGACCTCTTCATAAGGCCGCTATTTTTGAGAGCAGGAGACATACCTACTTTCCTGACACATAGAAACAACACAGAATTAGACAAAATGAAGAGACAGAGGAACTTGCCCCAAATGCAAGAACAGGACAAGAACTAAATGCAACAGAAAGAAATAATACACCTGACAGAGAATTTAAAGTAATGGTCATAAAGATAATCACTGGAGTAAGCAAAGAGTGGAGGACCTCAGGGAGATCCTCAAGAAAGAGGTAGAAAACATAAAAAGGAACAAATCAGAGGTGAGGAACTTAAAAATTGCAATAAAAAATACACTAGATTAAATAAATAGTAGACAATAGAGAACAGAAGAATATATTAATGACCTTGATGACACAGTAATCAAAGCAGTCAAGCTGAACAGAAGACAAGGTGGAAGAAATTATATATATATATATATATATATATATATATATATATATATATGAAGGGACCTCAGTGACACAATCAAGAATAATAAAATTCACATTATATGGATACTAGAAGGAGGAGAGGGAAAAGGGGAGGCAGAAAATATATCTAAAAATAGCTGAAAAAGTTCCAAATGTGGGGAAGGAAACAGAAATCCAGATCCAGTAGGCCCAGAGAGTCCACAGCAAAATCAACCTGAGCTCCGCACCAAGACACATAGTAATTCAAATGGCAAAAAGTAGTGATAGAAAATTTAAAAAGGAGTAAGAGAAAAGAAAACAGTTACCTACAAGGGAAACCCCAAAAGGCTACCAGCTGTTTTTTAGCAGAAACTTTACAGGCCAGAGGAGAGTGGCATGGTAATATTCTAGTGATGAAAGAGTAAAACCTGCAACCAAGAATACTCTATCCAGAAAGTCTATCATTCAGAGTAGAAGGAGATATAAAGTTTCCCAGACAAAGAAGAATTAAAGGAATTTATCACCACTAAATAGCCTTATAAGAAAGGTTAAGAGGACTCTGAATAGAAAGGGAAAACCATAAGCAGGTGCAAGTAAAGTAGAAAGCACAAAAGCAGTAAAATTAAGTACATCTATAAAAAAAATATGTCAAGGGATTCACAAAAGAAAAGGATATATAGTATGATGCCATATATAAAATGTGAGGAAAGGGGGACACCTGGTTGCCTCAGCTGATTAAGCATCAGACTTCAGCTCAGGTCATGATCCCCTGGGATCAAGCCCCACATTGGGCTTATTGCTCACTAGAGAGTCTGCTTCTCCCTCTCCCTCTGTTGTTCCCCCTGTTTGTTCTGTCTCTCTCTCCCTCTCTCAGTCAAAAAAAAATTTTTTTTTAAATGTGGGAAAGGATGGGGTAAAGCATGAGTTCAAACTTAAGCAACTATCAACTTCATATAGACTGCCATATGCCTAAGACATATATAAACTGAATGGTAGCCACAAATCAAAAAGCCATAATAGACATACAAAAAATAAAGAGAAAGGATTCAAGTGTATCACTAAAGAAATCCAGAAAACTGTGAGAGAAGAGAGCAAGAGAAGAAATAAACAGAGAACAACTACAAAAACAACCAGAGAACAAGTAACAAAATGGTGATAACTATATACCTATCAATAATTACCCTGAATGGAAATGAGCTAAATACTCCAATCAAAAGACACAGGTAACAAGGAATGGATAACAAAGCAAGACCTATCTACATGCTGCCTACAGGAGATTCACTTCAGATCTAAAAATACATGTGAATTGAAAATGAAAGGATGGAAATACATTTGTCATACAAATGGAAGTTAAAAGAAGGCTGAGACAGCAATACTTACATTGGAAGTAATAGACTTTAAAATAAAGACCGTAATAAGAGACAAAGAAGGACACTATATAATCATAAAGGTAACAATCTAAAAAGAAGATATAATGATTGTAAATATTTATGCACACAATCTGGGAGCACTCAAATATATAAAGTAACCCATAGTAAACATAAAAGAAATAATACAATAATAGTAGGAGATTTTAACACCACACTAACATCAATGGATAAATCATCCAATCAGATGATCACAAAGGAAAGTGTGGCTTTGAATAACACATTGGACAAGATGGAACTAGCAGATATAATCAGAACATTCCATCCTGGAACAGCAAAATACACATCCATTTCAAGTGCACATGGAACCTTCTAGTGATTAGATCACATTTTAGGCTGCAAAACAAGTCTCAACAAATTCAAAAAGATTGAAGTCATACTATGCATCTTTCCCCACCACAAAGCTGTGAAAGTAGAAATTAATCACAATGGAAGAAATCTACAAAGAAAAGAAATATGAGGAGGTTAAATAATATGCTACTAAATATGGATCAAGAAATCAAGAAGAAAATAAAAAAAAAGACATAAAGACAAATGAAAATGAAAACACAATGGTCCAAAATTTTAGAGATGCAACAAAAGGTATTCTAAAAGGGAAGATAATAGCTATACATACCTAGCTTATGATGCTAGAAAAATCTCAAATAAACAACCTAACTTTACATCAAAAGGAGCTAGAGAAAGAACTAGCAAAATCCCAAACCAGTAGAAGGAAGGTAATAGTAAAGATCATAGCAGAAATAAATGGAACAGAAACTAAAAAACAAAACAAACAAAAACCAATTGAGAACATCAATGAAACCAGGAGCTGTTTCTCTGAAAAGATAAAAAAAAAAAAAAAGATAAACCTTAAACCAGCCACATACTAAAAACCTTTAGCCAGAGAGAGTGAGAAAGAGAGAGAAAGAGCGAGCAAGAGAGAGAAGACTCAAGCAAAATTAGAAATGAGGAAGAATAACAACTAACACCAGAGAAATACAAAGGATTATAAGAGATTATCATGAAAAATTATATGCCAACAAGTTGAACAACTCAAAAACAATGGATAAATTCCTAGAAACATATCATTTCCCAAAACTGAATCCAGAAGAAATAGAAAAATTAAACAGATCCATTAGCAGCAATGAAATTGAATCAATAATCAAAAAACTCCCAATAAACAGAAAACCAGAACCAGATTGCTTCACAGGCGAATTCTACCACATATTATAGAAGACTGAACACCTATTCTTTTCAAACGATTCCAAAAAATAATAGAAGAAGGAAAGCTTCCAAATTCATTCCATGATGCCAAAATTACGCAGATGCCAAAAGCAAACATACAAGCAAAGAAACAAAAATACAAAAACAAAGAAACAAACAGCAACAACAACAACAAAACACACCCGGATAAAGACACTATGGGGAAAAGGAAGGAAGGAAGAAATAGAATTACAGGTCAATATCTCTGACTAACATAGATGGAAACTCCTGAACAAAAATGTTAGCAAACTGAATCTTACAATATATATTTTAAATATCATTCACCACAATCAAGTGGGATTTACTCCTGCAATGCAAGGGTGCTTCAAGAGTACATGTTATACATGATACATCACATCAACCATATGATCATCTCAACAGTGCAGGAAAAGCTTTTGACAAAGTACAGCATCAACTCATGACAAAATCCCACAAAAAAAGAAGGTTTAGAGAAGGTTAAATCAACACAATAAAGTCTATCTATGAAAAATCTACAGGAAACATTATACGCAATCAATGGTGAAAAACTAAGAGCTTTTACCCTAAGAAGAGGAAGAAGACAAGGATATTCAATCTCACCACTTTCATTCAACATAGTATTGACCACTTTGGATTTTTTCATAGTTGCACTTTGCTTGAGTTGTGATTGATATTTTGGACTCTGTATATTCCCTCAACCAGCCCTTAGCAGAATGACAAGGGGAAAGAACATCCAGTCATCAAAAGAACCAGAGACACTGGTTCCTTCCACAGATCTAATAGCTATGGATATAAGCAAGATATCAGAGATGGACTTCAGGAGAGCAATCACAAAGTGCATAGCTAGGCTTGAGAAAACCATTCGAGACAACATAAAATCTACAAGGGCAGAATGAGATCTAATCAGGATGACATTAAAAATGCTATGAATGAGATGCAGTCTAAACTGGAAACTCAAACAGCCGGGGTAAAAGAGACAGAAGAACGAATTAGTGAGCTAGAAGGTAAACTGATAGATAGAAAGAAAGGAAGCTGAGCAGGATAGGGAGAAACAGAAGCTCATGAAAACAGACATAGAGAGAATAATGATGCCATAAATTTGGCCCAGTGTCAGAATTATTGGGATCCTTGAGGGAATGAAGTGAGACAGTAGAAGATATATTTGAGTAAATCATAGCAGAGAACTTCCCTAAGTCGGGGAGGGAAACAAGCCTCCCTCTCCATAAAGCAGAGAGGACCCATCCAAAAATCAGTAGATAGGCCAAAGTCCTGGCATATAATAGTGAAACTTGCGAATCTTAGAGCCAAAGAGGCTACCTTGAAAGTTGCTACAGAGAAGATATCTATTACAGAGAGTGGGAGGAGCATTAGAGTAACATCAGACCCATCCACAGAGACCTGACAAGCCAGAAAAGGCTGGCAAGGAATATTAAGGGTACTATAGGAGACATGCTAACTAAAAATATGTTATCCATCAAGGCTACCATTCAGAATTAATGGAGAGACAAGGGCATTCCAGGACTCATAGAAAATGAATGAATATGTGAAAACAAAGCCAGCCCTGCAAGAATGACTAAGGGGGTTTCTTTGAAAGATGAAAGACCCCAAGAGTAATATGGACCAGACACTTACAGAAGCAATCTATAGAAACCAGGACTTCACAGGCAACATGATGGCAAGAAAGTCCTATCTCCCAATAGTTACTGAAAACGTGAACAGGCTACATGGTCCCATGAAACATAGTAGGGTTTCCGATTTGAAGAAAAAGACAGGACCTATCCACATGTTGTATATAAAACACTCATTTTGAACCTAAAGATACCTCCAGACTGAAAGAGAGGGGACTGAAACCTATTCTTCATTCCAAAGAATCAAGAGAAATCTGGGGTAGCTATTCTCATATGAGACAAGTTAGATTTTTAAAATCTAAAATTTTAAAATCTAAAATCTTTAAAAAATACTGTAGTAAGAGGTGTAGAGGGATACAATATCATACCTCAAGGGTCTATCCAGCATGAAAATCTAGCAACTGTAAATATCTCTGCCCCTACATGGGAGTAGCCAACTACATCAGCCAACTATTAAACAAAATAAATAATCTTGTTCATAATAATGCATGAATAGGCAGAAATGACAACATCCCAAACACAGAAATAGATCACCTAAGTAGAAGACTGTTCAAAAAAAAATAAGAGCTTTGAAGGACACATTGGAACAGCTGGACTTCAAAGATAAAAACAGAACATTCAGTCCTAAAAACAGAGAAGGCTATTGCTGTCGAGGATAAACATAACTTTCTTCAAAATAGATTACATACTGGTTGATCAGAGCTTTGACATAAACCTTGAAATCAGGCAATGAAATACCCAGAGCTTTGTTTTCTTTTTCCACATTTTGTTGGTGATTCAGGGTCTTTTCTTGTCCCATGCACATTTTAGGATTGCTTGTTTCAAAACTTTGGAAAATGCTGATGATATTTTGATCAGGATGGGTGTGAAAGTACAAATTTCTCTGAGCAGCATAGAGATTTTATCAATGTTTATTCTTCCGATCCAAGAGCATGAAATGGTTTTTCCATTTTGTGTGTCTTCTTTATTTTCTTTCTTGAGTGTTAGTTACTTCCACAAGTATATATCCTTTACCTTGTTGGTTAGGTTTCTTCCAAGTTATAAGAAACTGTGATCACTAAGACAGCATGGTACTGGCATGAAAACAGGCACATATACCAATGGAAGAGTGTAGAGAGTCCAGATATGGATGCTTAAATCTACAGTCAACTAAAATTTAACAAAGCAGAAAAAAAATATCCAGTGGAAAAAAGACTGTCTCCTCAATTAATGCTAATGGGAAAACTGGGCAGCTATGTTCAGAAGAATGAAACTCCACCAATCTCTTTCATCATACACAAATATAAACTGTAAATTGATGAATGACCTCACTGTGAGACAGTAATCCATCAAAATCCTGGAGGAGAACATAGGCAGTAAGTACTTTGACATCAGCCACAGCAACTTCTCTTAAGGCACATCTCCACAGGCAAGGGAAAGAAAAGTGAAAAATGAACGTTTGGGTCATCATTAAGACAAAAAGCTTCTACACTGCAAAGGAAACTGTCAACAGAACAAAGAGACAACCCATGGAATGGGAGAAGATATTCCCAAATGACACTACAGACAAAAGACTGCTATCCAAGATCTATAAAGAACTTCTTAAACTCCACACCAATAAAGCAGATAATCAAGTCACAAAATGGGAAGAAGACATGAACAGAGACTTCTCCAAAGAAGACATAGAAATGGCTAACAGACACATGAGAACATGTTCATCATCATTAGCCATCAGGGAAATTCAAATCAAAACCACATTTTACCAGTTAGAATGACAATAATAAGTCAAGAAACCCTAAGTACTGGAGAAGATGTGGAGGAAGGGAAATGCTCTTAAACTCTTGGTGGGAATGCCTGTTGGGGCAGTCACCTTGGAAAACAGCATGGAGAGTCCTCCAAATATTAAAAAATAGAGCTACACTCTGACCCTGCAATTGCACTACTGGTTATTTACCACAAAGCTACAGATGTATTGAAATGAAGGGTCATATGGACCCCAGTGTTCATAGCTATAATGGCCACAAAAGCCAAACTGTGGAAAGAGTCAAGGTGACCATCAACAGACAAATGGATAAAGAAGATATTGTCCATATATACAATGGAATAATACTCAGCCATCAGAATTGAGGAATACCCCAATTTTGCATCAACATGGAAGGGATTGCAGGAAATTATAATGACTATAAGGTGTCAAGCAGAGAAAGTGAATTATCATATGTATTCACTTACTTGGGAAAATACGGAATAAAAGAGACCACATAAGGGGAAGGAAGGGAAAAGGGACGGTTGGGGAATTGGAGGGAGAGATGAATCACAAGAGAACGTAAACTCTAAGAAACAGAGGGTTTTAGAGGAGAAGGGGTTGGGGAGATTGGTGAGGCTGGTGGTGGTTATTAAGGACGGCATGTACTGAATGAAACACTGGTTGTTACACTTAAACCATGAGTCTATGAACACTTCCTCAAATAATACTGATGTACTGTAGGGTGACTGACATTACATACTCAAAAATTTAAAAATAAAAGGATTACATACTTGGTCACCAATCAGGTCTCAAACAATTACCAAATTTCAGAGATTTTTCCCTGCATTTTTTCAGACAATAATGCTTTGAAAGTGGAACTGAATCAGAAGAGGATTTTGGAAGGAATTCAAACATTTGGAGGTCAAAGAGCATCCTACCAAGAAATAATTGGGACAACTAGGAAATTAAAGAACTTAAACAATTCAATGCAACTAATGAAAATGAAAACACCAATGTGTTTCTGTGGTTCAGAATCTATGTGAAACTGAAAAGTTGGTCTTTGAGGGAATTGCTTAGCCATCCAAGGCTGTCTTAAAAAATCAGAAAAATCCAAATGCACATGCTAACCTTACACCTGGAAAAAAGAACAGCAAATAGAGCTGAAACCAGGAATGAGAGAAGAAGGAATAAAGATGAGAGCATAAATCAATGAAACAGAAACTAGTAGAATAGCAGAGCCCACCAACAAACTAGAAGTTGGTTCTCAGAACAAATTAATGAGATCAATAAACCTCTGGCCAGATGTAGCCAAAAATAAAGATAAAGGACCTAAGTTAACAAAATCAGGAAAGAAAGGGGAGAGATCATGACCAATGCAAAAGAAACAGGGAATTGTTAGAACATATTATCAGCAACTATATGCCAAAGAATTCGGCCATCTGGAAGAAATAGATGCATTCCTGGAAATGTGTAATGTACCAAGTCTGAAAAAGGAAGAAATAAACAATCTGAAGAGACCAATAAACAGCAAGGAAATTGAATCAGGAATCAAAAACCTCCCCCAGAAAAACAAGAGTTCAGGACCATATACTTTCCCAGGGGAATTCTACCAAAGATTTTAAGAATAAGACATACCTATTCTACAGAAGCTGCTTCCAAAAAATGGAAATGAATGGAAATCTCCCACACTCATTTTCTGAGGCTGAGCATTACATTGATCCAGAAGCAGTCAAAGACCCCGTGAAAAAGAATTATAGATGAATAAACCTAGTGGGACCTAATAAAAAATATTAAACAAGATACAAGCTGGTAGGATTCCAAGGTACATTAAAAGGGTATTCACCACCATCAGGTGAGTTTCATTTCTGGGATATAAGGGAGGTTCAATATTCACAAATCAAGTGATGTGATTAGTCATATAAACAAAAGAAAGACAAGGACCATAACATCCTCTCATTTGATGCATAAAAAGCATTTGGCAAAATGCAACATCCTCTCATTATTAAAACTCCTCAAAATAGAGGGATAGAGGGAACATATCTCATATTATAAAATCCATCTATGAAGAGGCCACAGCAAATATCATTCTCAATGGGGAAAAACTGACAGTTCTTCCCTTAAGTTCAGGAGCATGACAGGGAAGCCCACTCTTACCACTTTATTGAACACAGCATTAGAAGTCCTAGCCTCAGCATTTGGACAATAACATGTAAAAGGCATTCAAGTTGTCATAGAAGTAGTCAAATCATCTCTCTTTGCATGTGACAATATACTTTATATGAAAACAGAAAAGACGCCACCCTTAAATTGAACTCATACAGGAATTCAGCAACGTGCAGGATTCCAAAATCAAAGCACAAAATTCTCTTGCTTTTCTATACTCTAATAATGGGAATGGAGAAAGAGAAATTCAGGTGTCAATTCCCTTAACCATAGCACCCAAACCCATAAGACACCTAGGAATAAACTTAATCAAATAGGTTAATGATATCTACAGTATAAACTAAGGAACACTGAGGAAGGACATTGAGGAAGATGCAAAGAGATGGAAAGTCATTCAATGCTCCTGGATTGGAAGAATTAAGATTGTAAAAATGCATATACTGTCCAGAGCAATCTACACAATCAATGCAATCCCTATCAAAATACCCTCAAAATTATTCACAGTCTTAAAACAAACAATCCTAAAATTTGCATGTAGCCATAAAGGATCCCAAATAGCCAGGGCATTGTTGCACAAGAAAACCAAAGCTGGGGGGAGTCAAGATGGTGGGAAAGTAGAAGGAGGTGCCTTTTCAACCTGTACCCTAAAGAGAGCTGATTACCTACCAAAGACCTCTGATCACCCATGAAATCAGCCTGAGATCAGAATTAAACATGTGTGGATCTCTGCAGGAGCAGAAGATGCCAGTGGGCAGGTAAAGCAGAGTGGGAACATCGAACTGATATCGGAGGATAAACAAAAGGGGGAGGGAGCCACCAGAGGCGACCAATTGGAAAGTAATACCCCAATACAAGAGTGGCCTGCATCTGGGGACCAGCATTAGCTTGGAATCTGGATGAAAGTACTCAAAAAAAAAAAAAAAAAAAAAGAGCAAAGGATCACGGGGGGATATTGTGGGAATCGGGGAAGTTAGGGACAGAGGCTTAAGTCCCCGGAACCAGGACAGCTTCCCCTGGCGCTGAGCCAGAAAGAGTGGGGCAGAGAAACCAGGTCTTGGTCCCTGAGCCACCAGCGCACCCAAAAACGCATGGGTCCGGCTCCCATGAGGGGCTGGGAGACTCGCCACACAGCATTCCTGAAATGGACGGGCCCCACACCCTCCCTAAAAGAAAAAATAGAAAAAGCAAAAAAAAAAAAAAACCATGGGTGTATGTATAAAAAAGTTCAGGTTAGAAAGTTATTAAGGGATTTGATGTACTAGACATCTCACTGTGTTGGTAAATAGGTTAAAAAATAGGTTAAAAAATTTAAAAAAAGAACCAGAATAGTGGTAAAGATTAAAAAATAAAAGTTGTATTTATGAAGTAGTGGTGGTTGTTCTCTTGTCCTCTTTTTTTTTTTTTTCCTTCCTTCTGGGTTGGTTTTCTGGGGGAGGGGCCTGCCACGTGGGTTTTCAGACAATGATGTTCCCTGAGTTAGATCCTCCCACACTCCTAAAGTGAGTGGGCGCTGAGGAAACCATTTTTTTTTTCCAGGCTTTTGTTCTCTGGAGGTTTTTATGTTCTTTCATCTGTTTTCTCTTGCCTTGACAGCTTTTGATGGTTTTTGTTGGTTTAGAGGAAAGCTAACTGCACCCAGACCTCCCTCTCAGAGAGAAGTCTCAGAATGCTCTGCAGAGCTGCTGGCAGAGTAGGTTCTGATTCTAGGTCCCTGTGGATGCAGGATCTCTTCGTTGTACCCAATCCCACGGCAGCGGTGGCTGTCTGGGCAGGTCCAGACCACCAGAGTGGTTCCAAGCAGCGATTTCACACTGAGATTTTCCTGTTGGCCCAGGCTGGGAATGCCTGGTTTTTCAGGATGCCAGAGCTCCCGGCTAGCACCCTTGCGCACCTCTCCCAAGGGAGGGTGTGGGATGCGCACATTTCAGGAATGCCATCTGGCCAGGCTCCCAGCCCCTCTGGGGAGTCGGACCCCATGCGTTCTCGGACACGCTGGGGGCTCAGGAACCAAGACATGGTTTCTCCACAGCACTCTCTCTGGCTCAGTGCCAGTGGAGGCTGTCCTGGGTCCAGGGACTTAAGCCCCTGTCCCTAACCTCCCCAATTCCCATAATTTCCCCCCACCATGCTTTGCTTTTTTTCTTTTTCTTTTTCTTTTTCTTTTTTTTTTTTTTTTTTTTTTTTTTGAGTGCTTTCAACCATACTCCAAGCTAATGCTGTTCCCCAGACGCAGGGCACTCTCGTATTGGGTATTACTTTCCAATCAGTTGCCTCTGGTGGCTCCCTCCCCCTTTTGTTTATCTTCGGATATCAGTCCGATGTTCCCACTCTGCTTTACCTGCCACTGGCGTCTTCTGCTCCTGTAGAGATCCAGACGTGTGTAATTCTGATCTCAGGTTGATTTCATGGGTGATCGGAATTCTTTGGTAGGTAATCAGCTCACTTTAGGGTACAGGTTGAAACGGCGCCTCCTCCTACTTCCCCACCATCTTCTGAGCTTCTAATACCTTGTCTCTGGAATTGACATTTTAATCAATGGTTGATATTATCTACAAGCACCAGTGTATTTCTTTTCTCAACTTATGGTAAATCAAATGAAGATCTACACTAAGTGATACTATATTCATGTAAATATGGTCACTTTAAAATAATAATGATTCTCTCTGACAAAATAAATAGTAAATATATGAATGCAAATAGACTGGAAAATGTTACAATTTGTCTGAACAAAGGGATTTTTAGAAAAATAATTGAATTTGAAATGGACATATTATCCATTGAGGAAAGGAAACATATTTTGAGTCCAGAGGCAGTAAGGGACCCCCTACAGATGGGGGAGATTGCAACTAAATAAAGAAGGCTTTGTAGCCTAAACTTTATTTTGAAGAAATAGACCTGACTTCAGGCATGCATAGGACATGACTATTGGTCCTATTGGGTGAATTCTCTGGCATTGTGGATTATTGACCAGACGGAAATCGTTCCCATTTTCAGGTTGTTAGTTAAGCAAATGAGTGATGTCATCTATGAAAGAGTTAGTCAAATTTGGAAACAATATATTTTTTAAAGATTTTATTTATTTATTTGACAGAGAGAGATCACAAGTAGGCAGAGAGGTAGACAGAGAGAGTGAGAGGGAAGCAGGCTCCCTGCCGAGCAGAGAACCCAATGCAGGACTCGATCCCAGGACCCCGAGATCATGATCTGAGTTGAAGGCAGCAGCTTAAACCACTGAGCCACCCAGGCGCCCCCTGGAAACAATATTTTAACTGGAGTTTTAGTGAGCAGAGCTGTACTGTTTACAATAGAAAGTGTTTAGGGGGTAGTTCATAAATGTGCTCTCTGGACAGGAATTAAATGAGGGTGTTTGTAAGGACAGAGTTGAGTCATACTGGGTAGGAATTCCATGGGCTAGCATGAAACTTAAGGAATAAGGTCTAGAAGAGTGCAAATCATTAACAGTGGTGGTAGAAAATAAGTATTTCCTACTTCTTCCTTGGATTTGGGGGCAGGAGGGGGATGCAGGGTCAACCAGAAGGAGGTCCAGACCCAGGAAGAGGGGGGACAGGTCTGCCTGGTCAGTCTGCCACAGCCCCTTACAGAAGGCCTAGCTTCAGTGTAGTCCAGAACCCAACCCCCACCCCCAGTGGAGGCATAGAAGAAAATGGCCATATTGTTAAAATAATCCAAGGACTCTTCTACCCATTTTCTTGTTGCAGGGGTGCAATCAGCCAGGGATTGATTGTAAAGATGTCTTTTTTTTTTTAACCTTTTTTTAAGCAGCAAATTTGATTCCCCCTCCTTCCCCACAGATCCCATCTCAAATCACTCTGTTACTACCATTCCAACAGGTTAAGCTTCCTCTGCCTTGATTTTCTTTTGTTTTTATTTTTTGCATCAATGTTAATGTTTTTTGCCTACTTTGCATCTATATTCAAAAATGTAAACTTTTAGGGCACCTGGGTGGCTCAGTGGGTTAAGCCTCTGCCTTAGGCTCAGGTCATGATCTCAGGGTCCTGGGATTGAGCCCCACATTGGGCTCTCTGCTCAGTGGGGAGCCTACTTCCTCCTGCCTCTCTGTCTACTTGTGATCTCTCTCTGTCAAATAAATAAATAAATAATCTTTTAAAAAATCTTTAGAAATCTTTAAAAATAATCTTTAAAAAAAATTTAAACTTTCCTTTGTCAATCTATGGACATGCCCATATAAGGAGGAAGTAGGTGGGTCCAAAGGGGTATAGGATTATTTTTTTTAACACAAATTTTGCCCAGTTGTACTGCTTTCTGTGTTTAACTATGACATTAAAAGAAAAATGTCTTTGGGGCACCTGGGTGGCTAAGTCCGTTAAACTTCTGCCTTGGCTCAACTCATGATCCCAGGGTCCTGACAGTGGGCCCTGCATCTGGCTCCTTGATTGGCGGGGTGCCTGATTCTCCCTCTCTTGCTCCCTTTCCTTGTGCTTTCTGTGAAATAAATACATACAATCTTTTTTTAAAAAAGTTAACTTTAAAATATAAATAAATTAAAATTTTCTTTGTCTGTCACTAATTTCCCAGTGCAGTAATAGTTACATCTGTGATACCAAAGTAGGATGCTGTGTGAAAATCAATGAGTGTTTTGAAACTTTTTTGGAACAATGTCCCTGAGCAATCCAAGGAAGACAAGTGAATGGATAAAAATGTATGATGGTCACTATGTTGATTTTAGTGGCAATGGTGAAGATGGTAAAAAAATATCACAGCTACTGTGTCTGGGTCATTCATGCAACTCAGATTTGACATATCTATATAAATTATCCCATTCAGTCTTGTCATATTTTTTCATTTTTTCTTCATATTTGTTTAGGTATAATTGACAAAATTTTCTATATTTTATATATATATATAAATATATATAGATAATTTTATATTTAAGGTACACAGCTTCATTTAAGATACTTACACTTCACAATAATCACTACAAAGTGCATATCTGCCAATTCATTTAGCTTTTGTGTGTGTGTGTGTGTGTAGGAATACTACCAACTGGTGAGATCTATAGTAACAGGACATTTTAAATATACAATGTGGTTAACTATATATAAATTGCTGTAAATAGAACTTATTTAACATGTATCCTGGGAACGTAGCATTTAACCCACATCTTCCCTTTTCTCCCTCCCTCTGGTCACTGACAATTGCCATTCTACTCTTTACTTCTAAAGATTGACTATTAAATTTCATATACAGTTGTAGTTATAAGTTGCTTATCTTTCTGTGTCTGGCTTATTTCACTTCTCTTAATGTTCTCCAGGTTCATCCATGTTGCTGTTATTTCATTTTTTCATTTATTTGCCAATGAATATATAAAATTAATTTCCATATTTTATCTATTATGAATCATGCTGCAATAATGATTATAAGAATAAAGTGTAGCTTCAAATTTGATTTCAAATAATTTATTTCCTTTGGGCATATATCCAGAAGTGGGATTGTCGAAGTATATGGTAATTTTACTTTTACCTTTTTAAGAACTTCAAAATTCCTCTGGCTATTGGAGGTCTTTTCTGATTCCATATAAATTTTAGAATTATTTGTTCCATTTCTTTGAAAAAAATGGATGGAATTTTGGTAGTATTGCATTAAATGTGTAGATTGCTTTAGGTAGCATAGACATTTTCACTATATTTGTTCTACCAATCCATGAGCATGAAACATTTTTTCATTACTTTGTGTCTTCCTTAATTTCTTTATGAGTACTTTATAGTTTTCTAAGTATAGATTCTTTGCCTCTTTGGTTAGCTTTATTCCTAGGTATCTTATAGTTTTGACTACAAAGCTGTGAGTGCAATTTTAAATGGGATTGACTCCTTAATTTCTCTTTCTTGTGTCCTGTTTTTGGTGTAAAGAAATGCAACTGCTTTCTGTGCATTGATTTTATATCCTGACACTTTACTGAATTCCTGCACAAGTTCTAGCAAATTTGGAGTGGAGTGTTTTGGGTTTTCCACATATAGTATTGTATCATCTGCAAAGAGTGATAGTTTGATTTCTTCTTTGCTGATTTGGATGCCTTTAATTTCTTTTTGTTGTCTGATTGCAGAGGCTAGGACTTCTAGGACTATGTTGAATAGCAGTCATGACAATGGACATCCTTGCCATGTTCCTGACCTTAGCAGAAAAGCTCTCAGTTTTTTGTTTTGTTTTGTTTTCCATTGAGAATGATATTTGCGGTGGGTTTTTCATAGATGACTGTGATGATATTGAGGTATGTGTCCTCTATCCCTACACTTTGAAGAGTTTTTATCAGGAAGGGATGCTGTACTTTTCAAATGCTTTTTCAGCATCTATTGAGAGTATCATATGGTTCTTATTCTTTGTTTTATTAATATATTGTATCATATTGTTTGATTTGTGGATGTTGAACCAACCTTGCAGCCCTGGAATAAATCCTACTTGGTCGTGGTGAATAATCATTTTAATGTACTCTTGTATTCTATTGGCTAGTATTTTGATGACAATTTTCATGTCTGTGTTCATCGAGGATATTGGTATGTAATTCTCTTTTTTGATTGGATCCTTGTCTGGTTTTGGGATCAAGGTAATGTGGCATCATAAGATTAGTTTAGAAGTTTTCCTTCCCTTTCTAATTTTTGAAAGATTTTCAGGAGAATAGGAATTAATTCTTCTCTAAATGTTTGGTAGAATTCCCCTGGGAAGCCCTCTGGCCCTGGGCTCTTGTTTGTTAGGAGATTTTTGGTGGCTCTGCTTCAATCTCCTTACTGGTTATGGGTCTGTTCAGGTTTTCTATTTCTTTCTTGTTTGGCTGTGGTAGTTTATATGTCTCTAAGAGTGCATCCATTTCTTCCAGATTGTCAAATTTGTTGTTGTAGAGTTCTTCATAATATATTCTTATAATTGTATTTCTTTGGTGTTGGCTGTAATCTCTCCTCTTTCATTCATGATTTTATTTATTTGGGTCCATTCTCTTCTTTTTGATGACTCTGGCCAGGGCTTTATTGGCCTTATTAATTCTTTCAAAGAACAAGCTCCTAGCTTCATTGATTTGTTCTATAGTTTCTGGTTTCTATTTCATTGATTCTTGCTCTGATCTTATTTCTCTTCTCCTGCTGGGTTCAGGCTTTCTTTGTTGTTATTTCTCCACTCCTTTAGGTGTAGGGTTAGGTTGTGTATTTGAGACTTTTCTTGATGCTTGAGAAAGGCATGTATTGCTATATATTTTCCTCTCAGGACTGCCTTTGCTCTGTTCCACAGATTTTGGACCATTGTGTTTTCATTATCATTTGTTTCCATGAATTTTTTCAATTCTTCTTTAATTTCCTGGTTGACCCATTCATTCTTTAGAAGGATCCTCTTTAGTCTCCATGTATTTGGGTTCTTTCCAAATTTCCTCTTGTGATTGATTTTTACCTTCAGAGCATTGTGGTCTGAAAATAAGCAGGAAATAATCCCCATTTTTGATATGGGATGAGACTTGATTTGTGATCCAGGATGTGATCTATTCTGGAAAATTCCATGTGCACTAGAGAAGAATGTGTTGCTTTGGGATGGGATGTTCTGTAAATATCTGTGATGTCCACTTGGTCCAGTGTGTCATTTAAGGCCTTTATTTCCTTTTTGATCTTTTGCTTGGATGACCTGTCCATTTGAGTGAGGGGAGTGTTAAAGTCCCCTACTATTATTGTATTATTGCTGATGAGTTCTTTTGATTTTGTTATTAATTGGTTTATGTAGTTGATTCCTCCCATGTTAGGGGCATAGATATTTAAAATTGTTAGATCTTCTTGTTGGACAGACCCTTTGAGTATGATATAGTGTCCTTCCTCAGCTCATATTATAATCTTTGGCTTAAAATCTAATTGATCTAATATAAGTATTGCAACACTAGCTTTCTTCTGATGTCCATTAGCATGGTAAATTGTTTTCCACCCCCTCACTTTAAATCTGGAGGTGTCTTTGAGTCTAAAATGAGCTTCTTGTAGACAGAATATTGATGGGTTTTGTTTTTTTTTAATCCATTCTGACATCCTGTGTCTTTTGACTGGGGGCATTTAGCCCATTTACATTCAGGGTAACCAAAAAGAGATATAGATCTCATGCCATTGTATTGCCTGTATGGTGACTGTTACTGTATATTGTATCTGTTCCTTTCTGATTTACTACTTTTAGGCTCTCTATTTGCTTAGAGGACCCCTTTAAATATTTCCTGTAGAGCTGGTTTGGTGTTTACAAATTCTTTTAATTTATGTTTTTCTTAGAAGCTTTTTATCTCTCCTTCTATTTTCAATGATAACCTACCTGGATATAGTATTTTTGGCTGCATGTTTTCCTCATTTAATGCTCTGAATATATCATGTCCACTCTTTCTGGCCTGTCAGGTCTCCGTGGATAAGTCTGCTGCCAATCTAATGTTTTCCCCCTTGTATGTTACAGACTTTTAGTCCCATGCTGCTTTCAGGATTTTCTCTTTGTCACTAAGACTTGTAAATTTTACTATTATATGACTGGGTGTGGACCTATTCTTATTGATTTTGAGGGGGGTTCTCTGCACCTCCTGGATTTTAATGCTTGTTCCCTTTGCCATATTAGGGAAATTCTCTCCAATATACTTTCTGCTCCCCTCTTTCTTTCTTCTTCTTCTGGAATCCCAATTATTCTAATGCAGTTTCCTCTTATGGCATCACTTATCTCTTGAATTCTCCCCTTGTGATCCAGTAGTTGTTTATCTCTCTTTTGCTCAGCTTCTTTATTCTCTGTCATTTGGTCTTCTATATCACTAATTCTCTCTTCTGCCTTGCAGTAAGAGCCTCCATTTTTGATTGCACCTCATTAATAGATATTTTTTAAATTTCAACTTGGTTAGATTTTAATTCTTTTATTACTCCAGAAAGGGCTTTTATTTCTCCAGACAGTGTTTATCTAATATCTTCCAACTCTTTTTTGAGCCCGGCTAGCACCTTGAGAATCAACATTCTGAACTCTAGATCTGACATATTAGCAATGTCTGTATGATTAGGTCCCTGGCCTTCAGTACTACCTCTTGTTCTTTTTTTGTGGTGAGTTTTTTTCTGCCTTGTCATTTTATTCAGATAAGAATATATGAAGGAAGCAAATAAACTACTAAAAGGGTGGCAAAGACCCCAGGAAATGTGCTTTTACCAAATCAGAATAGACCCCAAATCGTGGGGGTGGGAAGAAAGGGGTTAAAAAGAAGTTCAGGAAAAAAAAGAAAACAAATAAGGAGAAGATAGTTAAAAAAGATATATATATATATATATATTAGATTGGTGAATAGAACAGGGTCACCCACTTAATTTTGCAAGAATTTTGGTCTCTTAAAAGAAACTACCTCCCAAATTTTTAAAGAATGGAAAACATATATAAAGGTAAACACAGTAAAGGGTTGTAATATGATTATAAAGATGATATTTTTTTAATTTCTAAAAAAGGATTTGATAAGTTGGTTAGTAGAATAAAGAAAAAGAACGTGGAGAGAATTTGCTCAGCCTGGAGACTAGGACAAAGCTCTGTGCTAGATTTAGGGTACATTATGATTTATTAGAAGAAGTTGTATCACAAATGTTTATATGAAAAAATCCTATATTTATACACAAAATAAAGTTAGATGCAATGAAGAATAAAATATGAGTATAATAATGGTTCAAAAAAATTTAATGAAAGGTATTGTTAAGATAAACTAGTTAAAATGTTAAAAGAAGAAAGGGTAAATGTTAAAACAATTAGCAAAAGAAAAAATAAAATTAAGAAAAATTCATTAACTTTGCAAGACTAAAGAATCATGGGGAGAAAGACATGAATTCCATGCTTTGCTTTCTCATCCTCTGGAATTCCACTGTTCTCCTTGGTAAGTGAATTTGGTCTTGGCTGGATTTCTTACTGATCCTCTGGGGAAGGGGCCTGTTGTAGTGATTCTCAAGTCTATTTGCCTGAGGCAGAATTGCACCGCCCTTACCAGGGGTCCACTCGGGTTCACTTTTGGGAGCTTTTGTTTCCTGAATGTTTTCTGTAGAGTTCTGGAGGATGGAAATGAAAATGTCGGCCTCCCAATCTCCGGACAGAAGTAGCTGAGATCTCAGGGCCCCACTCCTCATTGTGCCCTTGGAGAAAAGCGCTCAATCACTCCCATCTCCCTGGCCTCCGGACTGCCCACGAAGCTCACCCAGCCTGTGACCAGGCTTCTCTGTCTCTGGCACACAGCCCTGCCTGGAGTCTCCACACCACACAGATCCCAGTGCTCTTCCAGGGGGATCTCCATGGATCTTGTGTGGTCCCTGCTCAACGAGCAGTGGCCTGTGCCATGGATGGCAATTTAAGGTAACCCCAAGTTGCGACCTCACTCCTCACCTCCATCTCTGTAGCTGACTTCCCTGTTCTAATACCTGTGAGCTCTGCAACACTCAGATACCCCCGATCCTTGATTCTTCTGTGACCCCATGAGACCTGAGGCCATGCTGTCCCCGAGTGGTCTTCTCCCTGACTTAGCCTCTGGATTGATGTTCCTCAGTGGGGCAGGCTTTTAGAAGTTCTGATTTTTTGCTCCATTGCTCTGCCACTTGCTGGGAACTGGCCCCTTCCCCCGAGGTCTATCTTCCCCTTGCTTTGGATTCACTTCTCTGCTGGTCCTAGCTTTCAGAATGTGGTTGATTTTCTGTTTCTACAACTGCTGTTATTCTTCTATTTGATGTCCTATTGGATTTGTAGGTGTTTGGAATGGTTTGATAAGCTACTAGCTGATCTCCTGCTACCTGATGTCATCTCAGCCTGCTACTTCTCCCACAATACCTCTTTAACTTATAAACACAATCAGCTCCCCCAGTTTTTCCTCTGCAAGTTGACAGTGATCACACAATAATTGAAAATCAACTACTTCATATAGACCAAGAATCCTGATGTAGGTATTTCACAGTAGATAAGGAGATGCACATGTACAATAATTTGAGTACATGTAAATTACCAACTAAAATAACTTTTTTATCATTTTAATATATTATTCCAAGAATGCATGGATTTGGTATCAACAAACCACAGGATAAAATGATGGTTCCCTAACCTATGCCTTTTGGTACCCAAGGCAAATACTTCAAATTATTTTATGATTTTTCCCAGTACTTCCTCAATATTTTAAACTCTATGCTCATCTTCTGATGCTTGATTCCTAAATCCAAAATACCGGGCCATGATTTGTAACTCAGGCCAGTATGGATGAAGAGTCATCACCTTCCTACATTATCAAACTTTCCTCTTTCCCTCCCCATTATGTCAACACAGTTACATATCACATTATGTGTGATGATAAGCACCTAGAGCTTTGTTCCATCTCCTGGAATTTGTTTTTCATATATAAGACATATAACAGTATTGTAAAACATCACGTTATTTTATATGCATGACTGCATAGATTTCTTCTCATATTACCATAATTTCTCTCAAAGAGAATTTAGGATATTGGTCTACGTCATTTTGAGGATTATCAAGAAATTGTTTCCAAGACAATATTGAACATTTCCCTGAAAATGCCCTTTAATAGATTATTTATTTTATTTTTCTGTGTTCTTTTCACCATCTTTGAATATTGTAGTTCATATATTGGTTTGGAAAAAAAGGGTTTTTTTTAATAATATATATTTAAAAATAACTTTTGTTTTCAAAAATAAATCACTGTCATATGCATTTACAGAAATGTCCATAAGTATATGATGGATCATCTTATATTATTGCTCTCATCCTTTTATCTCTCCTAAGTGTCAAATTTTGTGTTTCACTGTTGCTTTCTGGTCAATTATCATCAGTTTATCTTTTGAGACTATCATGAAATATATTATATTAATTATAACCTTTATTTTCCAGAAGTTTTTTTTATTTTTTTGGCACTTAATTTTATATAACACATGACATTTTTACTTTGGATTTAACAAATTCTCATATTTTCTCTGAAGACATCAGAAGTTTTTATAAAGTTTTCTTGCGTTTACCTCAATCATTTTTAATTCTGTGTGTGTGTGTGTGTGTGTGTGTGTGTGTGTGTGTGTGTGTGTGTCTTTCTCTCATATAAACACTTCGTCAACATTCTGATGGCTTTGGTCCTAGAAAAGTATGAGAGACTGAAGCACTGCAATCCTTTGTGGGCATAACATGTTGGGCTTTATACACTGATGGTATTTCTTCTGGAGAAGATACCCTCCACTCATTCCTACTTAGAATAATCTCAAAAGTGCCATTTCTCCTTCTCTTTTTAAGTGTCTGTTCCTTAAAATTTCTTCACCTTAAAGGTTTTTAACATTTTCACCTCTGATTCTACCCTGGACTATGTTTTCCACTTTATTTAAATTTATGCAGATTAACCACTTTATCATGTTAGTTGAGTTTTTTGACTGGAGTAGATACATTTAGGAGCTAAACTCACACTTATCAAAAAAATGGAAATAGCTTTAAATGCACAAAAGCAAGAGATAAAACAGACCAAGAAAAGGTGGCACAAAGCAATTCATAATATATAATTATTGAAAAACAGAACAATACAGATCTTTTCAGAGAGCTTAAGTAGAATCAAGAAGGTAAAATAAAATATTAGAGAAAGTTATCAGGAAAGGAATTTCTTGAAAGCATTTGAATATTGAGTGAGGAGGAAGAAGTCTGATTCACATAAATTATATTTGGCAATAACTATTTACTGTATATTTCTAGGGGAAAAAGAAGCAGAGAGTAAGTCTTGGCATCAAAATACATGAATAAACAAAAAGGATATATATCTGCAACATGACCTGATAAATTACTATAGTTCCAGAAATATGAATGCTTAATTATAAAGAAAAAAAATCATTGCCTAAGTGTCATAAAATATATTCAATATGGGCTTATAATTTGTGCATTTACATTGACTTACAATGCATATTTAACTACAAAGTCTGATGTTGGTAATGACTAAATTTACACAGGAAAATGAAACATATGTATCTTGATAGAGTCACAGACTGAAGTTCATGACTCATCAAGATTTTAACTATGAGGTAATTTTTTTTTTCAAAATGTGTGTTAATTTTTTAAAAAGCCACCATGTGTCCTGAATAAATCATGGTGGAACTAAAATAATGAAGTAATATATTATTTTTCTGTACTTAATATTTGTGTCTCTTTAGGGAATAGTAAATTAATGTCTCATGGAAAATATGAACCAAAGATCAAGTCATATCTTCTTACTGGGGGTTATTCCCACCGTCAAGAATTGGCCTGTTTTTCTTCATTCCCAGTTTTCTCATTTTCTTAATGGCTCTGTTTGGTAACTTGTCCGTGATCATCCTCATCCTCCTAGACACCCATATCCACACACCCATGTATTTTCTACTTAGTCAGCTCACCCTCATGGACCTGAACTATGTCTCTAACATTGTCCCCGAGATGGCTTCTAATTATCTCTCTGGAAACAAGTCTACTTCTTTCATTGGGTGTGGAATTGAGAGTTGTTGTTTTTTTTTTTTTTTCATTACTTTAGCTGGTGCAGAAGGATTATTATTGGCCTCTATGGCTTATGATCATTATGTAGCAATTTCCTTTCCTCTCTGTTATCCCATTCATCTGAGCAAGAGTGTGTGTGGTGATAACAGGTTCTTGGATCACGGGTTCAATCAACTCCTGTGCTCACACTGAATATGTCCTTGGTATACCTTGCTGTTGATCCTGAACCATCAACAATTTCTTTTGTGATGCTCCAGCCATGTTGAGTCTGGCCTACATGGATGCCTGGGTCTATGAGTACACTTTGTTTGTGAGCATCACTCTCTTCCTTGTGTTTCCTTTCATTGGCATTGCTTGTTCCTATGGCCAGGTCATCCTTGCCATCTGCTGCATGCATCCAAAGGAAGGAAGAAGGCCTATTTGTCCTGCAGCACCCATTCACTGTGGTGACTTTCTACTATGCATCCTTTGTTTACACTTGTTTATGTCCAAGATCCTTCAGATCTCCACAGAGGATAAGGTCCTGGCAGTCTTCTACACCATCCTGACCCCAGTGCTCAACCCAATCATATATAGCCTGAGAAACAAGGAGGTGATGTGGGCCCTGAGAAGAGTGGTTCTGAGGTTCTGCTAGTCAAAAATATAACAAATTTCTCACTAGTCTTGCTGCTTCATTCATTAATTTCACCTTGTACACTCTTTATGAACAATGCCATTCTAGGATTTAGGATAAGGATACAGTAATCTAGAAAAATAAGTTATATATATATATATAAATAAATTTATAAATTATATATATATATACAAAAAAGAAACAAAAAAGAAAATTGCCACAAAAACAGAGTATCATTATATATTCCCTATCACTCTGTTTTTGTGGCAATTTTCTTTTTTGTTTCTTTTTTGTTATGAATAATTTATTAAATGTAAGTTGAATTCTAAAGGCCACATATATTTTCAATGATATGAGTACCTAAGTATTAAAGAAAATAAGACCATAATACCCAAAATATGGAAAGAGTCCAGATGTCCATTGAGAGATAAATGAATAAAGAAGATATGGTATATATACCATTATGTAAATTATGTAAATCTATACATATGCATAGATAGATATATGTGTGTGTATTATAACTATATTTATGTGTGCATTTCTATATATAGATAGATATAATCTATGGATATATATGTTATATCTATACATATATAGGTATATAATACAAATTAGACATTGGATATACAGATATATATTATAATATTACTCAGGCATAAAAACAGAATGAATTCTTGCCATTTTCTATCACATGAATGAAGCTAGACTGTATTAGGCCAAGAGAAGTAAGTCAGAGAAAGACAATTACCATAAGTTTTCACTCATATGTGAATTCAGAAAAGAAAGGTGCAAAGAGGGAAAAAAGAGAGAAAGACAAAACAATAAAGAGATCCTTAACTCTAAAGAATGAGCAGTTGGTCACAGAGGGGAGGGTGGTGGGGGATGTGTTAAACAGGGGATGGGGATTAATGAGAACACTTGTGATGAGCACCATGCGTTATGGAAGTGTTGAATCACCACATTATATACTTGCAACAAATATTATGCTGTATATTTTCTAACTGGAAATTAAATAAAGTCTTAAAAACACGTTAAGTGGTGACAAATGATAAAACTTTAGCTACAATGGACAATTTGTGTAGCAAGCATAGAATGTTTTTAAAATAACTCCAATAACACTGAAGTATGTAATGGAGTTCACTTTGCATTCAATTGTTGCAAATGGTTCTCAGTGCTTATGCTTGGAAACAGAAGTTTAAAAAAAAGTCTGTATCAATGACCAATCCTACTACTGATCAATTAATAAAACAATATAAATTAATTTTCTTTGGGAAATTAACATATATATATCCATAAAATATCACACACGTATATGTAAACATATAACATAAAAGATAAAACACTGAATCATATTGAAGCAAATAAATTTAGCACAATTGAAAGTGGAAAATTCCTGGATGAAAGCTGATTAGTATCTTAGCTAGGGTTTGTGAGATTTCATTTTCAACCACAGTAGGCAGACTTGTGGTGGCTCTGTTATATTGTGATTGCTTTTAGAAAGGGGTTTTTCTCTGTTCTCCATGCCACCAGTGGTTTCTATCCTAAAAATAATCCTCCTCATTTTTCTGGAAAACATCAACTTTGCTGCTTAAAGCTTGTCTTATTTAGTAGAATTATAAATAGAGAATGCCTAGTAACCATCAGAGTTCTAAGGAGAATTGTTCTTAATATACTGTTGGTAACCTTATGATACTCATCCATGAGGCTGTTTCATTGTAATCTGTAGACATTCACTTAAAAGAAATTTAGTACAACAGCATTATAAAAACTTTTATTTTTAACCAATGATTGTGTTCCCTGGGTGGCTCAGTGGGTTAAGCATCCAACTCTTGATTTCATCTCAGGTCATGTAAGATCTAGCCCCAGTGTTGGGCTCCAAATATTGTGTGGAACCTGCTTAAGATTCTCACTCCATATCCCTCTGCCCCTCCTCCCATGCCCTAAAAGTAAAAAATAAAAGAAAAATTAAAAAGTGTACAAATTCTTATATATTCCCATTATAATTTAAAAATATATATAATTTAAAGAGATGCCAGCTTCTTTGCATATAACCCTATGTTTTTGTCAGTAGTAGGAACCCATATATTTCCATTTAAGTAATTCAGAATGAGGATCCCCAGACTGATCTCCTGCTTTATTGGTACATCCCTTCCTTTACTTAAACCTAGCCCAAGAAAACAGTGTTCCATTTTCATAAATGTAAGTCAAATATATACAATAAACCTATTATAATAATAATTATATTTCAAAAATAGAGGACAACAAGGTGATATAAATTACTCTATTTGGCTTTCAATAGAGAATTATTTGATTTAAAATTATATTACTGGTGACTTTTTAAAATTTTTTTTATTTTTTCAGTGTTCCAAGGTTCATTTTTTTATGCACTACACCCAGTGCTCCATGCAATATGTGCCCTACTTGTATCAATATCATGGGATTAGCGAATTTTGTTTTTTTGTTTGTTTTTAATAAATTTATTTATTTATTTTTCAGCTAACAGTATTCATTGTTTTTGCACAACACCCAGTGCTCCATGCAATACATGCCCTCCCTATTACCCACCACCTGGTTCCCACAAACTCCCACCCCCACCCCTTCAAAACCCTCAGGTTGTTTTTCAGAGTCCATAGTGTCTTATGGTTCGCCTCCCCTTCCAGTTTTTTTTTTATAAACATATAATGTATTTTTATCCCCAGGGGTACAGGTCTGTGAATCGCCAGGTTTACATATTTCACAGCACTCATGATAACAAATACCCTTCCCAATGTCCATAACCCCCTCCCCCTCGCCCTCTATCCCTACACTTTGAAGAGTTTTGATCAGGAAGGGAAGCTTTACTTTGTCAAATGCTTTTTCAGCATCTATTGAGAGTATCATATGGTTCTTGTTCTTTCTTTTATTAATGTGTTGTATCACATTGATTGATTTGCGGATGTTGAACCAACCCTGCAGCCCTGGAATAAATCCCCCTTGATCGTGGTGAATAATCCTTTTAATGTACTGTTGAATCCTATTGGCTAGTATTTTGGCGAGAATTTTTGCGTCTGTGTTCATCAAGGATATTGGTCTGTAGTTCTCTTATTTGGTGGGATCCTTGTCTGGTTTTGGGATCAAAGTGATGCTGGCCTCATAAAATGAGTTTGGAAGTTTTCCTTCCATTTCTATTTTTTGGAACAGTTTCAGGAGAATAGGAATGAGTTCTTCTTTAAATGTTTGGTAGAATTCCCCTGGGAAGCCGTCTGGCCCTGGGCTTTTGTTTGTTTGGAGATTTTTGATGACTGTTTCAATCTCCTTACTGGTGATGGGCCTGTTCAGGTTTTCTATTTCTTCATGGGTCAGTTGTGGTAGTTTATATGTCTCTAGGAATGCATCCATTTCTTCCAGATTGTCCAATTTGTTGGCGTAGAGTTGCTCATAGTATGTTCTTAAAATTGTCTGTATTTCTTTGGTGTTAGTTGTGATCTCTCCTCTTTCATTCATGATTTTATTTATTTGGGTCCTTTCTCTTTTCTTTTTGATGAGTCTCGCCAGGGGTTTATCAATCTTATTGATTCTTTCAAAGAACCAGCTCCTAGTTTCATTGATTTTTTCTATTGTTTTTTTTGGTTTCTATTTCATTGATTTCTGCTCTGATCTTTATGATTTCTCTTCTCCTGCTGGGTTTAGGGTTTCTTTCTTGTTCTTTCTCCAGCTCCTTTACGTGTAGGGTTAGGTTGTGTACTTGAGACCTTTCTTGTTTCTTGAGAAAGGCTTGTACCGCTATATATTTTCCTCTCAGGACTGCCTTTGCTGTGTCCCATAGATTTTGAACTGTTGTGTTTTCATTATCATTTGTTTCCATGAATTTTTTCAGTTCTTCTTTAATTTCCTGGTTGACCCATTCATTCTTTAGAAGGATGCTGTTTAGTCTCCATGTATTTGGGTTCTTTCCAGCTTTCCTCTTGTGATTGAGTTCTAGCTTCAGAGCATTGTGGTCTGAAAATATGCAGGGAATGATCCCAATCTTTTGATACCGGTTGAGACATGATTTGTGACCCAGGATGTGATCTATTCTGGAGAAGGTTCCATGTGCACTAGAGAAGAATGTGTATTCTGTTGCTTTGGGATGAAATGTTCTGAATAGATCTGTGATGTCCATCTGGTCCAGTGTGTCATTTAAGGCCTTTATTTCCTTGTTGATCTTTTGCTTGGATGATCTGTCCATTTCAGTGAGGGGAGTGTTCAAGTCCCCTACTATTATTGTATTATTATTGATGTGTTTCTTTGATTTTGTTATTAATTGGTTGATATAGTTGGCTGCTCCCACGTTAGGGGCATAGATATTTAAAATTGTTAGATCTTCTTGTTGGACAGACCCTTTGAGTAGGATATAGTGTCCTTCCTCATCTCTTATTATAGTCTTTGGCTTAAAATCTAATTGATCTGATATAAGGATTGCCACCCCAGCTTTCTTCTGATGCCCATTAGCATGGTAAATTGAAAAATAGTGTAAATGTCTTTCTCTCACACTCTGAAGTATCAAAGGGCAGGTGATGAAGACTTTAGGGTAGATTTAAAGCATCACTGATAATTACATTTATAATTGCTTTTTATTTTTTCATATGGATTTGAGTTACATTTACTGCCCTTTCATATCACTTTGAAGAACTCCTCTAATATTTCTTATAATACTAATGTGTTAACAATGAACTCAGTTTTGTTTACCTGGGAATGTCTTTTATTTTATAGCGTTGCTTAGCTTTTGCTGCTTATTGGCACAAAGACTCCAGGTTAACCAGAAGTAGATACTTAGGATATTCTCAGATCTTCGCTAAGCAGGTGCACAGCCCTGTACATGCACATAGCCCTATGTATGTGCCTTGAGGATTGCTAGGATTTCATTACAGTATTTTCAGCCCTGTCTAGGGACATCTCATTCTTCAGTTTTTCCTTTTAAACTTTATGATTAGCCTATTGTTTGTCTAAATTGTTATCTACTACCTTAGGCATTCATGATATTAAGCAATTGCCTCTAATTGTTTTCTTTATATTTATTTATTCATTTAACAGACAGTGACCACAAGTATGCAGAGAGGCAGGCAGAGAGAGGCGGGGGGAAGCAGCCTCCCCCTGAGCAGAGAGCCTGATGCGGGGTTTGATCCCAGTACCCTGAGATCATGACAGGTGCCCAGCCTCTAATTGTTTTTAACAAGTCTCTTGAGTCTTTTTACACTGAGTGAACTTTGAGTCAGTGCTTATGGACTGATTGCCTGTGTCCCCAGTGCCCCCTTACCCCAGTTCATATGCTGAAATCATATCCCCAATGTGATGGTATTTGGAGGTGGAGCCTTTGTGAGATGATTAGACCAGGAGATGGGATCCCTCATGAGTAGGATTGTGTCCTTATAAAAGAGACTCCAGAGAGCTCCTTCACTCCTTTTGTTGTGCAAAGACACAGTTAGAAGACTGCCATCTGCTAATCAGTAGTCAGCCTCTTAGCATGCACTGAATAGATGGGTGCCTCAATTTTGGACTTCCCATCCTCCGGAACTCTTTGAAATAACTATTTGTTGTTTAATCCATTCAGTCTATGACATTTTTGTTATAAGAGCCTGAATATGGGCTAAGACTGTTAAAATAAAGATAGCTTTGGAAGTGAAATCTTCTAGGGAACTACCAAACTGGTTAAATAATGAAAATTCTCTTGCATTCCCTTGAATGGGCTTTGAAAGGCTCCAATCTTGTTCTTCTTCCTCCAGTGCCTGCCAACCTGTAGATTTTCATGGGATTGTGAAGCTGTTGTTTTCAAGGCTATCACTGAGCTGGCGTGGGGTGAATGGGAATAGGCCAAGTTAAAAATGCCATGAAACTCTCTCTCCTTCTGATATTTAGCATTTTTAAAAAAATTTTATTTATTTATTAGAGAGAGAGACAGAGTGAGAGAGCATGAGAGGAGAGGTCAGAGGGAGATGCAGACTCCCAATGGAGCTGGGAGCCTGATGTGGGACTCGATCGCAGGTCTCCAGGGTCATGACCTGAGCCAAAGGCACTTGCTTAACCAACTGAGCCACCCAGGTGCCCCGATATTTAGCATTTTTTCAAATTAAACACTATCCAGATTCCTGCAAGCCATCAATTAATTCCAGAGTTCTGAAATGTGGATTCTGACCATTAAACACACACACACATATTCATGCATGCACACACAGTTTTCTCCTGACTTTTATGGAAGGTTTTGGAGGCTTTTACGTTGCCATTTTTAGTAATATCACCTATTCATTTCCTTTTTGAATCTTATTTTGATCAGAGTGAGATAAGTATATTCACAATATGAAAACTGTACTACTTAGAGGTGGGTAAAAGGGTTTGTGCCCATCTTACATTCCTCAGTACATGCACAGTCCACACAACTTCTATACTAATGACATGCCCATGATAGCTTGATACCATATTAATGGTGGCTATTGGTATAAAACAAGCACCAAAGAAATAAGCAATAATAAAACATAATGGCCACCCAAACTAAGTGAAAGGTTAAAATCAAGTATGGCTAGTCTGTTGACTTTTTCAAATAGGATTACATGATTGGTGCTATAATGCATAAAACAGCCATGTCAACACTTGGCATTCCTGAGTGGGAATCCCAGGCCTGCAGATGCTTCATTTTCCTGATTCTGGTTTTCCTCATTTGTAGTGATACCAAAGACATCCCAGATTTCTCTGAGTACTAGCTATGGCATAAATCCGTGTGTGTCGCATAACAAGGATTCAATCCAAAGCAGCTATCATCAATAGAAAGGTACTAATCAGTAATAACTATTGTTATTTTGTCATCAATATGCTATGTCTCACAGGGAATATTGAGTATATTTTCCCAAACTGATTTAAAAATTCAGATAATGCTGGGGCGCCTGGGTGGCTCAGTGGGTTAAAGCCTCTGCCTTCGGGTCAGGTCATCATCCCAGGGACCTGGGATTGAGCCACACATTAGGCTCTCTGCTCTGCAGTGAGCCTGCTTCCCTTCCTCTCTCTGTGTGTGCTTCTCTGCCTACTTGTGATCTCTATCAAATAAATAAATAAAATATGTAAAAAAAAAGTTCAGAGAGTTATGTCTTTCAAAATGTGTATAAGGATATGTAAATTACTGGCATTTCACCTTGGGGGAGGTGATAATGAAATGGAAAACCACCATTGTAAGAATGTGCCTTTGAATGTAAACATCTGAGTGTGGTGTAGATATGGTGCATAGGTGGGAATTGTGTGTGGTATTGTGAAGGAGTCCATGCATCCCAGAATATAGGCGATGGATAGTGTGGCCTGAGGTTTAAATTGGTTAAGTCAAGCCATAAGGGGAAAAAAAACAAAACAGGTATAGGATAGGTGAATTGAGGACAAGGAAGAGTGAAAGAGAAGGCTAAGAGTTGTGAGCTGTTCATAGGTAGGAGAACACAGAAGAGTGGATAGACTAAAGAAATAAATAGAATTCAATGAGTCATTAAGAAAACAAGAGGTGGGGAGACAAGATGGCGGGGAAGTAGGAGGAGGCGCTCTTTCAACCTATACCCTAAAGTGAGCTGATTACCTACCAAAGAACTCCGATCGCCCATGAAATCAGTCTTTTTTTTTTTTTTTTAAGATTCTATTTATTCATTTGACAGACAGAGATCACTAGTAGGCAGAGAGGCAGGCAGAGAGAGAGAGGGGGAAGCAGGCTCCCTGCTGAGCAGAGAGCCCGATGCGGGGCTCGAACTCAGGACCCTGAGATCATGACCTGAGCCGAAGGCAGAGGCTTAACACACTGAGCCACCCAGGTGCCCCTGAAATCAGAATTATATCAGAATTATACACGTCTGGATCTCTACGGGGGCAGAAGACACCAGTGGGGAGGTAAAGTGGAGTGGGTACTTCGGACTGAAATCAGAAGATAAACAAAAGGGGGTGGGAGCCACCAGAGGCGACCAATTGGAAAATAATACTCCAACATGAGAGTGCCCTGCATCTCGGGACCAGCATTAACTTGGAGTCTGGTTGAAAGAACTCAAAAAAAGAACAAAGGATCATGGGAGGAAATTGTGGGAATCAGGGCAGTTAGGGACAGGGGCTTAAGTCCCCCGATCCAGCAGCGCCTCCCCTGGTGCTGAGCCAGAGAGAGTGCCGGAGAGAAACCAGATCTTGTTCCCTGAGCCACCAGCGCACCTGAGCCTCCAGCGCGCCTGAGAATGAGTGGGATCTGGCTCCTGTGAGGGGCTTTGAGCTTCGCCAGATGGCGTTCCTGAGATGCGCGTGCACCACACACTCCTTGAGAGAGGTGTGGGTAGGCATTAGCCTGGCGCTCTTAGAACCCCGCTGAGCGATCAGAGCCTGAGACATGCACACCCCTCACCCTCCCCTGGGAGAGGTGCTCACAGGCACTAGCCAGGAGCTCTGAGACCCTGAAAAACCATGCACTCCCAGCCCGGGCCAGCGGGAAAATCTCAGTGTGCAATCGCTGCTTGGAACCTCTCTGGTGGTCTGGAGCTGCCCTACAGCCGCCACTGCTGTGGTTTTGAGTACAAGGAAGAGATCCTGCATCCCCAGGGACCAGGATTCTGAACCTACTCTGCCAGCAGCTCTGCAGAGCATTCTGAGGCTTCTGTCTGAGAGGGAGGTCTGGGTGCAGTTTGCTCTCCTCCAAAACTCCAAAAACCCTCAAAAGCTGTCAAGGCGAGAGCAAACAGATGAACAAACATAAAAACCTCCAGAGAACAAAAACCTGAAAAAAACAGTTTCCCCAGAGCCCACCCCCTTGAGGGGAGCAGGAGGACTTAACTCAGGGAACATCATTGACTGAAAACCCACGTAGCAGGCCCCTCCCCCAGAAAACCTATCAGGAAGGAAGGAGAAAAAAAACAGACAACAAGAGAACAACCACCACTACTTCACAGATACAACTTTTATTTTTAACTCCTTACCACTATTCTGGTTCATATTTTTTATACATATAGGTAATTTTTTATCCTATTTACAATCACAGTGAGATGTCCAGTACATCAAATCCCTTAATAACATTCTAACCTGAACATTTTGATACATACACCCATGTTTTATTTTTGCTTTTCTATTTTTTAAATTTTTTTTAAATTTTAGTTTAGTCTAGTTTATACTTTAATTTTTATTTTCTAATATACATATAGAGTTAAATTCAAGGTAATCCCCTTTCCCCAATCAATGCTACCCCTACAGGTAAACCAATTTTTAATTACCCTTTATCTTAGGAAAGTTGAGTCCATTAACAAAACATCAAGATACATCCAAGAAGAATCAAAATAAACTTCCTTGCCCACACTGAGAATTTATAACCACTCTCCCATCTTTTCCTTCCTCCATTGTTTCTGTGTATTTTTGTTTGTCCTGATAGTATATAAATCTTATACTTAGAGTTCTTTTTGACGAGGTCCTTCCTTTTTTTGCTTTTATGTATATATATATATTTTTTTTCTCTTGTCATATACTTTTATCAGTCTTTTGTCTGTTTTTGTTTGTATACTTCATAAATCTTACCTTCTTTAAGGTAAATCTTACCTTCACAAATCTTACCTTCATAAATCTTTTGGGCTGAGCCTTCTCTTTTATCTTCCCTTTTTTTCCTCTCTCTCTCTCTCTCTCTCTCTCTTTCTTTTTCTTTTCTTTTTTCTCTCATTTAGGTGGGGAATCCTGATTACTCAGAGTGTTCCAGGGTGCACATTGACTGAACCACAGTTGATACATCCATCTATATCCATTCAGTCATCTCTCACCAAAATGAATAGGAGGAGGAATGCACAACAGAAGAAAAATACAGAGTATGGGGCTTCTGTAACAGGGCTAATGGCTATCGACATGGACAATATATTGGAAAAGGAATTCAGGCTAACAATTATCCAGGCAATATCTAGGTTGGAGAAAGACATGGATGACCAAATGGAATTGATAGGGCAGAATGGAAAGCCACCAGGGATGATGTTCACAATGTTAGGGCAGAACTGAAAGCCACCAAGGATGATGTCCAAAATGCTCTCAGTGAGTTCCAATCTAAGCTAAATTCTCTAAAAGCTAGGGTAACTGAGACAGAAGATAGAATTAGTGATCTGCAGGACAAACAGATAGAGAGAAAAGATCAGGAGGAAGCCTGGAACAAACAGCTTAGAAGCCACAAAAACAGAATCAGGGAAATATATGATGCCATGAAACGTTCCAAAGTCAGAAGTATTGGAATCCCTGAAGGGGAAGAGAAAGATAGAAATCTAGAAGATAGAGTGGAAGAAGTTGTCTATGAAAATTTTCCCAATCATGTGAATGGAACCAGAGTTCATGTGCTAGAGGCAGAACAGTCTCCCCCCAAGATTATAGATTCTTAAAAAAAATCAAGGCACCTGGTAGTAATATTGAAAAATCACAATTGTAGATACAATCTCTTGAAAGCCACTTGGACAAAGAGGCTCTTACCCTACAGAGGAAAGCCCATTAGAATAACGTCAGCCCTGTCCACAGAGACCTGGCAAGCCAGGAAGGGATGGCAAAATATATTCAGGTTAATAAATGAGAAGAACATACAGACAAGAATACTTTATACAGCAAGACAGACATTAAAGGGGATGGAGAGGTAAAAAGTTTCCAAGACCAGCAAGGCTAAAAAGACTATGCAACCACGAAGCTGACCCTGCAGGAAATATTAAGGGGGGGAGGGGAGTTCTATAAAAGAAAAAAAATCCTAAGAATATCATTGAACAGAAATATAGAGACAATCTACAGACAGAAATTCTTCAACGGTAACACAATGTCAACAAAAACATATCTATCAATAATCCCTCTCAATGTGAATGGCCTAAATGAGCCCATAAATGACACAGGGTTGCAGATTGGATAAAACGGCAGGACCCATCCATATGTTGTCTACAAGAGACCGATTTTGAACCTAAAGATACACCCAGACTGAAAGTGAAGGGATGGAGAAGCATCTTTCATGCCTATGGGCCTCAAAAGAAGGCCAGGGTAGTGATTCTCATATCAGATAAATTAGATTTTAAATAAAGACTATAGTCAGAGTTACAAAGGACACTATATCATTCTTTTTTTTTTCACTTTTTTAAAAATTTCTTTTCTGCATAACAGTATTCATTGTTTTTGCACCACACCCAGTGCTCCATGCAATATGTGCCCTCCCTATTACCCAACACCTGGTTCCCCAACCTCCCACCTCCCACCCGTTCAAAACTCTCAGGTTGTTTTTCAGAATCCATAGTCTCTCACGGTTCATCTCCCCTTTCAATTTCCCTCAGCTCCCTTCTCTCCATCTCCCCATGTCCTCCATGTTATTTGTTATGCTCCACAAAGAAGTGAAACCATATGATACTTGACTCTCTCTGCTTATTTCACTCAGCATAATCTCTTCCAGACCCGTCCATGTTGCTGCAAAAGTTGGGTATTCTTCCTTTCTGATGGAGACATAATACTCAATTGTGTATATGGACCACATCATCCTTATCCATTCATCTGTTGAAGGGCATCTTGGTTCTTTCCACAGTTTGGTGACTGTGGCCATTGCTGCTATAAACATTAGGGTACAGATGGATCTTCTTGTCACTAGATCTGTATCATTGGGGTAAATACCCAGCAGTGCAATTGCAGGGTCATAGGGAAGCTCTATTCTTATTTTCTTGAGGAATAGCCACACTGTTCTCCAAAGTGGCTGCACCAACTTGCATTCCCACCAACAGTGGAAGAGGGTTCCCCTTTCTCCACATCCTCTCCAACACACGTTGTTTCCTGTCTTGCTAATTTTAGCCATTCTAACTGGTGTAAGGTGATATCTCAATGTGGTTTTAATTTGAATCTCCCTGATGGCTAGTGATGATGAGCATTTTTTTCATGTGTCTGATAGCCATTTGTATGTCTTCATTGGAGAAGTGTCTGTTCAGTCTCTTCAATAAATGGTGCTGGGAAAACTGGACAGCCATAAGTAGAAGAATGAAACTCTACCATTCTCTTACATGGTACACAAAGATAAACTCACAATGGATAAAACCTCAATATGAGACAGGAATCCATCACAATCCTAGTGAAGAACATAGGCAGTAACTTCTTCGATATCAGCCACAGCAACTTCTTTCAAGATATGTCTCCAAAGGCCAAGGAAACAAAAGTGATAATGAACTTTTGGGACTTCATCAAGATCAAAAGCTTCTGGACAGCAAAGGAAACAGTCAACAAAACAAAAAAGCAACCCACGGAATGGGAGAAGATATTTGCAAATGACAGTACAGACAAAAGGTTGATATCCAGGATCTATAAACAACTCCTCAAACTCAACACACACAAAACAGATAATCATATCAAAAAAATGGACAGAAGATATGAACAGACACTTTTCCCATGAAGACATACAAATGGCTATCAGACAGATGAAAAAAGAAATTAAAAAATGGAAAAAAATGTAATGAAGCTTACATTAAGCTTACATAAACAATGAATAACAGAAGAAAAACTAGAACACAATTATATGGATATTAAACAGTAGACTATTAAAAACTAAGAGGTTTAAGGATTTATAATAGGTATTACAAAAAAAAAACAATCTGAAGCATATGAAAGTAGAAATAAAGATACTGAAATATATGAATTTCAGATAAAAAGTCCTAAAGAAGAATTAATGGCAGTAAAAATTTAAATTAAAAAAGAAAGTTCTGAAATCAACAAGAATATCTTATAACTTAATCACATATAAAAAGAAAAAAAAATCTAAAGCTAATGAAGGTGAAGCAGTAATAAAGTTGAAGAAGAGATAACAAATAATAGTAGTACAGGAAAAACATCAAAGAAATACATCAAAACTAAAGCAGGATTCTTTCAAAATTAACAGAACTTCTACTATATTAACCAATAAAAAATAAAAAATAAACATCAAAATATTAACATATGCAGTGAGAGTGGGTACATTTTTGTAAGTTTTATACATATAAAAATTATGAACCCAATATTATAAATACATTAACATGTTGGATATCCATGAACTAGTATACTAACTTCCAGAAACAACATACTGGCTCATGAAGATATATAAAACTGAGTTCATCTATAAGTAGTAAGGAGATTGAATACATAATTAAATACATTCAACTAAGATAGTCCTTGAGCCAAAAAACTTCACTGATTAATTTTACCAAGTGTACAAAATCAAATTCACACCAATACTTTTCCAACTCTTTCAAAAACCAGAGGAGAAAAGAATACATACTAACTCATTCCATATGGCAACATTGCCCTCATACAAATGCCATAAATGATATTGGTCTGGATATCAGTCTTTATGTAAGCTTTTAATAAAATATTGGCACTCAGAATTCATCAGTATATGAAGAGTATTATACACTATGACCTAGTTGGATTTAATCCTGGAATGCCAAGATTCTTCAACATATGAAAGTAAACATATATAATGCAACATAAACAAAAGAGAAACCTTCATGCACTAAAAGAACTTTGAGGAAGAATAAGATGGGATGACTCAGTGTTCCTGTTTTGAAAATTAAATATAAAGTGATAGTAATCGAAACAGTGTGGTAACCCAAGACAGAAGGCTATCTTGAGAACAAAGAACAAAACTGGAATTATCACAAGCCCAGGTTTCAAGCTATTACAAAACTAAATTGATAATAATAATAATAACAATAATAATAATAAACCTCAACAGTATGGAACTGGCATGGAAACTGACACATAGATCAATACAACAAAGTAACTCAGAAAAAAACTCACAGATACATAGTCAGTTAATCTACAAAAAAGTGGATAAGAAGGTACAATGAGAGAAAGGGCAGTCTTTTTTTTTTTTTTTTGGTCCTTTTATTCTTTTTTTTTCCCTTTTTATTAATTTTTTCAGCGTAACAGTATTCATTCTTTTTGCACAACACCCAGTGCTCCATGCAAAACGTGCCCTCCCCATCACCCACCACCTGTTCCCCCAACCTCCCACCCCTGACCCTTCAAAACCCTCAGGTTGTTTTTCAGAGTCCATAGTCTCTTATGGTTCGCCTCCCCTCCCCAATGTCCATAGCCCGCTCCCCCTCTCCCAATCCCACCTCCCCCCAGCAACCCCCAGTTTGTTTTGTGAGATTAAGAGTCATTTATGGTTTGTCTCCCTCCCAATCCCATCTTGTTTCATTTATTCTTCTCCTATCCCCCTACCCCCCCATGTTGCTTCTCCATGTCCTCATATCAGGGAGATCATATGATAGTTGTCTTTCTCCGATTGACTTATTTCACTAAGCATGATACGCTCTAGTTCCATCCACCCAAAGAACAAACAATCCAATCAAGAAATGGGCAGAGGACATGTACAGACATTTCTGCAAAGAAGACATCCAGATGGCCAACAGACACATGAAAAAGTGCTCCACGTCACTCAGCATCAGGGAAATACAAATCAAAACCACAATGAGATATCACCTCACACCAGTCAGAATGGCTAAAATTAACAAGTCAGGAAATGACAGATGCTAGAGGATGTGGAGAAAGGGGAACCCTCCTCCACTGTTGGTGAGAATGCAAGCTGGTGCAACCACTCTGGAAAACAGCATGGAGGTTCCTCAAAATGTTGAAAATAGAACTACCCTATGACCCAGCAATTGCACTACTGGGTATTTACCCTAAAGATACAAACATAGTGATCCGAAGGGGCACGTGTACCCGAATGTTTATAGCAGCAATGTCTACAATAGCCAGACTATGGAAAGAACCTAGATGTCCATCAACAGATGAATGGATCAAGAAGATGTGGTATATATACACAATGGAATACTATGCAGCCATCAAAAGAAATGAAATCTTGCCATTTGCGACGACGTGGATGGAACTAGAGAAAGGGCAGTCTTTTCAGTAATTGGTGCTGTGACAATTGGACAGCTTAATGGAAAACAATTAAACTGTGGCACTTACTACATCATACACAAATATAAACTCAAAATGGATATTATAAAAAATTTCTCAGAAAGGAAATTAATGACTTGATATCAGCCATAGAAACAGACTTCTAGATAAGACTTCTCTGGCAAGAGAAACAGAAAACCACATTAAACCCTTGGGACTACAGAAGGGTTGTTTTGCTTGTCTGTTTCTTTTCTTTTTTTTTTTTAATGCACAGTGAAAGAAACCATCAACAATATAAAAAGGCAATTTTCTGTTTGGGAGAAAATATTTGCAAATAATATATCCAATAAGGGCTTAATATCCAAAATATAGAAAGAATTTATACATGAAGACATAACATTCAAGAAGTCTGAATAAGTATATTTTTTTACCCTCTGGATTGACCTTGAACTCACCTATTAAAACAGCTACACATGGGGAGCCTGGGTGGCTCAGTCATTAGGCATCTGCCTTCACCTCAGGTTATGATCCCAGAGTCCTGGGATCAAGCTCTGCATGGGACCCCCTGCTCCTCTGGAAGTCTGTTTCTCCTTTCACTTACCCTGCTTGTGTTCCCTCTCACGCTGTGTCTCTCTCTGCCAAATGAGTAAATAAACTCTTTAGAGAAAATTTAAAAAAAAAAAAAGCTACACAAAGTATCAGAACTCATTTCTAAACTTTGTTCTAGGGACATGCTAAGCAATTAGTATTTTCACCTTATTCATGTCTCAGTGGACATAGTCAAGTGAATACACACACAGAACACCACGTGTTATCGTTAATCTCCAAAGATACCCTGAAGTCATGATCCCTGTTTAGTCTTTATGGAGTTATCTCAAATGTCAAGGGTAGGGATGAGAAAAAAAGCATACAGACTGCTTTGAAAAATATTCAAAGTTAAAAAAAATAAATTAAAAAAAATTAAAAGAAGAAAAATATTCAAAGTTGACTCAGAAAAATGACTCCATTCCATTGAAGATGGGAAGACCAATGTCAGCTCTTCAAACCAGTAAGTTTGTAACTATGAAAGCTGATAAAAGGTACATGCCTTCTGGTATTTTTATTTTTATTTATCATTTAAGGTTGAGATACTTCTTTAAATGCTTAAGATAATTATGATTAGAATTAAAGAACTATCTTAAAATACTATAATTGATAATTAATACATTCAAGCATTTCATTAACTATGGAAAGTATAAGGGAAATTTTAGTTGACTAAAGTCGATTTAAAAGATATGCATTTTTAGGGTGCCTGGGTAGCTCAGTGGGTTAAAGTCTCTGCCTTCGGCTCAGGTCATGATGCCAGGGTTCAGGGGTGGAGCCCTACATTGGTCTCTCTGCTCAGCAAGGAGCCTGCTTCCTCCTCTCTCTCTGCCTGCTTCTCTGCCTACTTGTGATCTCTGTCAAATAAATAAATAAAATCTTTAAAAAATAAAAGATATGCATTTTTATATCTCTTATATATCTCATATTTTCATTTAGATATCTAATTAAAACTTAAAAAGTAAATAAATTGAGTACATACTCGTTTGCTTTAAAAAAAAATGAAGCTCTCTTTAAACCCCAAGAAAATATTATGGAAATCTTGAAAGCATTGCTGCTGTTCCTTATAATCTATTGTGAAATGGTAATAAATATGGTGGAATTGATATTTGAATCAATGGCTGATATCTACAAGCATCGATGTACTTTTCTCAGTTTATGGTAAATTAAATTACACTAAATGGTAATATATCCATGTAAATATGATCAGTTTAATATAAAAAGTTCTCTCTGACAAAATATATAGTAAATATATGAATGCAAATGGACATGCAAATGTGAGAATTTGAACACGAGGGATTTTCAAAACAATTATTGAATTTGAAACAGACATATTATGCACTGAGGAAGGAAAAAAGTATTTTGAGTCCAGAGCTTGTCATGGACCCTCTGAAGAGCGTGAGATTGCAACTAAATAAAGAATGCTTTAGGGGCACCTGGGTGGCTCAGAGGGTTAAGCCTCTGCCTTCAGCTCAGGTCATGGTCTCAGGGTCCTGGCATGAAGCCCCACATTGCATCAGGCTCTCTGCTCAGCGGGGAGCCTGCTTCCCCTCTCTCTCTGCTTGCTGCTCTTCCTACTTGTGATCTCCCTATGTGTCAAATAAATAAATAAAATCTTTAAAAAAAAGAATGTTTTAGTATGGCCTAGGTAGCCTAAATTTTGTTTTAGAGAAGTACAGCTGATTTCATGCACGTGTAGGATGTGGTCCCAGAGCTGTTGATCCTGTTGGGTGAATTCTTTGGTATTGTGGACTTTTTTAAAGATTTTATTTATTTATTTATTTGAGAGTGAGAGAGAGAGCATGAGAGGGGAGAAGTTCAGAGGGAGAAGCAGATTCCCTTTTGAGGGTGGGAGCCTGATGCATGACTTGATCCTGGGACTCCAGGATCATAACCGGAGGTGAAGGCAGTCGCTGAACCAACTGAGTCACCCAGGTGCCCAGGCATTGTGGATTATTGACTGGATGGAAATCATTCCCATTTTCAGGTTGTCAGTTTAGGAAATGAGTGATGTCATCTATGGAAGAGTTGGTCCACTTTGGAAACAGAAGATTTTAACTGGAGTCTGATTGCACAGTGTTACACTGTTTACTTTAGAAAATGGTTTAGGGGCCATTTCATAAATGTGCTCTCTGGAAAGGAAATGGATGAGGGCCTTTATAAGTACAGTGTTGAGTCATATTGGGTAGCATTTCCATGGGCTCACATGAAACTCAGGGAATAAAGCTTGGGAGAATGAAATCTTCAACAGTGATGGTAGAAAATAAGCATTTCCTAGTTCTTTCCTGTATCTGGGGGCAGGAAGGAGTGGTGGCCATGGAAGAGGGGGACTTTTCAGCCCGGTCAGCCTGCACAGCCCCCACACAGGAGGCCCAGCTGAGTGCTGTCCAGAAGCTCTCCCCCCAGCGGAGGCAGTGGAGGGAAAGAGCTTGATGAGATAATCCAAGAACTTTTTTCCCTGTTTGTTTGGTGGAGCGGTGCCAGGTATTGGTTTTGGAGAACTTGTCTACAACCAGGGATTGATTATAAACATGTCTTTTTTTAAATTATTATTTTACCTTTTTTTCAAGCAGCAAATCTGGTTCCCCCTCTTTCCCCACAGATTAATCTCAAATCATTCTGTTGCCACCATTCCTGCAGGTCAAGGAGAGCTTAAACAACTTCCTCTGCCTTGGTTCTCTTTTTCTTTTATTTTTTTAAATTTTTTGCATCAGTATTAGTGTTTTTGCCTACTTTGCCTCTTTATTCAAAAATGTAAACTTCCTTTGTTAACCTATGGACATGTCCATATATGGAGATAGTTGGGTCCAAAAGAATAGGATTATTTTTAACACAAATTTTGCCCAGCTGTACTGCTTTCTGTGTCTAACTATGGCATTAAAAATGACTTTGGGGCATGTGGGTGGCTAAGTCAGTTAAACTTTTACCTTAGGCTCAGGTCATGTTCCCAGAGTCCTGATAGTGAGCCCTACATCTGGCTCCCTGATGGGTGGGGTGCCTGCTTATCTCTCTCCTGCTCCCTTTACTTATGTTTTCTGTTAAATAAATAAATACAATCATTTAAAAGAAGTCAACTTAAAAATACATAAAAATAAATAAATAAAATTTTCCTTGCCTCTCACTAACTTTCCAGTGCAATAATAGTTACATCTGTGAGAGCAAAGTAGGATGCTTTGTGAAAATCACTGAGTGTTTTTTCAACTTTTAAGGAAGAATGTCCCTGAGAAATCCAAGGATGACATGTGTATGGATAAAAATGTATGATAGTAAGTATGCTGATTTTAGTGACAGTGGTGAAGATGGTAAAAAATATCACAGCTACTGTGCATGGGTCACTCATGCCACTCGGATTTTACATATCCAGTACAAATTATGCCATTCAGTCTTGTTATACTTTTTGTTTGTTCTTCAGATTTCTTTTGGTATAAGTGACAAAAATTTTATATATTTAAGGTGCACAGCTTCATTTAAGATACTTATACTTTACAATAATCACCAAAATCAAAGTGAATATCCACCAATTCAATTAGCTTGTGTGTGTGTGTGTGTGTGTGTGTGTGTGTGTGTGTGTCTGTGTAAGAACATTACCAACTGATGAGGTATGCAGTAACAGAAAATTTCAAATATACAATGTTGTTAACTATATATAAATTGCTATAAATAGATCTTTTCAACATAGATCCTGGAAACATAGCATTTGACTCACATCTTCCCATTTCTCACTGCCTGTAGTCACTGACAATTGTCATTCTACTCTTTACTTCTAAAGATTGACTATTAGATTTCATATACAATTATAATTATGTTTGTCTTTCTGTGTTTGGCTTATTTCACTTCTCTCAGTGTCCTCCAGGTTCTTCCATGTTGCTGTTATTTCATTTTTCCATTCATTTGTCAATGCATATGTAAAATTAATTTCCATATTTTATCTATTGTGGGTCACACTGCAATAATGATTACAAGAGTAAAGAATAGCTTCAAATTTGATTTCATATCAACTTATTTCTTTTGCATATATAGCCAGAATTGGGATTGTTGGAACATAGGAAAATTTTACTTTTAAATTTTGAAGAACTTCTATACTATTTTCCATAATGGCTGTACTAATTTTCAGTCACATCAATAGTGCTCAAGTGATGTGTTTTCTCCACATTCTCTCCAACTCTCATTATTTTTTTTTTCAATTTGGGTAATATCCATTCTAAGAAGTGTGGGATCATATCTCATGATTTTGATCTGCTTTACTTGTGAGGTTGGGGCTCAGAGAGTGAATTCACTAATCCAAGTTCACATTTATAGTAAGAGACTGCTAACATTAGATCTAGAATTGGCTCCAAAAATCTGCAGCATGCTTTGCAATAAAGCAAAATAAACCTCACTTCAATCTGAACCCAAACTCAAAGTATATACTGATAAATCAGATATCTCTCCATATATCTGTCTACCGACTTATGTATTTATCAGTTCTAATTCACAATTGTGATATTTCATGAAGGTATACATAGAAGCAATAGTAACATGCACATATTAATACTGTGAATTTTAGATCTCTGTGCATTATAAAATCCTTAGGGGCACAAGCTCTGTAACCATCTAAACAAATAAGAATACACATTGCATAAATATTTAAAAAGAGAATTTATTCCTAAGTCACTAAATCATTCTGAACTCTGTACTGTATATTCTTTTTTTAAATATTTTATTTATTTATTTGACAGAGAGAGAGAGGTCACAAGTAGGCAGAGAGGCAGGCAGAGAGAGAGGGAGAAACAGGCTCCCCACTGAGCAGAGAGCCCTATGCAGGGCTTGATCCCAGGACCCTGAGATCATGACCTGAGCCAAAGGCAGAGGCTTAAACCACTGAGCCACCCAGGTGCCCCTGCACTGTATATTCTTTTTAATAGAAGCTGTTATGGAAACATTAGAAGGCACAAAAAATTCCATGTATGACTCATTGCAGAGATATTGTAGGGCACTGTCTTTGGCAAGACTCCAGAGGATTCTCCTTTCTGTAATCTGATTCATTCTAGGAAAGTCATTTCACAATATTTTAAAACCTATATAACTGAAAGCGATTCAAAATAATTATTATCTACAGACATTACAGATACAAGTGTGAACACAATTTTCAATGAACCAAGGTAGACTCTGTGCAGCCAGTAGGTTCAAGGTAGTCCTGGGGCAAAAGTCCTGATAGGTCCTTTAGGGAACTCTTCCCCTATAGGTGAGTAACCTGAGGGTTTTGAAGGGTCAGGGGTGGGAGGTTGGGGGAACAGGTGGTGGGTAATGGGGAGGGCACGTTTTGCATGGAGCACTGGGTGTTGTGCAAAAAGAATGAATACTGTTACGCTGAAAAAATAAATAAAATGGAAGAAATTAAAAAAAAAAGAAGCTTATTTTGCTAAAGTACATACAAAAATATGACAGAGTTCTTGAAAAGAGAAGGCAACCCAAATTTATATGAAAACTGGTGCTATTTTTTTAGTCTGAGATTCTTATAAAATTTTAGGCAAAGTGATAGAAAATTCTTAGTTCAATGCACATTCTTGTTGGAGCTATGCAATAATCAGACAAAATTGATTGTGACCAGACATATTTTGTCATTTGAATGATATATTTTTGACATTCATTTGCTTCAGGGGAAAACTCTACATTGTCTGGTATCTAGAGGACACATTTCTAGATTTGCCACTGGATCATTATATAGTTTTATATAAATTACTTCTCATCACATGGAATCCACATTGAATCTTTATAATAATAATCCTATATTTGAAAAATCTCTTTATTCCATACATATGTGAATCAATAAAGGGAGATGTTTTTCAAGTTTTACTTCCAATTGAATAGGAACATGAGAAACATAGGAAAAAGAATATCTGTAATACTGATAATCCTTGTTAAATGTTATTAAAGTAAATTAAAACTGGCAATGTGAAAATTATTTATAAATGACATTATTTAGAGGAACTTCTTCATTATGATGTAGGAATAAACTGAATATATACATTTACAAAGCAATTTACAGAGGAGATATTAAAAGAGGAGAATGATGCTTTGTGAGGAAAGTCACCTAGGGCAACTTTTGTATAGGGAAGGACATGGATTAGAGTTCACTGAGAGAATCTGGAAGTGATGTGTGTATTCTCTATACTCTTGATTAAAGTATTTTTGCGGGTAACAAGAGAAACTATGGTTGAGACTGCAGATGAGAGCAAACAAGAAATATCTTGAACTGACAATACCAAAGCACTAAAACAATTTATTTATAAATAAATAACTTTTATGCATTCTTGACTCTGTTTCATCTATAGTAGATTTTTAATTAAAACTTTTATATTTTTATTTTAATTTCTTTTTAGTTTTGGACAGTTAACTATGATTTTTTTTTTTAGTATATGTGCTGCCGAAGCGAGCACCAGTTAACTATTTTTTACTTCATAATTGTTGCCTAAAATATTTTGTGTTAAGATAGACTTCTTTTTAAATACAAATTTAATGTATATAAATATATGCATCTACTTACCAACTATGTTAAGACAGGATATCCAAAGAATTTCCTTAATTGTCTAAACATAATTTATCATCAGCTGTCTGTAGTCATATTGGTGGTTGTATCAACCTCAAGAGACTTTGGTCAGGATTAAATAAAATTAATTCCAGGCGTAAATCTTGACATGTGGTAGGTTCCACCCTATGGAGATGGTCAATGAAAGTGTATAATTCTATCTTCTCTGCCATGTGTGGACCTTGTTCAGGTTCAAGCCTTAGTTCTCCTATTCGCTAAGAAACCAACTCTTTCCCTTTTTCTCCACTGCATATTACCAGTAATGCTGATGCCAGACCCAAATGTTCTAGCGAAGGTTAAAAGACTGAAGCAGGCACAAATCTTTTGCAAATTAAATAGGCTAGTTTTCATTATGTCATTGGATAAAATGAAAATAAGGGGGAAATAATCTAATTATTTTTACATGAAAATATAATTCTTCACGTTAGAGTTTGTAACCAGATATTCAATATCTCAAGTGGCTTCCGTGTCAGATGCAATGCGTCTTTACCTTATAAACCCAACCACCTTCCCAGGTTTTCCTCTGGAAATTGTCAGTGACCACCCAATAATTGAAAAGCAATTGCTTCCTATAGACTCAGCACCCTGATGTGGGTATTTTGCAGAAGATTAGGAGATGCACACCTGCAATAATTTGAATACAGGTAAATTACTAACTGAAATAACTTTTTTAAAACACTTTAGTATATTACTCCAAGAATGGATGGATATGGCATCAACAAACCACAGGATAAAATGACAGTTTCATAGCTTATGCCTCTTGACACCAAGGCAAATTCTTCAAATTCGTTTACAATTTTTCCTAGTAGTTCATCAATATTTTAAACAATACGCTCATCTCTAATGCTTGATTCCTAAATCCAAAATACCAGACCATGATTTGTAACTCAGTCCACTGTGGATAAAGAGTCACCCCCTTCCTACAACATCAACGTTTTCCCCTTCCCTCCCCAATCTATCAACATAGCCACACACTACATTATGTCTGAGGATACGCATCAAGAGCTTTGCTTCATCTCATGGAATGTATTGTTCACATATAAAATATACAACAGTATTTTGAAACATGTTATTTTATACGCATGACTATATAGATTTCATCTCATATTACCATAATTTCTCCCAAGGAGAATTTAGGATATCAGTCTACCTCATTTTGAGGATTATCAAGAAATTGTTTTCAAGATAATATTTAGAATTTTCAAGAAGATGCTATTTAATAGATTAATTATGTTATTTTTCTGTGCTCTTTACCTCAAATTTCATCAATGTAGTTCACATATTGGTTTAGAGAAAAGCTCTTTTTATAATATTAACTTAAGAGTAAATAAGTGTTTTGACAAAAAGAAATTGATGTCATAGGCATTTACAGAAATGCCCATAAGTATATGTTGGGTCACCTTATATTATTCCTCTCATTCTCTTAACTGTCCTAAGTGTCAGATTTTGTGTTTCACTGTTGCTTCTGGTTGATTCTCATCAATTTATCTTTTGACACTTTTATTAAATTTATTATTTTAATTATTTTCATTTATTTTAAAAAGTCTTTTATTGTTATTGGGCACTTTATTTTATAAAATACATGACATTTTTACTTTGGATTTAACACAGTCTCACATTCCCCTGAAGACATAAGATTTTTTTTTTTGTAAAAGTTTCTTGCATATATCCTTTTTAAAAATTTAATTTTATCTTTTCAGTGTTCCTAGATTCAGTGTTTATGCACCACACCAAGTGTTCCATGCAATACATGCCCTCCTTAATACCGACAGCCAGGCATTTATGTAAGTCATTTTTAATTCAGTGTACATGTGTGTGTGTGTGTGTGTGTGTGTGTGTGTGTGTGTGTATCTTTCATATAACAAATTCCTCAATATTCTGATGGCTTTGTTCCTAGAAAAGTATGATACTGAAGCATAGAGTCCTTTGTTGGTGTTTCCTCCCAGATGGTACTCCTTTTGGAGAAGATTCCCTCCACTCCTTCCTACTTAGAATATTCTCAAAATATCATTTCTCCTACTCCTTTTAAGTGTCTATTCCTTAAAATGTCTTCACCCCAAATGTTCTTATCACCAATTCCACCCTCTATTCTGTTTCCCACTCCGTTTTACCTTATGCAGATTTACTGCTTTATTATTATGTGAGTTGAGCTTTATGACAGAGGATGATACATATAGGAGCTAAACTCACACATATCAAAAAATGGAAAGAGTTTGAGGCACCTGGGTGGCTCAGAGGGTTAATCCTCGGCCTTCGGCTCAGTTCATGATCCCAGGGTCCTGGGATCGAGCCCCACATCGGGCTCCCTGCTCAGCAGGGAACCTGCTTCCCCCCCCTCTCTCTGCCTGCCTCTCTATCTGCTTGTGACCTCTCTATCTCTCTCTGTGTCAAATAAATTTAAAAAAAAAGAAAATTCTTAAAAATTGAAAGAGTTTCCAGTACACAAACGCAAGAGGTCAAGCAGAAAAAAGAAAGATGTCATAAAGCAATGCAGAATGTTATATAATTAATGAGGCGCAAAAAAACAATACAGATATTTTCAGAGAGTGTAAGCATAGTCAAGGAACCACAATAAAATGCTAGAGAAAATTGTCAGGAAAGTAGTTTCTTTAAAGTATTTGAATATTGAGTGAGGAGGACGAAATCTACTTCCTATAATTTATAGTTGTCAATAACACTTCATTGTAGATTTCTGGGCAAAAAAGAAACAGATACTAAGTCTTGGCATCAAAACCACCAAGTGATCAAACCAAAAGGATATATATCTACAGCATAACCTGATAGGACTACTATAGTTTCAGAAATCCTAGGGCTTAATTACAAATAAAAAAAAAAAATCACTGTCAAAGTGTGATAAAATATACTCAAGTATGGGTCTATAATTTATACATTTACACTGCCTTATAATGCATACTTAACAAGTATAAAGCCTGATGTTGATAATAACTAAACTTACACAGGAAAATAAAATATGTGTATGTGTATCTCAATAAAGTCACAAAAATATATTATCCTTAATAATTTACTCATTTCCATTAAGTATTTTGGGGATGGATATTTATATGTCACCAAGATTTTAACTATGAGGAAATTTTTTTTCAAAATATGTGTTAATTTTTTAAGAGCTGCAATATGTCCCGAATAAATCACAGTAGAACTAAAATAATGAATTAATAATTCATTAACCTACTATGTATCTCTCTTTAGGGAAAATGAAGTTACTGTCCCATGGAAAATATTAACTAAACACCAACTGATTCTTCTTATTGGGGGTATTCCCACCATCAAGCATTGGCCTGGGTTTCTTCACTCTTAGCTTTCTTATTTTCCTAATGGCTCTGTTTGATAACCTGTCCATAATCATCCTAATCCTCCTGAACACCCATCTCCATACACCCATGTATTTCCTACTTAGTCATGTCCCTTAAGGAACTGTACTACATCTCCAGTATGGTTCCTAAGATGGTTTCTGATAATCAGTCTGGAAATAAGTATATTTCTTTCTTTGGGTCTACAATTCTGAGTTTCTTCTTCATTGATTTATCTGATGCAGAAGGATTACTATTGACCTCTGTGGTCTATGATCATTATGCAGCAATTTGCTTTCCTCTCCACTATGCTACTTGTATGATCAAAAGAGAGTGTGTGGTGATCACAAGAGGATCTTGGATGATAGGCTCAATCAACTCCTGGGCCCACACTGCATATGATTTATGTACCCCTTTTTGTAGATGTGGAGCCATCAACAATTGATTTTATGATGTCCCAGCCATGTCATGCATGGACAACTGTGTCTGAGTACAAAGTTTTTGTAAGCATCACCCTCTTCCTTGTGTTTCCTTGACCTGCAGCAACCATCTCACTGTAATGACTTTCTACTATGCACCCTTAGTTTACACATACTTATGCCCTAGATCCTTCCAATCTCCCACAGAGGACAAGGTCCTTGCTGTCTTCTACACCATCCTGACCCTAGTGCTCAACCTGATCATTTACAGCCTGAGAAACAGGGTGAAGCAGACCCTGAGAAGACTAATTCAGAGGATCTGCTCTATAAAAATGTAACAAAGTTCATACAATGAGCCCTGCTGCTTAGAAGTCTATTAATTTCACCTTGTACACTCTTTTAGAACAATGTCATTCCAGGATTTAAGATGAAGATTTCATTAATCCAGAAAAAAAAATAATAAAGATTTGACAAAATAATTATATGTTACCAATCACTCTATTTTTCTGGTAATTTTTCTTTTTTCTTTCTTTTTTTCCCCAAATAATTTATTAAATGTAGGTTGAAGCCTAAAAGCCACAGATATTCTCAATAGTTTGGGTACCTAAGTAATACAGTAAATTGGACCACAGTAGCCAAAATATGGAAGGAGTCTAGTTGACCATTGGCAAATGAATGACTGAAGAAAATATGTTATATATACCATTATATAAAATATATACATATATATGTATATATCTATATGTAAATTGTATCTATACATATGTATATTTCTATAGATATACAGATATAATCTATAGATATATAACATGTGTTTTATATATATAGATATGTACACATATATAGATATGTAATGCATATTAGACATCAGATATATAGGTATATAATAAAATATTACTAAGCCATGAAAACAGAACGAATTTTTGTGATTTGCAGTGACACGAATGAAGCTAGATAGTATTACTCCAAGCGAAGTAAGTCAGAGAAAGACATCATTGAGTTTTCACTCATATGGGAATTCATAAAAGAAAGGAGCAAAGGGGAAAAAAAAAGAGAGAGGTAAATCAATAAACAGATCTGTAACTCTAATGAAAAAGCAGAAGGTCACCTAAGGGTGGGTGGTTGGAATGGGTTAAATTGGGAATGGGGATTAAGGGTACACATGTGATGAGTACCAGGTGTTGTGTGGAAGTGATGAATCACCATATTATATACCTACAACTAATATTGTTCCATATATTATCTAACTGGAATTAAAGTTAAATCTTACATGGTGACCAATGATAAAACTGTATCTACAGTGGACAATTGGTGTAGCAGCATAGACTGCTTTTAAATTAATTCCCTTCTGGGGCGCCTGGGTGGCTCAGTGGGTTAAATCCTCTGCCTTTGGCTCAGGTCATGTTCCCAGGGTCCTGGGATTGAGCCCGATGTCAGGCTCTCTGCTCCATGGGGAGCCTGCTTATCCTCTCTCTCTGCCTTCCTCTCTGCCTAGTTGTGATTTCTGGTATATATACACAATGGAATACTATGCAGCCATCAAAAGAAATGAAATCTTGCCATTTACAACAACATGGATGGAACTAGAGGGTATCATGCTTAGTGAAATAAGTCAATCGGAGAAAGACAACTATCATATGATCTCCCTGATATGAGGACATGGAGAAGCAACATGGGGGGTTAGGGGGATAGGAGAAGAATAAATGAAACAAGATGGGATTGAGAGGGAGACAAACCATAAATGACTCTTAATCTCACAAAACAAACTGGGGGTTGCTGGGGGGAGGTGGGGTTGGGAGAGGGGGAGGGGGTTATGGACATTGGGGAGAGTATGTGCTATCGTGAGTGCTGTGAAGTGTGTAAACCTAGCAATTCACAGACCTGTACCCCTGGGGATAAAAATACATTATATGTTTATAAAAAAAAATTGGAAGGGGAGGTGAACCATAAGAGACTATGGACTCTGAAAAACAACCTGAGGATTTTGAAGGGTCAGGGGTGGGAGGTTGGGGGAACAGGTGGTGGGTAATAGGGAAGACATGTATTGCATGGAGCACTGGGTGTTGTGCAGAAATAATGAATACTGTTACACTGAAAAAATAAATTAATTAAATTAAAAAATAGGTAAAAAAACAAAAACAAATAAATAAAATATTTTTAAAAATAAATTAATTCCCTTCAATAGCACTTAAATGTGTAATGGAGTTCACCTTGGTTTAATTTTTACAAATAGTTTTCAGTGTTTATGCCTGGAAACAGGAGTTTAAAAATATTCTGCATCAATGATCAATTGTACTACTGATCAATTAATAAAGCAATATAACATAATTATATTTGGAAAAGTGAGTATAAATATATACATAAAATAACACACACATACATACGCACGCATATGTATAACATACAAACATAAAATGTAAAACCCTGAATTATATTGAAAGAGATTAATTTAGCACACTTAAATGTGGAGTGTTCCTGAATTAAAGCAAATCCCTCTCATAGCTAGGGTTTTGTGAGATTGCATTTCCACCTACAGTAGACAGAAAAATTATAGAACCATGGTGGTTCTGTGAAATTTTGATGACTTTCAGAAAAGGGCTCTTCTCTGTTCTTCATACCACCAGAGGTTCCTATAATAATAATAACCATCCTTTTTTGTCTGGACAGCATCAACTTTGATGCTTAAAGCTTATCAGATTCAGTAGAATTATCAATAGAATATACCTAGTAACCATCGGTCTTCTAAAGTCCATTGTTCTTAAAGTACCAGCAGTCACTTTATTATACTCACCAGTGTAGCTTAGGCCATTGTAATCTGTAGCCATTCACATAAAAGGGATTTAGTACAACAGCATTTCCAACATTTTTTTTTAATAAATCTACCAGTGACTGGGTTCCCTGGGTGACTCAGTGGGTTAAGCATCTAACACTCGATTTTATCTCAGGTCTTGTGAGATGTAGCCCCAATATTGGGCTCCAAGCATGGTGTAGAACCTGCTTAAGATTCTCACTCCCTCTCACTCTGCCCCTCCACTTACCCCCTAAAATTAAAAAGTATAATAAAAATTAAAAAGCAACCCATCAGGGAGATTCAAATTAAAACTACATTTAGATACCACCTGATACCAGTAAGAATGGCCAAAATTAGCAAGACAGGAAACAACGTGTGTTGGAGAGGATGTGGAGAAAGGGGAACCCTCTTCCACTGTTGGTGGGAATGCAAGTTGGTGCAGCCACTTTGGAGAACAGTGTGGAGATTCCTCAAGAAATTAAGAATAGAGCTTCCCTATGACCCTGCAATTGCACTGCTGGGTATTTACCCCAAAGATACAGATGTAGTGAAAAGAAGGGCCATCTGTACCCCAATGTTTATTGCAGCAATGGCCACGGTCGCCAAACTGTGGAAAGAACCAAGATGCCCTTCAATGGATGAATGGATAAGGAAGATGTGGTCCATATACACAATGGAGTATTATGCCTCCATCAGAAAGGATGAATACCCAACTTTTGTAGCAACATGGACGGGACTGGAAGAGATTATGCTGAGCAAAATAAGTCAAGCAGAGAGAGCGAATCATCATATGGTTTCACTTATTTGTGGAGCATAACAAAGAACACGGAGGACATGGGGAGATGGAGAGGAGAGGGAGTTGAGGGAAACTGGAAGGGAAGATGAACCATGAGAGACTATGGACTCTGAAAAACAACCAGAGGGTTTTGAAGGGGCGGGGGGGTGGGAGGTTGAGGAACAAGGTGGTGGGTAATAGGGAGGCCACGTACTGCATGGAGCACTAGGTGTGGTGCAAAAACAATGAACACTGTTAAGATGAAAATAAAGAAATTAAAAAAAATTAAAAAGCATTCAGATGTCTAATTCTCATATATAATTTAAAAAACAGTGTCATTTAAAAGAGATGCCAGCATTGTGTCAGCACTAGGAACTCACAGATCTCCATTTAAGTAATGCAGGATGAAGTTCCCCAGCCAGGTCACCTGTTTTATTGGTACACCTCCACCTTTTTAAAAATATAGTGCAGGAAAACTGTGTTCACATTTTCATAAATGTAAGCCCAATATATTCAATAAACATGCTAGAGTAATCGATTTCAAAAAAGGGTGGGTAACAGGGTTATATAAATTTCTGTATTTGGCTTTCAATCCAGAATTATCTGAGTTAGATTCCTATTAATAATAATTTTTTTAAAGGGACCTGGTGAAACCAGAAATGCCCTTTACTTTTTCTGCAGTGGGAATACCTTGAAGTTTAGATCCCAGAGACTGATTTTCTTTCATGAACAGCACCAGTAGGCAGGACTGGGGTTACCAGGAAGTAGCTAGCTGAGGCACTTGTCCTTCACCAGAAATATTCTCTGTGCTCAGGGAAGTACAGGGAGGGGAGTTCTCATCCACCCACTGGGTACCAATCGAGTTTCATACCTTCAAGGAAGAGGTATGCCAAAGGGTCCCCTGAGGTTGTTCCTGTCACAGAAACACACCATAAGGCTGTAAAGTCTTGGGAATAAACATGTGAAGTGGAAATGAAATGATGTGCACCATTTCCTTAGACATGTTTAAATGTTCTCTCGGTGTGGATGCCTCTTCCTTCTGTTTCTTTTCCTCTTTGCCCCATAATACTATTCCTAACTGATTGGAGTATCTGACACAGATTGCGTGTGTGTTGGTTTTATACGTTTCTATAATTATGGCTGCAAACTGAAAAAAAAAAAAACTGCTTTAAGAGAGTGTTTTCTATTTCTCTCTCTGATAGCACCATCAAAATAAGCTTCTATCAAAGAAACAATCTAACTTGATAAACAAAACTGATTCATTTCCTGGTTTATGTTAGTCAACAGCAAACCAAAAGATCATTTTTGAAATGACAAGTGCTAATCATGATTAATTATTGAATTTCGTGCTGGAAGCAAAAAAATGATATTTTATACCTTCCAAGTATTATTTGCAGAATTGAATTTATACAAGACACCTCCAAGAAATTAAAGTAATGAAAAATTCACAAAGTATTATCATCAATTACCAACTATTTTTAATTTTAAATCAAACTAAGTGACTTAATAAGTATGTCTGTACTCTGGGAACAAAGCTTTGTGAAAGTCTGACTTGAACCAGGAAGATTGGGATTTCCATGAAGGCAGGAGCTCAGTAGCTCCTGCTTCCTGCTCAGTCTTTAACAAGTAGAGCAGTAGATACTGTTTCTCCCCACTGGGAGAGAGTTGGTACATACCATATGTATGTATTTTATTTCATTTTTCTTTATTTCGAAATGGTCACCAAGAATGTGCAAGGAACAAAGTCAAGAACCAGAAAATGGCACCACAGGGGAGGTTGCAGAACCAGAAGTAGAAGAAAGACAGAGAGGATTTCACAGAGAAAAGAGCAGTTGGAAAGTGACCCTTCTGCTGGGGCAGCACTGAGGGAGTGGGGAAGGGTCTGGCAGGAAGCAGCCAAGACTCTTGGAATTCCTACCCATGGGACAAATAGAGAGATGTATTTCAAAAGAGAGCTACAGCCACCTCCCTCCCACATGCAAGACCACCAACCCTGCCGGGATGCAGCACAGTGGGACCCAGCTCTGCATTAGATCTGGTGCTGGAGGAGAGAAGCAGGTGCTACCAGGAACATGAGAATACATATGATATGTACCAACTCTCTCCCAGTGGGGAGAAACAGTATGTACTGCTGAGAATCCACCATCCAGCCACCTAGAGCCCCTTCAGCAGGGAACAGGGCCAGTGCCTCCTTTGACTGGGCCTGTGAACTACACTGCCCAGGTCACGCTCAGTTACATCTATGGATTGGAGGGTCTTGGCTAGTGTGAACAGGACAACCTGACTGAGGAGGTGAGTGTGGACTGGACTAAGCATCCACAGCTGGGCCATGGATTGCCAGGCACTGCTGGTGAAGTGTCTACTACTACTACTACTACTACTACTACTACTACTACTACTGTAGGAGAAATGCAAATAGTTCTAGTGGGTGCTCATGGCAAGGGGTGGGAGGGAATGGGGTCATCATCCATTCATTCTCTCGTTCCTGATGGTGCACCAGGCTCCCTATGCTTTTGCTTCCAAACTTGTTGCCCCCTCAGGTAGGGTATGCTCTGGCTAGAGGAGCCCAGTCAGCCCAGATACAGGCCAGCATTCAGGTGTGGACCTCCAGGGGTCCCTAATGAACCTCTGGACACTAGTCTGGCTTGGGGTGGACCTTTACCTTTTCTTTCACATCGGGGCAGGTATTGCCCATCTGTGCACTTCTCCCCATGGGGACAACAACCTTGTGTGGCAGGACAGGTCTCCTGCAGATACCCAGGAGCAAATTCATCACCCTAACCGACGTTGCTCCCTGGTCCAATCACCTAGAGAAAACTTGAGTGTCCAGTGTCCAAACCTGAGCAAAAGACGTGCTCAAGAGGTAGGGGGATCTCCCCAGTACCTGAGGGAGGTTAACCAGTCACCCACCATACCAGGAACTGTACAGGGTTGCACTAACTGAAGTCCCCCTTCCTGTCCTCTTGGCAGGGCAGGAAGCCAGAGGGCCTGGGTACACCTGTGCCAGCACCACAGTTACATTCCTGATTAATGTGAACATTTCCTATGGGTAGGAAAACTCTCTTATGGTTGTCCTCTGCATTTTGCATCCCTTAGTCATTGATTAAAATTCACAGAATGTGCTTTCCCTTATCTATGCCTTCATCCACTTGCAGACATATTAACGCTGTATACAACTTGAGGTGAAAACTGAGTAAAAGGAAGGTCTGGTAATTATTACTGTATTACTGCTGAAACTACTGCCTGTTATAACCAGATGCATTCAGCCTGGTGAGTGTGGGAGACAGAACTACTTCCATGCCCAGGACTGACACTTGAGTGTTCTTTGGTATCCACTAAGTTTGCATTGTCTTCTGGTTGGAGCTGTTGTAGACGTGCTAGGGACAAGCTGCAGTTTCAGTCCTCAGCTGAAATAAGTGGTGTGGGGTATCTGCTGGTGTTCTCTAGTTCCCCTTTCTTAACTTAAAAAATGGTAGAATGGCAAACAGTGGGTAGTGGTTGGAGTTTGTTCATGGGTCTTGGTAATACAGAATATGAGTTCGTTTGGCCCTTCACCAGATGCTACAACTGCAAACTTTCCTTGCTCCCTCAGGGACCCTAGAATCAGGGGAAAGTGTTGAAAGAGAAGAGATCTCCAGAGCACCCAAATGGATTGGATTCTGCTGTTCTAGGTGGAGTGTAAGTGTTAAGTAGGAAAGATGAGCTTAAAACTGGTATTAAATGAATATATGACATCTTTCTCCATTCATCTGTATGTGGACATTTGAGATCATTACATATTTGGACAATTGTGGATATTTCTCCTATAAACATTGGGGAAACAAGCATTGCTTTGAATTGTTACAAGCACTGCTTTGAATTGTTACATTTCTATCCTTTGGATAAATGCATAGTAGAGCAATTGCTGCATCACAGGATAGTTCTTTTTTTTTTTTTTAAGTTTTACTTTATTTGATAAAGACACCATGAGTAGGGAGGGGAAGAGGGAGAGACACACTCGTGGCTGAGCAGGAAGTCCATGGTGGGGCTGAACCTGGGATCATGACCTGAGCCAAAGCCAAGTGTTTATCTGACTGAGCCACCTAGGAGACCTGAGTACTTCTATTTTTGGCTTTCTGAGAAAACTCTATACCATTTCTGGAGTGGCTGTACCAACTGGCATTTCCACCCACTCTGAAAGAATATTCCCCTTTTTCTTCAGCCTAACCATCATATGTTGTTTCCTGTCTTCTTAAATTTAGCCAAACTGACCAGTGTGAGATGCTATCTGTTAATGCTCTGTGTATGTATTTCCCTGATGCGGGGGAGCAAGATGGCGGGGAAGTAGGAGGAGGCACCATTTCAACCTGTACCCTAAAGTGAGCTGATTACCTACCAAAGAACTCCGACCACCCATGAAATCAGCCTGAGATCAGAATTATACACGTCTGTATCTCTACTGGAGCAGAAGACGCCAGTGGCAGGTAAAGCAGACTGGGAGCATCGGACTGATATCGGAAGATAAACAAAAGGGGGAGGGAGCCACCAGAGGTGACTGATTGGAAAGTAACACCCCAACACGAGAGTGCTCTGCGTCTGGGGACCAGCATTAACTTGGAGTCTGGTTGAAAGCACTCAAAAAACAAACAGCAAAGGATCGCGGTGGGGGGGGTAATAGTGGGAACCTGGGTGGTTAGGGTCAGGGACCTAAGTCCCTGGACCCAGGACAGCCTCCCCTGGCGTGGAGCCAGAGAGAGTGCGGCGGAGAAATCAGGTCTTGGTCCCTGAGCCGCGAGTGCACCTGAACGCCAGCGTGCCTGAGAACAAGTGGGGTCTGTCTCCCATGAGGGGCTGGGAGCCTGGCCTGATGGCAATCCTGAAACGCGCGCGTCCCACACCCTCCCTTGGGATAGGTGCTCATAGGCGCTAGCCTGGAGCTCTGGCAGCAGGAAAAACCAGACATTCCCAGCCGGGGACAGCGGGAAAATTTCAGTGCGCGATCTCTGCTCGGAACCTCTCTGGCGGTCTGGAGCTGCCTAGACAGCCACAGCTGCCCTGGTTTTGGGCACAACGAGGAGCTCCTGCATCCCCAGGGACAGTGTCCCAGAACCAACTCTGCCAGCAGCTTTTGCAAAACAGTCTGAGGCTTCTCTCTGAGAGGGAGGTTGGGGTGCTGTTTGCTCTCCTCTAAACCTCCAAAAACCATCAAAAGCTGTCAAGGCGAGAGAAAGCAGATGAAAGAACATAAAAACCCCCAGAGAACAAAAGGCTGAAAAAAAAAAAAAAACAGTTTCCTGAAAAAAAAAGAGCTCACCCCCTTGAGGGGAGTGGGAGGACCTAACTCAGGGAACATCATTGTCTGAAAACCCACGTGGCAGGCCCCTCCCCCAGAAAACCAACCAGGAAGGAAGAACAAAAAAAAAGACTACAAGAGAACAACCACCACTACTTCATAAATACAACTTTTATTTTTAACTCTTTACCAATATTCTGTTTTTTTTACATACAGATAATTTTTTAACCTATTTAGCATCACACTGAGATGTCCAGTACATCAAATTCTTTAATAACCTTCTAACCTGAACTTTTTGATACATACACCTGTGTTTTTCTTTTGTTTTTCTATTTTTTAAATTCTTTTTTAATTTTAACTTAGTTTAGTCTAGTTTATTCTTTTTTAATTTTTATTTTCTACTATACATATAGAGTTAAACTTCAAGGTAATCCCCTTTCCCCAATCAATGCTACCCCTAGAGGCAAACCAGTTTCTAATCCCCCTGTAACTTAGGAAAGTTGAGTTCCTTAACAAAAACATCAAGATACCTTCAGGAAGAATCAAAATAACCTTCCTCACCCACACTGAGAATCTATAACCATTCTCCCAATTTTTCCTTCTGTCAGTGTTTCTGTGAATTTGTGTCTGTCCTGACAATATATAAATCTTATACTTGGGGTTCTTTCTGAGGAGGTTTTTCCCTTTTTTTTGCTTATATATACATATTTTTTTCTCTTGTCATATACTTTTATCACTCTTTGTCTGTCTGTTTTTGTTGGTATACTCCACAAATCTTACCTTGTGGCCCATTTGGGCTGAGCCTTCTCTTATATCTTCCCTTTTTTTCCTATCTCTCTCTCTCTTTTTTTTTTTTCTTCCTTTTTTCTTTCCCCTTTTTTTTCTTTCTTCTTCTCTTTTTCTTTTTCTTTTCTTTTTTCTCTCATTTGGGTGGGGAATCCTGATTGCACAGAAGCGTTCCAGGGTGCACATTGACTGCAACACAATCGATAAGTCCAGCTGCATCTGTTTAGTCATCTCTTACCAAAATGACTAGGAGGAGGAATACCCAACAGAAGAAAAATACAGAGGATGGGCCTTCTGCAACAGAACTAATGGCTATCGACATAGACAATATGTCAGAAAAGGAATTCAGACTAACAATTATCCAGGCAATAGCTAGGTTGGAGAAAGCCATGGATGTATTTCCCTGATGCTGAGTGATGTTGAACTTTTTCTACTATGTCTGTTGGCCATTTGTTTATACACAATGGAATATTACTATACCTTCAGAAAAGAAGGGCATCTTGCCACTAGCAACCACATGGATGAAAGAAGGGTTGTTATGCTAGGTGAGATATGTCAGTCAGGGAAAGTGAAACACCATATGATTTCACTCATCTGTGGAATTTAAGAAACAGAACACATGAACATAGAAGAAGGGAAGGAAAATAAAATAAAATAAGACAGGGAGGCAAACCTTAAGAGACATTTTACTGTAGGGAAAAAACTAAGGGTTACTGGAAAGGAGGTCATTGCGAGATGGGTTAACTGGGTGATGGGCTTTAAGGAGGGAACTTGATGTAATGAGAACAGGGTGTTATATGCACCTGATGAATCACTGAATTCTACCTCTGAAACTAGTAATATAGTATATGTTAATTAAATTGGATTTCAATATGTTTTTCTAAACACTGCTATAGAGATTTGTTTCAAATTTGTGGTACATTGGGGAGCTTGAGGATGGAGATGTTAGCATGCTAGAAAATATTGCTTTACCTTGACAATAAGCTCTCAATCTGTTTTCTAAAGAGGGGTACTGGTGTGAAGGTGATCTTGTGAAGATACAATGAAGGAAAGTTGAAGAACTGCCTTAATTTTCACTTTAAGGATAAATAAGTGTATTTTTAAGTTCATGGGATGACTCCACTATTCATTACAATGATTGTGTTACTTGAAGCTTAAATGACACTTAAATTCACCTTTGCTCTTGTTAAGAAAATTGTCATTTGTCTATCAAATGATCTATTGCTTATGTTCATACCTTCCTAGACAAACCACTAAAAACTTGAGGTATCACTGCTTTCAGGAGATAAAGCTCGCAAACCAAACCAACAAAATGATGTGACAAGGAACTAATAAGTAGGATTGGAAACTACAACAATCTTCACTAAAATGCCAGCCAAGTGAAGCAGACAGTGGACAGGACGGTTGTGGACTGACCAGAAGAAAAACAAAGGGGTTAAAGTTTTGAAATGAGTCTTGAGTAGTAGATATTATAGCGAATAGCTGGGAAAAATGAAGAGATAGGGGAGCCTAGGATGGAGAAGGGCTTTCGTCCCTCTCAAGGAATAGTTATGATTCATTAAGGCAAAGAAAGATTATTTACAGTGTCTGATTGAGACGTGTGGTTATAGAGGCTCTCCCTCCAGACCTTACCCTCCCAAACTGGAAAACTTCTGTTCTCAAAACAATGAAATTGATAAAGATTCCTCTGCGGAGTGTTTCTTGATTTTCAGAACCAGAGTCTTTCCTTTGACTTTCACTTTTCCTGTTTCTCCTCCAAGACCATGTGTAAAATCAATTATTTCAGGTGGCATAGACTTTACCTTTTGCCAATTCCAGTTTATTCATTTATTTTTAAAAACTGAGGTAATATTGACATGTAACATTCTATTCCTCTCAGGTATGTATCAGAGTCATATATGTAAGTATGATGAAAGAACCACCACTGACTTCTGGTTAACATCTCTCCCCATTGTTACATATTTCCCTGTAATAAGAAAATTAAAATATTTTATTATAGAAATGTTCAAATATAGCATACAATGTACAATTAAATATGATTAACTGTAGTCATCATTAACGACAGTTTTCGTAAAACCAGTTTTATCCATTTTCACAACATTTATCCATTTTCATCATTAACTACAGTTCTCATAAAACCAGTTGGATCCATTTTCCCATCTGCAAGTCACATATGTTTGTTAAGGGAGGAAGCAGGTCCTTGGTTCTCTTTTCATTCAGAATAGTTTTCCCTGTGTTTGTGGCTTTTTACCTTCAATGACAATAACCGTTTGATACCTTACATGGTCCTTGACAAGAGGTTAAGGACATCTTCAGCCAATGCTGGCAGGGCTGAGTCCCTGTGGTAGTAGGCATCTGCTGAGCATGGAGGCATGGGGTGATGAAAACTCAGATATACAATTATGCTGATTGTGAAGGAGGATTTGCATCAAGAAAGCCCAGTGGTTCTTACTGTGAAAAGGAGGGAGACCAGAGAGCCACTGCTGGAGAGTCTGTCAGTCTGAGCAAGGAAACAGAAGGAGCCTGGACTCCGTGGAAAAGTTTATTCTGGACTGAAAATTAATCCTTGGTCTGCTTTCACAGGTGGGCTTGTGAAGTCAGCAATGTAAGAGTATGCTCACTCTTTCCTAAGCATTAATTGTGTCCCCTTTTGTCAAGAATTTGTTATGGTGTGGGTGTAAGGCATAGGATCAGGATCCAGATGCTGACAAGCTGTTTCAGTCCAAAAGCTGGGACAAAGATTAAAACTGGAGGCTTTTCTGTAGCCCTTTACATAAGATGTACTGGTTTTTTTCATGTATGTCTTCTTGTCACTCAGCTTTGAGTGCCTGTTGCACACCAGGCATTGTTATTGGGAGCTTAGTCCTTTTAGTCTAGGGAAACACCCAGAATTATTCTGGGAGGGAATGGTGATTGACCCTGAGTAGGCCTTCATATGATGCAAGAGAGGCATGATATGATTGCCTATGCTGACAAGGGAGTGACTATGCTTCCAAAGTTTAGTGGGAATGAGAATATCTTAGGCAAGCCCATAACTGGGAAGCATTACTGTTCTGCTACATGGATGGTACCTAGAATACCAATGGGGAGGTCACACTGTTCAGGGCTGACTTACTCTCATGGAGTTCTAGTCACTGTCAGCAGGATGATATAACACTCTTTCCAGACACCTTGTATTGCAGAGAGAAGAAATGCCAGATCTTAATAAACACCTTGTAGGGATGTCTACTGTCTTCAGTGTTGTTTTATTTCTATGGTGTTTATATGACCACTCTTGGCTAATGGCACAAAAGAAAAAAGATACGGTTCATTTTTTTTTTTTTGAAATTGAGAGAACAAACAAACAAAAAACACACAAACAACTATATCTTTATTGGTGAAAGTTCACACTCAATGTTACATCATGTGTGAAGGAACAAATTCACCAATGCATATGTTCATCTGAATGAGCATTAAAAATTTCTCCAAATTTCCCCCCAGACTAAGTTGATAAAAATGTCAGTCAACCACACACAGATGCAAAAGGAAATAGCTTATAAATCATTTTGAGGATTTATTTCATTCTCTCTCTATCCTGGTGCCTTCTTGGCCTATCAGACAGCTCAATTGTTCCTCTCCACATCCAAGAGTATATGATGATCCCACACTCCAGATGAATGCTTGGCCTGCCATAGAGCTCAGTTGTTGGTTGTCATATCTAAAGACACATTGTGTACCTGTTTTCAAGATGCCTCATTGGCCTAGTGCAGAGCTTTGTTATTGGTCTCCAGGTACAAGGGAACACAGTGAAAGTAGTGTCAAGGTGCCTGTTTTGCCTAGTAGTAAACAGAGTAGCAACATTCTGAGAACTTGGTGCAGGTGTTAGACCTAGGCAAGATATCTGTTCTCGGTTTCTAGTTCCACAGGCACATGGTGAGCCAGCTGTCAAGGTGCCTGCTTGGCCTAATGCTGAGCTGCATTGCTGGTCTCCAGCTTGATGGATGAATGGTGAACCCACCTCACCAAAGGCACCTGCTTGGCCCAGGGTAGAGATGAGTTGTTGGTTTCCAGGTCAAAGTCACATAATGTTCTCACTCTCCTCATGCCTGCATAGCCTAGTGTAGAGCTGAGTTGTTGTTTTGATTGTTAAAGGACAAATTGTAAGCCTTCTGTACCTGTGCCCTCTTGGCCGAGCACAGAGCGGTCTTGTTGGTGTCCAGGTGCAGGGGTACATAGTGAACCTGCTATCCAAGTTCCTGATTGGCCTAGTTGAGACATGATATTTTGGTCTCTAGGTCAATGCACACATGGTGAGCCAGCTCATTAAGTGTCATCTTGGCTTGGCCCAAGGCACTTTCTTGTTCTCCAGTCTAAGGCCATATTGTGATGTTGCTGTTCAGGTGAATCAATTTTCCCAATACTGACCTGGGATTCAAGATACATGGTTTCTTGCACTTGGAAAGCTTGGTGTTCTCTGTACTTACTTGCTTTGTGCTGCACAGTTTAAGCAAGGTGTGTTATGAGGATTCCTTGTCTAAACAATGGCTGTGTGTCTCATTTGCCCAGGGTCAAATGCATTCAGAAAGCTCCCAGTCTCTGAGTTCCTGGTTGGTGTATTGTTCTGGGGCCTGAATTTGCCTGTGTTATACTGTGTTGAAGCGAATGTGGTCTGTAGGCTCCTGCTTGGACAGGAGTCTGGGAATTATTTTGTCCACTACTGAACTGGGTCAGCCTACTTGTGGTCTGAGGACCTAGGTTCCAAGGACTCACCCTATGTCTAGGGATGGTGATTCCTTCTCCCAGTCCTGGTTTCATAAAAAGTCCCATCTTTCTGGGGCACCTGAGTGGCCCAGTGGGTTAAGTCTTTGCCTTCAGCTCAGGTCATGGTCTCAGGGTCCTGGATTAAGCCCCGCATTGGGTGCTCTGCTCGGCAGGAAGTCTGTTCCCTATCTGCCTGCCTCTCTGGCTCCTTGTGATCTCTGTAAACAAAATAAAATCTTTTTTTTTTAAAGTCCTCTCTTTCTGTTGTCTGGAGACATTGAGAACATCAGGGATGGCTGGATTCTTAGGGCACTCATTTTCCCTGTGCTGGGCCAGGATGTAGGGCTCAGAGTAGTAGGTCCAGTCATCCCTCAGGACATGGAATCAGCTTTCCTGTACTGAACCCAGATTTTGATCCCAAAATTTGGGGATCCAGCTGGCTAGGAACCTACACTACTCTGATTTCCAGTGTCCCACTCACCTGTACCAAATGGAATGTGATCCTCAGCACCTGAGCCATCCACACATGGGGGAATGGGTCCAGGAGTCACAGGATACTGGCTTGAGGACTCTCAGGAGCACATAGGGTCACAAAAGTGAACACAAATATGAAGGTGGTATGCAGAGGGTTGGTGGGAGTTTCATGGAAGGAGGAGTGGGCAGGGTGCTTGCTATGAGTAGGGGAGGAGAACAGGGCATAGAATGTTAGGAATAGCAGGAAAGTTGTGGCTACAGTGCTATCTCTCTCTTCAGTGTGGTCTGGGCTCCTGAAGTGTTTTTATAACAGCCCCGGACACCACAATGCCTTCTTGTGATGTCACCACAATGCCTTATCCAATCCCCAGGGTGCTGTCAGTTTTGTCTCATCTGGGTGGCCAATCACCAGGCAGTTTGGCTGGCTAATGACTGATGGCTTTCATAATGACCCTTATGACATCATTGCCTAGAAACCAGGTTTTTAAGGGAAACAGGTACACTTTCCTTTAAGATGAAAAATTCCTATTTGGATTGTATTTATAGTGAAGATCATGGAGAGGCTGAAAGACTTAGCCAGTACAAAGCTAAATGTGTCACTCAGTGCCACCTTCCACTAAAACAGTAACACCAATGTAAAAGAGGACATGGGCCATTAGACTCCACGAAAGGCCACAGTTGTGGGGTAAGTCAGACCACATGGCACTGGAGAAAATGCTACACTCAACTCATTTGTCAAAACTTAAATATAAGTGGAGGAAATGGTAGGCAACATGTTTCATATATCTTCCCACAATAAACCTAAACCTAGAAAGGATGAAGCTGTGTCACAAGTCATTATCAGCTTGCCAAAATGACATTCTGCTCTCCTAGAAGGGGACAACAAAATCTAACCTAAGGTTCACAGCCTTAGTGTGCAACATCCAGTCATAATGTTCTGGGGGGAGGTGTTGAGCTTGTTTCTTTCCTCAAATACAGTTAACATCATCTTGAATTCCCAAGAAATCTATCACAGATGTCAGAAAATAAATGTCAAAAAGCTGAAAGTAGAAAAGTGACCAATATTTGGAAGGTAGGAGTTGTGGAAACTTGATTTGTGTCTGATATAGCTGAAGATACAGTGGAAGGGAGAGAGTCTGATTGAAGAATCTACTGCAAAGTATTATCAGAAGTGGGGTGAAAAATCAGAACTCTTTAGAATCTGAATAAGGAAGGTATGCTCTATACATACAATAGAATATTACACAGCATCAAAAAGAATGAAATCTTACCATTTACAGTGATGTGGATGCACCTAGATAGTATTATGGTAAGAGAAATAAATCGGCAAAAACAAATGCCATGTGATTTCACTCATAGGTGGAATTTAAGAAACAAAACCAATGACAATAGGGGAAGGGAGAGAATAAAAATAAGATGAAAACAGGGAGGGAGACAAAGCATAAGAGACTCCTAACTAGGGAACAAACAGTGTTTCTGAATGGGGCTTGGTGGGAGGTTGGGGTAAATAGGGATGGGCATTAAGGAGGGCACTTGATAGAATGAGCACTGGCTGTTCTAGGCAACTGATGCATCATTAAATTCTTCCTCTGAAATAGAGAAAAATAAAAAGAAAAAATAAAAAGAAGTGTGTTTAGGAACCTTCTGTTATTTTTTTCCCCACTGGCATAGAGGAAGTTCCCATTAATTACTCCTTGAAAGAGTGAGCTCAGATAGAGATATCTTCTCACAGACCAGATACACAGGCTACCATGCTCAGGGGAGAGAAGAATAAGGAGCAGATAGTTGTTCTCTATTTCAGGGGGATAGTTGGACTTCCCTATGAGAAGAGAAGAGGAGCATGTAGTCTAAGACTGAAGACCAACCAAAGAGACATACTGGAAAAAGATGTCAGAGGAAGCTGAAACTGAGATAATCAAAGAAAGAACAGGAAGTAAAATTGGCACAAAAGTGAAGCCAGGGTGTCCCCAAGGGAACAGTGTTACCTGCGGCTCCTAGACTGGCTGATTGAAGCTAATTCCAGCTGGTTTGCATTTGGGTCTCCATGACTCTCAGACAAACCATATATATATATCCAGACTCACTTTTTTAATTGAAGCAAATTGAAATGAAATATTATATTAGTTTCAGTTGGGGATTGGCAAGATGGCAGAGGAGTAGCAGACTGAAATGCCATCAGGTCGCAGGAGTTCAGCTAGATAGCAACCATTCAGAACACCTACAAACTCAACAGGGGAGAGAAGAGAAGAGCAGCAAATCTAGGAAAAGAAAATCATACACTTTCTGAAAGTGTTTTCTGAAAGGTAGGATGTGAAGAGAAGTGAATTCGAAGCTATGGAGTTGGGCTGGCTTGTGGCAATTGGTGGAGCAGTGGAGCACAAAATCAGAATACTTAGATCTCTGCTCCACTGAGGGACATTGCTCCAGAGGCTAAGCGGGGGTGGAGACTTCACAGGAACAGTGTGGTCTCAGGTCCCATGGGGTCATGGAAAGAGCAGGGGTGTCTGACTGTAACAGAGATCCCAGGTATCAGAGGAGAAAAGCCCTCTACAGAGATAGAGCCGAGGAGTCACAGCTTAGGGTTACCCTAAACCTTGATCCATGGTGTAGATGGGCCATAGCTTTTCGAGCAAGGACCCCACAAGTGCGAGATCTGGGGAAACTCATCTTTCTTCCCTGGGAGGAGCAGCACAGCAGGAATATGTTGAGTTTGGAGATTCCAAATGGGGCTGTGCCTCAGAGACAAAAACACTGGGTCACTGGCTAAGTGAGCTCAGATTGTGTCCAGAGGAGGAGTGATTGCTTATCTCTGAGGGCACATTGAGGAGTGGGACCCTAGGTCTCAGCTCCTCTGGGCTGGAGATTGTGAGGCTGCCATTTTCATCCCTGTGCTCCAGAGCTCTACAGAAAGCATTCAGGGAACAAAGGATCCTGAGAGCAAACCTGAGCAGATCTCTTAGCCAGACCCCTGGAAAGGGTAGTGCAATTCTGCCTTGGGCAAAGACATTTGAGACTCACTGCAACAGGACCCTCCCCTAGATGATCATTCAGGACCAAGCTCACTGATCTTAGAGAATAGCGAAACTATAGAGCTAGGGAAATCAATGTGTGTAATTCATGGCTTTTTCCTCATGATCATTTAGTCTTGCAAAGTTTAATTTATTAAATTAATTAATTAATTTTTTTTTCTTATTCTATTTTTTAACTTTTCCTCTTTTTTTTTTAACTTGCCTCTTTTGATGATTTTTAACTACTTTATGTTAATAAATCATTCTTTAAAAATTTTTTAAACCTTCATTATTATAGTCATATTTTATCCTACATTATATTTAACTTTTCTTTTGTATACATTTAGGGCTTTTTTTCCCAAAGTTTTTTGGGATACGGTTTCTTTTAACAGACCAAAATATACCCTAAGTCTAGCACATGGCTTTTTCTAGTCTCCAGCCTGACCACATTTCTCTTCTCCTTTTTTTCTTTATTTTTCCAACCAAATTATCTTATCAATTCTATTTTTATAATTTTTGTAATTTTCATCTGTACAGTCATATTTCATCCCTGCATTGTGCTTACACTTAATTTTGTGTATATATATATATTTTTCTTTCCTTTAAGTTTTGGGAGGTAGTTTCTTCTAACAGAACAAAATACACCCAGAATCAAGTGGGTGGTTCTGTGCTATTCACCAGTCTTATTTTTTTAAAATATTTTATTTATTTATTTGACAGACAGAGATCTCAAGTAGGCAGAGAGGCAGGCAGAGAGAGAAGAGGAAGCAGGCTCCCTGCTGAACAGAGAGCCTGATGCGGGGCTCAATCCCAGGACCCTGGGATCATGACCTGAGCCGAAGGCAGAGGCTTTAACCCACTGAGCCACCCAGGCATGCCCACCAATCTTATATATATAATTTCTTCCCCCCCTTCTCCCCCATGAATTGGATCTCTTCTGATTTGTTTGGCATACATTTTCTAGGGTATTTTCCCTTTTATTATTTTATTCTCCCTTTCATATATTCTTATTTGGATAAAATGATAAAGCAGAAAAACTCATCACACACACAAAAAATAAGAGGCAGTACCTACAGTTAGGGACCTAATCAATATGGACATTTGTAATATGTCACAACTAGAGTTCAGAACAATGATTTTCGTGGTGCTAGTTGGGCTCGAAAAAGGCATAGAAGATGTTAGAGAAACACTTTCTTGATAAATGAAATTCCTTTATGGAGAAATAAGAGAATTACAATCTAATGAACTTGAAATTTTAAAAAAAGCAATTAATGCGTTGCAATAAAAACAAAAACAAACAAACAAACAAAAAAAAAAAACCAAAACGGAGGTTCTTACTGCTAAATGAGGCCGAAGAGAGAATTGGTGATATAGAAGACCAAATGACAGAGAGTAAAGAAGCTGAGCAAAAGGGAAACAAACAACTACTGGACAATGAAGGGATAATTCAAGAGATATGTAATACGATAAGACAAAACAATATTAGAATAATTGGGATTCCAGTAGAAGAAGAGAGAGAGGGGCAGAAGGTTTATTGGAGCAAATTATAGTAGAGAATCTCCCTTATATGGCAGAGGGAACAAGCATCAAAATACAGGAGGCACAGAAAACCCACTCAAATATCAATAAAAATATGTACACACCCCATCATCTAATAGTAAAACTTACAAGTCTTAGTGACAAAGAAATGATCGTGAAAGCAGCTCAGGACAAGAAGTCTGTAACATACAATGGTAGAAATATTAGATTGTCAGCAGACTTACCCACAGAGACCTGGCAGGACAGAAAGAACTGGCATGATATATTCAGAGAACTAAATGAAAAAAAAAAATGTAGTCAAGAATACAACAGGTAGGCTATCACTGCAAATAGAAGGAGAGATAAAAAGCTTCCAAGGCAAACAAAAATTAAAAGAATTTACAAACACCAAATCAGCCCTACAGGAAATATTGAAAGGGGCCCTCTAAGCAAAGAGAGATTCTAAAAGTAATAGACCAGAAAGGAACAGGGACAATATACAGTAACAGTCATATTACAGGCAGTACAATGGTACAAAATTCATATCTTTCAATAGTCGCCCTGAATGTAAATGGGCAAAATGCCCCAATCAAAAGACACAGGGTATCAGAATGAATTTTAAAAAAGTCAATATGCTATTTACAGGAAACTCATTTAAACTCATTTTATACCCAAAGACACCTCCAGATTTAAAGTGAGGGAATGGAAGAAAATTTACCATGCTAATGGGCATCAAAAGAAAGTTAGAATGGAATTCCTTATATCAGATAAATTATATTTTAAGCCTAATGCTATAATAGGAGATGAGGAAGGACACTATATCATACTCAAAGGGTTTGTCCAACTGGAGGCTCTAACAGTTTTAAATATCTATGCCCCTCACATGGGAGCAGCCAACTGTATAAACCAATTAATAGTAAAATCAAAGAAACACATCAACAATAATACAATAATAGTAGGGGACATTAACACCCCCTTCACTGAAATGGACAGATCTTCCAAGCAGAAGATCAACATAGAAAATAAAGCTTTAAATGACACACTAGACTAGATGGACATCACAGATATACTCAGAACATTCCATCCCAAAGCAACAGAGTACACATTCTTCTCTAGTGTACATGGAAAACTCTCCAGGATAGATCACATTGAGGGTCACAAATCAGGCCTCAGCCAGTACCAAAAGATTGGGATCATTCCCTACATATTTTCAGACCACAATGCTCTGAAGCTTGAACTCAGTCACAAGAGGAAAGTTGGAAAGAACTCAAATACATGGAGACTACAGTGCAATCTACTAAAGAATGAATGGGTCCACTAGGAAATTAAAGAAGAATTGATGAATTCATGGATATAAGTGAAAATGAAAGCACAACTGCTCAAACATCTTTAGGACACAGCAAAGGTGGTGCTGAGATGAAAGAATATAGCGATGTATGCTTCTCTCAAGAAACAAGAAAGGTCTCAAGTACACAACCTAACCCTACACTTGAAGGAGCTTGAGAAAGAAGAACAAACAAAGCCTGAACCCAGTAGGACAAGAGAAATAATAAAGATCAGAGTAGTAATCAATGAAATAGGAAACAGAAGAACAATAGAGCAAATTGATGAAACTAGGAACTGATTCTTTGAAAGAATTAATAAGATTGATAAACCCCTGGACACACTTACCAAAGAGAGAGAGAGAGAGAGAGATAGAGAAAGGGCCCAAATAAATAAAATCAGGAATGAAAGAGGAGAGATCACAACCAACAGCAAAGAAATACAAACAATTATAAGAATATATCATGAGCAACTATAAGTCAACAAATGTGACAATCTGGAATAAATGGATGCATTCTTAGAGACATATAAACTACCAAAACTGAACCAGGAAGAAATAGAAAACCTGGACAGACCCTTAACCAGTAAGGAGATTGAAGCAGTCATCAAAAATCTCCCAATAAACAAGAGCCCAGGGCCACATGGTTTCGCAGGGAAATTCTACCAAAAATTTAAAGAAAAATTAATACCTATTTCCCTGAAACTGTTCCAAAAAATTAAAATGGAAGGAAAACTTCTAAACTCATTTTGTGAGGCCAGAATTACATTGATCCCAAAACCAAAGACCCCATAAAGAAAGAGAATTACAGACCAATGTCCTTCATGAACACGATGTGAAAATTCTCACAAAAATACTAGCCAATAGAATACAAGAGTACAATTAAAGTATTATTCACCATGACGCAGTGAGATTCATTCCTGTGCTGCAAGGTTGGTTCAACATCTGCACATCAATCAATGTGATACAATGCATTAATAAAAGAAAGAACAATAAATAAATGATCCTCTCAATAGATGCTGAAAAAGCATTTGACAAAGTACAGCATTCTTTCTCAATCAAAACTCTTCACGGGGTAGGGATATAGGGTACATATGTCAATATCATAAAAGCCATCTATGAAAAGCCCACAGCGAATATCATCCACAATGGAAGAAAACCTGAGAGCTTTTCCCCTAAGGTCAGGAATATGGCAAGGCTGTCCTCTATCACCAATGCTATTTATTATAGTACTAGAAGCCCTAGCTTCAGCAGATGACAAAAAGAAATAAAATATATCTGAATTGGCTAAGGAGAAATCAAACTGTCACTCTTTGCAGATGATATGATTCTTTATGTGGAAAACCCAAAAGACTCCATTCCCAAACTCCTAGCACTCATACAAAATTCAGCAAAGTGTCAGGATATAAAATCAATGCACAAAAATTAGTTGCATTTCTATACAGCAAGAGGAAGACAGAAGAAAAAGAAATTAAGGAGTCAATCGCATTTACAATTGGGCCCAAAACCATAAGATACCTAGGAATAAGTCTAACCAAAGAGGCAAGGAATCTATACTCAGAAAACTACAGAATATTGAGGAAAGAAATTGAGGAAGACACAAAGAAATGGAAAAATTTCCATGCTCATGAATTGGAAGAAAAAATATTGTGAAAATGTCTATGCTACCTACTGCAATCTATATATTTAATGTCATTCCTATCACAGCATCATCATTTTTTTTCAAAGAAACAGAAAAACTATAATCCCAAAATTTATATGGAACCAGAAAATACCCGAATAGCCAGAGAGATGTTGAAAAAGAAAACCAAAATTGGCACCACACAATTCTAGACTTCAAGCTCCATTACAAAGCTGTAGTCATCAAGACAGTATAGTACTAGCACAAAAACAGACACACATATCAAAGAAAAAGAACAGACAGCCCAGAAATGGACCCTCAACTCTATGGTCAACTAATCTTTGACAAAGCAGGAAAGAATGTCCAATGAAAAAAAGACAGTCTATTCAACAAATGTTGGGAAAATTGGACAGCCACATACAGAAGAATGGAAATGGACCATTTCCTTACACCACACACGAAAATAGACTCAAAATTCAGGAAAGACCTCAGTGTGAGACAGGAGTCTGTCAAAATCCTTGAGGAGAACACAGGTAGCAACATCTTCTACCTCAGCCACAGCAACTTCTTCCTAGAAATATTGCCAATGGCAAGGGATGCAAGGGCAAAAATGAACTATCGGGATTTCATCAAGATCAAACACTTTTGCACAGCATTTGAAGCAGTCAATAAAACCAAAAGACAACCAACATAATGGGAGAAGATATTTGCAAATGACATATCAAATAAAGAGCTAGTTTCCAAAATCAATAAAGAATTCTTCAAACTCAACACCCAAATAAGAAATAATCCAATCAAGAAATGGGCAGAAGAAAAAAAAAAAAAAGAAAAGAAATGGGCAGAAGACGTGAAAAGACATTTCTGCAATGAAGACATGCAAATAGTCAATAGACACGTGAATAAATGCTCAACCTCACCCGACATCAGGGAAATACAAATCAAAAGTACCATTAGTTACCACCTCACACCAGTCAGAATGGCTAAAATTAACCAGTCAGGAAATGACTAGTGTTGGCGAGGATGCAAGGAAAGGGTAGCTTCCCACATTGTTGGTGGGAATGCAAGTTGGTGCAGCCGCTCTGGGAAACAGTATAGATGGTCCCCCAAAAGTTGAAAATAGAGCTACCCCATGACCTAGCCATTGCACTACTGGATATTGACCCTACAGATACAAATGTAGTGATCCAAAGGGGCACGTGCCCCCAAATGTTTATCACAGCACTCTCCAAAATAGACAAATTATGATAAGAACCTATATGTCCATCAACAGATGAGTGGATAAAGATGTGGTATACATTGCAATGGAATACTATGCATCCATCAAAAAAAATCTTGCCATTTGCAGTGAGGTGGATGGAATGAGATGTTATTATGCTAAATAAAATAAGTAAATCCGAGAAAAGCAATTATCATACAATCTCACTGAGAGGGAAAAAATGAAAGAAGATGAAAGTAGAGAAGGAGACAAACCATAAGAGACTATTAATCTCAGGAAACAAACTGTGGACTGCTGGAGGGGGCTTTGGGGTGGCTAGGTGATGGACATTGGGGAGAATATGTGCTATAGTGAGTGTTTTGAATTGTGTAAGACTGATGAATCACAATTCTGTACCCCTGAAACAAATATACATTATATGTTAAGGAAAAAAAAAAAAAGAATTGATGTACCTCAGTCTCTCAGACATTTCTAAGACCAAAACCATCAGACTGTTGAAGAAGTGTTTATATGAAAGACAGACACACACACACACGGACTTAAAAATGATTGGCATAAATGAAAGCTCCCTTTACAAAAATCTGATATCTTCAGAGTAGTATGAGTAGTTGTTAAATCCAAAGTAAAAATGTCATGTGTTGTTTAAACTGAAGTGCTAAATAACAATAGAAAATTTCTTGAAAATAAATGCTAATAATTCATATAATAAATTTAATAAAAAATTCAAAAAATAATTTGATGAAAATCTACCAAAAAAACCCACTGAAACACAAACTTTGAGATTTAGAACACATACGAGAATGAGAAGAATAATATAAGAGGACTGAACATATAATTATGGGCATTTCTATTAATATATATGACATTGATCCATTGTCAAAAAAATATTTAAGTATATATCATTATTAAAAACACTTTTTTTGGAGTCAAGATGGCAGAGAAGTAGTAGGCTGAGACGACATCAGGTAGCAGGAGATCAGCTTGATAGCTTATCAAACCATTGTGATCATCTACAAATCCAACAGGAGACTGAAGAAAAGAAGAGCAACAACTCTAGAAACAGAAAATCAGTGTCCTTCTGAAAGGTAGGACTGGCTGAGAAGTGATTCCAAAGTGACAGGAAGATAGACTGTGTGGGGAGGATCCAGCTTCCAGCAAGCGGCAGAAAAAAGGATCACAAAGTCAGGACATTTAAAAGTCTGCCCCATTGAGGGACATTGCTCCAGAGGCTAAACTGGGGTGAAGCCCATGCGGGGTCAGTGTGGCCCCAGGTCCCGCAGGGTCACAGAAGGATCGGGGGTGTCTGAGTGTTGCTGAGTTCACAGGTATTAGAGCGGGTAAGCTGGCTACAGAGAGAGAGCTGAGGAGTGAGCTCTCAATTCTGGGTTACCTGTAAAAGGCTGGGTGAGCTTGGAGCACGGACAGAGGCCAGAGAGAACGGAGTGATTGAGCACGTTTCTCTGAGGGTGCACTGAGGAGTGGGACCCCGAACTCTTGGATCCTCTGGGCCGGAGATTGGGAGGCTGCCATTTTCATCCCTGTCCTCTAGAATTCTATGGAAAGAGTTCAGGGAACAAAAGCTCCTGAAAGCAAACCCGAGCTAATTACTTAGCTTGGCGCCTGGTAAGTGTGGTAAAATTCCACCTCTGGCAATGACACTTGCAAATCATTTCAACAGGCCCCTCCCCCAGAAGATCAACAAGAAATCCAGCCAAAACCAAGTTCACTTACTAGGGTGTGCAGCTTCCAGTCTGCAAATGAGAGAAGAATGAGGCACAAACAAGTCAGCTGCAAGAGAAATGGAGTGAACAACAGTAGAAAAGACTGTTGCCCCGAACAACTCCTCAGTCTCGCTTTTATTAGATAGAAACAGTAACCAACAGAAGAGCTGAAGAAGGCCAAACATTAGTCACATGCTTTGTAGATAAACAATAAGGAGGGCAAAATGTCTGTACAAGCAGTATAAAGTTTATAGTTGAAAAATCACATTCAAATGACTTATTTAAGGTGATATCCAGTTGGGGGGGGAGATAACAGAAAAATGAAGCAGGCAGCACTCTGCCCTGAGCGGGCTGGGCATTCCCAGCTGCTTGGCTTCCATGAAGCAGGAAGCATTTTGCCCTGAGCTAGCTGGGCAACTTCAGCTGCTCAGTTTCAAGGTCGTGTATCATCCTCTCCCCCAGAGGCCTGTTGCCAGTATGTGTTTTTCTTAAGGCTATAACTAAATGTGCTTGGTACTAGTAAAATTTCCCATGAGTTATATTTTTAAGGAGTACATTGTTCTGAGGGGCAGTTGCAAAGGAGAACAACAGAATTCCAGAGGAGGCAAAAGCAAAGCATGGAATTCATGGCTTTTACTCTATGATTCTTGAGTCTTGCAGTTAGTTAATATTTTTTTAAATTTTGTTTTCTACTGCTATTTTTTTTTTACTTTTACCCATTCCTCTTTTAACATTTAACTAGTTTATCTTAACAAAACCTTACATAAAGAAAATAATAATCTTTTTTGAACCTTCATTATTATAGTCATATTGTATCCTTCATTATATCTAACTTTATTTTTTGTATACACATAGAGTTTGTTCTTCTAAAAATTTGGGAGTACAGCTTCTTCTAATAGATAGAAACTCCAGGCTTGTTTTAGCCTCCAGCCTGAGCAAATACTCTCCACTTTCTTTTTCTTTATTCTCCTAAACAACTTACTTTATCAACTCCTTTTTCGGAAATTATTTTTTTTTCATTCTTTATAGGCATAGTCCATCCGTTCATTGTGTTTACCCTCATATATGTTATTCATTCCTTAAAATTTGGGGAAGTAGTTTCTTCTAAGAAACCAAAATATTCCCCAAATTAAGTGGGTGACCCTGTTCTAGCCACCATTCTAATATGTATCTATCTATCTATCTGGATATATATATATATATATATATATATATATATATATATATATTGTTTTTGTTTTCATTTTTTAAAAATATATTATTTATTTATTTGACAGAGAGAGATCACAAGTAGATAGAGAGGCAGGCAGAGAGAGAGAGAGAGAGAGAGGGAAGCAGGCTCCCTGCTGAGCAGAGAGCCCAATGTGGGACTCGATCCCAGGACCCTGAGATCACGACCTGAGCCGAAGGCAGCGGCTCAACCCACTGAGCCACCCAGGCGCCCTTTGTTTTCATTTTTTAACTTTTTTTTCTTTTCGGAACTTCTTATTTATTTATTTATTTTCAGTGTAACAGTATTCATTGTTTTTGCACCACACTCGGTGCTAAATGCAATATGTGCCCTCCCCAATACCCACCAACTGGTTCCCCAACCTCCCACCCCCCACCGCTTCAAAACCCACAGGTTGTTTTCAGAGTCCATAGTCTCTCACAGTTCAACTCCCCTTCCAATTTCCCTAAACTCCCTTCTCCTCTCCATTTCCCCATGTCCTCCATATTCTTTGTTATGCTCCACAAATAAGTGAAACTATATGATACTTCACTCTCTCTGCTTGACTTATTTTGCTCAGCATACTCTCTTCCAGTCCCGTCCATGTTGCTGCAAAAGTTGGGTATTCATCTTTTCTGGTGGAGGCATAATACTCCATTATGTATATGTACCATATCTTCCTTGCTCATTCGTACATTGAAGGGCATCATGGTTCTTTCCACAGTTTGGCAACCAAGGCCATTGCTGCTGTAAACATTGGGGTACAGATGGCCCTTTTTTTCACTACATCTGTATCTTTGGGATAAATATCCAATAGTGCAATTGCAGGGTCATAGGGAAGCTCTATTTTTTTTTTAAGATTTTATTTATTTATTAGTCAGAGTGAGAGAGAGAGAGCACAGGCAGACAGAGTGGCAGGCAGAGGCAGAGGGCGAAGCAGGCTCCCTGCCGAGCAAGGAGCCCGATGCGGGACTCGATCCCAGGACGCTAGGATCATGACCTGAGCCGAAGGCAGCCGCCCAACCAACTGAGCCACCCAGGCGTCCCGGGAAGCTCTATTTTTAATTTCTTGAGGAATCTCCACACTGTTCTCCAAAGTGGCTGCACCAACTTGCATTCCCACCCACAGTGGAAGAGGGTTCCCCTTTCTCCACATTCTCTCCAACACACGTTGTTTCCAGATTGATAATTTGGCCATTCTAACTGGTGTGAGGTGATATCTCACTGTGGTTTTAATTTGAATCTCCCTGATGGCTACTGAGGATGAGCATTTTTCATGTGTCTGATAGCCATTTGCATGTCTTCATTGGAGAAGTGTCTGTTCATATCTTCTGCCCATTTGTTGATCGGATTATCTGTTTTGTGTGTGTTGAGTTTGAGGAGTTCTTTATAGATCCTGGATATCAACATTTTGTCTGTACTGTCATTTGCAATATCTTCTACCATTCCGTGGGTTGCCTTTTTATTTTGTTGATTGTTTCCTTTGCTGTGAAGAAGCTATTGATCTTGATGAAGTCCCAAAAGTTCATTTTCACTTTTGTTTTCATTGCCTTCGGAGACATACCTTGAAAGAAGTTGCTGTGGCTGATATCGAAGAGGTTACTGCCTATGTTCTCCTCTAGGATTCTGATAGATTCCTTTCTCACATTGAGGTCTTTTATCCATTTCGAGTTTATCTTTGTGTATGGTGTAAGAGAATGGTCGAGTTTCATTCTTCTACATATAGCTGTCCAGTTTTCCAAGCACCATTTATTGAAGAGACTTTTTTCCACTGTATATTTTTCCTGTTTTGTCAAAGATTATTTGGCCATAGAGTTCAGGGTCCATATCTGTGCTCTCTACTTTGTTCCACTGTTATATGTGTCTGTTTTTATGCCAGTACCACGCTGTCTTGGTGATCACAGCTTTGTAGTAAAGCTTGAAATCAGGTAACGTGATGGCACCAGTTTGCTTTTTGTTTTTCAACATTTCCTTAGCAATTTGGGTTCTCTTCTGATTCCCTAAAAATTTTAGGGTTATTATTTCCAGCTCTTTGAAAAATACCAGTGGATTTTTGATCGGAATGGAATTAAAAGTATAGATTTCTCTAGGTGGTATAGACATTTTAACAATGATTATTCTTCCAATCCAAGAGCATGGAATGGTCTTCCATCTTTTTGTGTCTTCTTCAATTTCTTTCATGAGTGTTCTGTAGTTCCTTGAGTACAGATCTGTTACCTCTTTGGACAGGTTTATTCCCAGGTATCTTATGGTTCTCAGTGATAGAGTAAATGGAATTGATTCTCTAATTTCCCTTTATGTATTATCATTGTTAGTGTATAAGAAAGACCCTTATTTCTGTCTGTTGACTTTGTATCTTGCCACGTTACTGAATTGCTGTATGAGTTCTAGTAGTTTGGGGGTGGAGTCTTTGGGGTTTTCCATATAAAGAATCATGTCGTCTGCGAAGAGAGAGAGTTTGACTTCTTCCTTGCCAATTTGGATCCCCTTTATTTCTCTTTGTTGTCTGATTGCCATTGCTAGGACTTCAAATTCTATGTTGAACAAGAGTGGTGAGAGTGGGTATCTTTGTCATGTTCCTGATCTCAACGGGAATGTTGAAAGCTTTTTCCCATTGAGGAAAATATTTGATCTGGGTCTTTCATAGATGGACATTATGAAGTTCAGGAATGTTCCCTCTATCCCTATACTTTGAAGCGTTTTAATCAGGAATGGATGCTGGATTTTGTCAAATGTTTTTTCTGCATCAATTGAGAGGACTATGTGGTTCTTCTCTCTTCTTCATTCTCATTGGTTTCCATGAATTGTTTAAGTTCATCTTTGATCTCCTGGTTGATCCAAGCATTCTTAAGCAAGGTGGTCTTTAGCTTCCAGGTGTTTGAGTTCCTTCTGAACTTTTCCTTGTGATTAAGTTCCAGTTTCAAAGCATTGTGATCTGAGAATATGCAGGAAATAATGTCAGTCTTTTGGTATCGGTTGAGTCCTGCTTTGTGACCCAGTATGTGGTCTATTCTGGAGAAGGTTCCATGTGCACTTGAGAAGAATGAGTATTCTGTTGTTTTAGAGGGGAATGTTCTGTATATGTCTATGAGGTCCATCTGATCCAATGTTTCATTCAATGCTCTTATTTCTGTATTGATTTTCTGCTTCAATGATCTGTCTATTACTGAAAGAGGTGTGATAAGATCTCCTATTATTAATGTATTCATATCAATATGACTCTTTATCTCGATTAATAGTTTTCTTATGTAATTGGCTTCTCCCACATTGAGGCTGTAGATATTACAATTGTTGGAACACCTTGGTGTATAGTCCTTGTAAGAATTATGTAGTGTCCTTCTGTATCTCTGACTACAGTCTTTAGTTTAAAATCTAATTTATCTGATATGAGAATCTACCACAGCCTTCTTTTGAGGCCCATTGGCATGAAAGATGCTTCTCCATCCCTTCCCTTACAGTCTGGTTGTACATTTAGGTTCAAAATGGGTCTCTTGTAGACAACATATAAATGGGTCATGTCGTGTTATCCAATCTGCAAACCTGTGTTATTTTATGGGTGCATTTATGCCATTTACATTGAGAATGATTATTGATAGATACGTTTTTATTGACATCGTGTTACCTTTGAAGTCTTTCTTTCTGTAGATTGTCTCTATATTTCTGTTCAATGATATTCTTAGGATTTTTTCTCTTTTATAGACCCCCCCCTTAATATTTCCTGCACTGTGGCGTGGAGGTTGCATAGTCTTTTAAGCCTTGCTGGTCTTGGAAACTCTTTATCTCTCCATCCATTTTGAATGTCAGTCTTGCTGGATAAAGTATTCTTGACTGCATATTCTTCTCATTTAGTACTCTGTATACATTTTGCCAGCCTTTACTGGTTTGCAAGGTATCTGTGGGCAGGTTGACGTTATTCTAATGGGCTTTCCTCTGTATGTAAGGAGCTTCTTTGTCCTAGCTGGTTTTAAGAGGGTCTGTCTAGAATTATAATTCTTCATTCTAACTATCAGGTGTAGCGAGGACTATCAAGAATCTAAAATCTTGAGGGGAAACTGCTCTGCCTCTAGTACATGATCGTTGTTTCCATTCGTGAGATAGGAAAATTTTCATAGACAACTTCTTCCACTATATCTTCTAGACTTCTGTCTTTTTCCTCCCCTTTAGGGATTCCAATAATTCTGACGTTGGAATGTTTCATGGCATCATTTATTTCCCTGATTCTGTTTCTGTGGCTTCTGAGCTGTTTGTTCCAGGCTTCCTCCTGATACTTTATCTCTGTCTGTTTTCCTCCAGATCACTAATTCTATATTCTATCTCAGTTACCCTAGATTTTAGGGAATTTAGAATATATTGGAACTCATGGAGAGCATTGTGAACATCATCCCTGGTGGCTTTCAGTTCTGCCCTAACATTGTGAACATCATCCCTGGTGGCTTTCAGTTCTGCCCTAATCAATTCTCTTTGGTCACCCATGGCTTTCTCCAACCTAGCTATTGCCTGGATAATTGTTAGTCTGAATTCCTTTTCTGACATATTGTCTATGTCGATAGCCATTAGTTCTGTTGCAGAAGGTCCATCCTCTGTATTTTTCTTCTGTTGGGCATTCCTCCTCCTAGTCATTTCGGTAAGAGATGACTGAACAGATGCAGCTGGATGTATCGATTGTGGTGCAGTCAAGGTGCACCCTGGAACGCTTCTGTTCAATCAGGATTCCCCACCCAAATGAGAGAAAAAAGAAAAAAAAGAAATAGAGAAAAAAAAAGAAAAGAGAGAGAGAGAGACAGGAAAAAAGGGAAGATAAAAGAGAAGGATCAGCCCAAATGGGCTTCAAGGTAGAATTTATGAAGTATACATACAAAAACAGACAAACAAAATGACTGATAAAAGTATATGAAAAGAGAAAAAAACTATATATATAAAAGCAAAAAAAGGAAGAACATCATCAAAAAGAACTCCAAGTATAAGATTTATATGCTATCAGGACAAACACAAATACACAGAAACACTGGTGAAAGGAAAAGATGGAAGAGTGGTTATAAATTCTCAGTGTGGACAAGGAAGGTTATTTTGATTCTTCCTTGATATATCTTGATGTTTTTGTTAAGGGACTCAACTTTCCTAAGATACAGGGGGATTAAAAATTGGTTTGCCTATAGGGGTAGCATTGATTGGGGAAAGGGGAATACCTTGAAGTTTAACTCTATATGTATATTAGAAAATAAAAATTAAAAAGTATAAACTAGACTAAACTAAACTAAAATTTAAAAAAAATTAAAAAAGAAAAGCAAAATAAAACACAGGTGTATGTATCAAAAATTTCAGGTTAGATGGTTATTAAGGAATTTGATGTACTGGAAATCTCACTGTGATGGTAAATAGGTTAAAATTATCTACATGTATAAAAAAATGAACCAGAATAGTGTTAAAGAGTTAAAAATAAAAGTTGTATTTATGAAGTAGTGGTGGTTGTTCTCTTGTCATCTTCTTTTTTTTTTTTTTCTTCCTTCCTGGTTGGTTTTCTGGGGGAGGGGCCTGCCACGTGGTTTTTCAGTCAATGATGTTCTCTGAGTTAGGTCCTCCTGCCCCCTCAAGGGGGTGGTCTCTGAGGAAACCGTTTTTTTCAGACTTTTGTTCTCTGGAGGTTTTTATATTTGTTCATCTCTTTTCTCTCGCTTTGACAGCTTTTGATGGTTTTGGGAGGTTTAGAGGAGAGCAAACTGCACCCTGACCTCCCTCTCAGAGAGAAGCCTCAGAATGCTCTGCAGAGCTGCTGGCAGAGTAGGTTCTGACTCACGGTCCCTGGGGTTGCAGGATCTCCTCCTTGTACCCAATACCAGGGCAGCATCAGCTGTCTGGGCAGCTCCAGACTGCCAGATTGGTTCCAAGCAGCAATCGCACACTGAGATTTTCCCGCTGGCCCAGGCTGGGAATGCCTGTTTTTTCCGGGTGCCAGAACACCTCGCTAGCACCTGTGAGCACCTCTCTCAGAGGAGGGTGTGGGACATGCGCTTTTCAGGATTGCCTTCTGGCGAGGCTCCAGGCCCTCATGGGAGCTGGACCCTATGTGATCTCAGGTGCGCTGGCTGCTCAGGTGCGCTGGTGCCTCAGGGACCAAGGCCTCCTTTCTCTGCCACATTCTCTCTCTGGCTCAGCGCCAGGGGAGTCTGTCCTGGCTCTGGGGACTTAAGCCCCTGTCCTTAACTGCCCAAATTCCCCCAATTTACCACCATGATCCTTTGCTTTTTTTTTTTTTTTTTTTTTTTGAGGGCTTTCAACCAGACTCCAAGCTAATGCTGGTCCCCAGATGCAGGGCACTTTCATGTGGGGTATCACATTCCAATCGTTCACCTCTGGTGGCTCCCTCCCCCTTTTGTTTATCTTCTGATATCAGTCCGACGTTCCCACTCTGCTTTCCCTGCCCACTGGCGTCTTCTGCTCCTGTAGAGATCCAGATGCGTATAATTCTGATATCAGTCTGATTTCATGGGTGATCAGAGTTCTTTGGTAGGTAATCAGCTCACTTTAGGGTACAGGTTGAAACGGTGACTCTTTCTACTTCCATGCCATCTTGACTCCCCCTTTTTTCTGAACTTCTTTTTGTCCCCTTTCTCCCCCCCATGATTTGGTGTCTCTTCTGATTAGTTAAAGCACATTTTCCTGGGGTCTTTGCAACACTTTTAGTATTTTATTTACTTCTTCATATTTTCTTATCTGGGCAAAGGGACAAAGCAGAAAAACACACTGAAAAAAAAAAAAAAAAGAACAAGCAGCAGTACTGAAGGCTAGGACCTAACCAAAACAGACATTGGTAATATGTCAGATCTAGAGTTCAGAATGGTGATTCTCAAGGTTCTAGTCAGGCTCAAAAAAGGCATGGAAGATCTTAGAGAATCTCTCTCCAGAGAGATAACAGCCCTTTCTGGAGAAATAAAAGAACTGAAATCTAACCAAGTTGAAATTTAAAAAGCTATTAATGAGGTGCAATAAAAATGGAGTCCCTTACTATTAGGATAAATGAAGCAGAAGAAAAAATTAGTGATATAGAAGACCAAATGACAAAGGATAAAGAAGCTGAGCAAAAGAGAGACAAACAAATACTGGATCACCAGGGTAGAATTCAAGAGATAAGTGAAACCATAATACGAAATGACAAGAATAATTGGGATTTCAGAAGAAGACAAAGGAGAGAGGAGAACAGAAGGTATATTGGAGAGAATTATTGTAGAGAATTTCCCTAATGTGGCAAAGGGAACAAGCATCAAAATCCAGGAGGTGCAGAGAACCCCACTCAAAATGAATAAGAATAGGTCCACACGCCATCACCTAATAATAAAATTTAAAAGTCTTAGTGACAAAGAGAAAATCCTGAAAACATCCCGGGAAAAGAAGTCTATAACATACAATGGTAAAAAATATTAGATTGGCAGTGGACTTGTCCACAGAAGCCTGGCAGGACAGAAAGAACTGGCATGATATATTCAGAGCACTAATTGAGAAAAATATGCAGCCAAGAATACTATACCCATCTAGGCTATCATTGAAAATAGAAGGAGAGATAAAAAGTACCAGGACAAACAAAAACTGACAGAATTTGCAAACACCAAACCAGCTTTATAGGAAATATTGAAAGGGGTCCTCTAAGCAAAGAGAGAGCCTAAAAGTAGTAGATCAGAAAGGTACAGAGACAATATACAGTAACAGTCACCTTACAGGCAATACAACGGCACTAAATTAATCTCTCTCAATAGTTACCCTGAATGTTAATGGGCTAAATGCCCCAATCAAAAGACACAGGGTATCAGAATGGATAAAAAAACCAAAACCCATCAATATGCTGCCTATAAGTAACTCATTTTAGACCCGAAGATACCTCCAGATTTAACGTGAGGAAATGGAAGACAATTTACCATGCTAATGGACATCAGAAGAAACCTGCGGTGGCAGTCCTTATATCAGATCAATTAGATTTTAAGCCAAAAACTATAATAAGAGATGAGGAAGCACACTATATCATACTCAAATGGTCTGTCCAACAAGAGGATCCTATAATTTTAAATATCTGTGGCCCTAACATGGGAGCAGCCAACTACATAAACCAATTAATAACAAAATCAAAGAAACACATCAGCAATAAAACAATAGTAGGGGACTTTAACACTCCCTTCACTGAAATGGACAGATCATCCAAGCAAAAGATCAGCAAGGAAATAAAGGCCTTAAATGACACACTGGACCAGATGGACATCACAGATATATTCAGAACACTCCTTCTCAAAGCAACCAAATACACATTCTTCTCTAGTGCATATGGAACATTCTCCAGAATAGATCACATCCTCGGTCATAAATCAGGTCTCAACTGGTATCAAAAGATTGGGATCATTCCCTGCATGTTTTCGGACAACAATTCTCTGATTCTAGAATTCAATCACAAGAGGAAATTTGGAAAGAACCCAAATACATGGAGACTAAACAGCATCCTTCTAAAGAATGAATGGGTCAACCAGGAAATTAAAGAAGAATTGAAAAAATTCATGGAAACAAATGTTAATGAAAACACAACAGCTCAAAATTTGTGGGACACAACAAAGGCAGTCCTGAGAGGAAAATATATAGCGGTACGAGACTTTCTCAGAAAACAAGAAAGGTCTCAAATACACAACGTAACCCTACACTTAAAGGATCTGGAGAAAGAACAACAGAGAAAGCCTAAACCCAGCAGGAGAAGAGAAATCATAAAGATCAGAGAAGAAATCGATGAAATAGAAATAAACAAACAACAAAAACAATAGAACCAATCAATGAAACTAGGAGCTTGCTCTTTGAAAGAATTAATAAGATTGAAAAACCCCTGGCCAGACTTATCAAAAGGAAAAGGGAAAGGACCCAAATAAATAAATTCATGAATGATAGAGGAGAGATCAAAACTAACACCAAAGAAATACAGACAATTATAAGAACAAACTATGAGCAACTCTATGCCAACAAATTTGAGAATCTGGAAGAAATTGATGCATTCCTATGGACATATAAACTATCACAACTGAACCAGACGGAAAAAGAAAACCTGAACAGACCCATAACCAGGAAGGAGATTAAAATAGTCATCAAAAATCTCAAAAAAAAAAAAAAAAAAGAAAAACAAACAAAAAAACAAAAAAACAAAACAAAAAAAAAACCCAAAAGCGCAGGGCCAGTCAGCCTCCCAGGGCAATTCTACCAAACATTGAAAGAAGTATTAATTCCTATTCTTCTGAAACTGTTCCAAAAAATAAAAATGGAAGAAAAACTTCCAATTATCAGGCCTGCATCACCTTGATCCCAATAACAGACAAGGATCCCATCCAAAAAGAGAATTAGAGACCAATATCCTTGATGAACACAGATGCGGAAATTCTCACCAAATTACTAGCCAATAGGATCCAGCAGTACATTAAAAGGATTATTCATCACGACCACATGGGATTTAATCCAGGGTTGCAAGATTGGTTCAACATCCACAAATCAATCAATGTGATACAATACATTCATAAAAGAAAGAACAAGAACCATATTTGATGTTGAAAAAGCATTTGACAGCATCCCTTCCTGATCAAAACTCTTCAGAGTGTAGGGATAGAGGGCACAATATTATCAAAGCCATCTATAAAAAACGCACCACAAATTCATTCTCAATGGAGAAAAACTGAAAGCTTTTAGCTAAGGTCAGGAACACGGCAGGGATGCCCATTATCACCATTGCTATTCAATATAGGACTAGAAGTGCTAGCCTCAGCAATCAGAAAACAAAAAGAAATTAAAGGCACAAAAACAGCAAAGAGGAAGTCAAACTATCATTCTTTGCAGATGATATGGTACTCTATGTGGAAATCCCAAAAGATTCCACTCCAAAACTGCTAGAACTCCTACAGGAATTCAGTAGTGTCAGGATATAAAATCAATGCACAGAAATCAGTTGCATTTTTTTTACACCAACAACAAGACAGAAGAAAAAGAAATTCAGGAGTCAATTCCATATACAATTGCATTCAAACCCATAAGATACCTAGGAATAAGCCTAACCAAAGAGGCAAAGTATCTGTACTCAGAAAACTATAAAGTACTCCTGAAAGAAATTGAGGAAGACACAAAGAAATAGAAAAATGTTCCATGCCCATGGATTGGAAGAACAAATATTGTGAAAATGTCTATGCTACCTAAATCAATGTACACATTTAATGTAATCTCTATCAAAATACTATCCATTTTTTCAAAGAAATGGAAAAAATAATCCTAAAATTTATATGGAATCGAAAAGACCTCGAATAACCAAAGAAATTTTGAAAAAGAAAGACAAAGTTGGTGGCATCACAATTCCATACTTCAAGCTCTATTACAAAGCTGTCATTATCTAGACAGTATGATACTGACACAAAAACAGACACATAGGTCAATGGAACAGAATAGAGAGCCCAGAACGAGACCTTCAACTCTATGGTCAACTAATCTTTAACAAATCAGGAAAGAATGTCTAATGGAAAAAAGACAGCCTCTTCAACAAATGGTGTTGGGGAAATTGGACAGCCACGTGCAGAAAAATGAAATTGGATCATCTTCTTACACCACACACGAAAATAGACTCAAAATGGATGAAGGACGTCAATGTGAGAAAGGAATCCATCAAAATCTTTGAAGAGAATACAGGCAGCAACCTCTTCGACCTCAGCCACAGCAACTTCTTCCTAGGGAGTTCGCCAAAGGCAAGGATAGTAAGGGCAAAAATGAACTATTGGAATTTCCTCAAGATCAAAATCTTTTGCACAGCAAAGTAAACAGTTAACAAAACCAAAAGACAACTGACAGTATGGGAGAAGATATTTGCAAATGACATATCAGATAAAGGGTATTGTCCAAAATCTATAAAGAGTTTAGCAAACTCAACACCTAAAGAACAAATAATCTAATCAAGAAATGGGCAGAGGACATGAACAGGCATTTCTGCAAAGAAGACATCCAGATGGCCAACAGACACATGAAAAAATGCTCCACATCACTCGGCATCAGGGAAACACAAATCAAAACCACAATGAGATACAACCTCACACCAGTCAGAATGGCTAAAATGAACAAGTCAGGAAATGACAGATGCTGGTGAGGATGAGGAGAAAGGGGAATCTTCCTGAACTCTTGGTGGGAATGCAAGCTGGTGCCACCACTCTGAAAAAGAGCATGGAGGTTCCTCAAAAAGTTGAAAATAGAGCTACCCTATGACACAGCAATTGCGCTACCAGGTATTTACCCAAAGATACAATCATAGTGATCCAAAGGGGCCCATGCACCTGAATGTTTATAGCAGCAATGTCCACAATAGCCAAACTATGAAAAGAACCTAGATGTACATCAACATATTAATGGATAAAGAAGATATGGTGTGTATAATGGAATACTATGCAGCCATCAAAAGAAATTAAATCTTGCCATTTGCGACAACATGGATGGAACTAGTGGGTATTATGGTGAGCAAAATAAGTCAATCAGAGAAAGACCATTGTCATATGATCTTCCTGATGTGAGGAAGTGGAGAGGCAACGTGGAGGGTCTTAGGGGGTAGGAAAGGAATAAATGAAACAAGATGGGATTGGGAGGGAGACAAATCGTAAGAGACTCTTAATCTCACAAAACAAACTGAGGGTTGCTGGGGGGAGGGGAGTTTGGGAGAGGGTGGTGAGGTTATGGACATTGGGTAGGTTATGTGCTATGGTAAGTGCTCTGAAGTGTGTAAACCTGGTGATTCACAGACCTGTACCCCAGGGGATAAAAACACATTATATGTTTTTAAAAAAATAAATAAATAATTTTAAAAAAGTTTTTCTCAGAACCAGTATTTATGAGCTACAATACTCAAATACGATGCAAAGAACACAGAAAAATAAAATAAATAATCTATTAAATGGTGCTTCCTTAGGGGCTCAGTGGTTTAAAGCTTCTGCCTTTGGGTCAGGTCATGATCCCAGGGTCCTGAGACTGTGCTCTACCTCAGGCTCTCTGCTCAGCAGGAAGCCTGCTTCACCCTCTCTCTGTCTCTCTGCCTACTTCTGATCTCTGTTTGTTAAATAAATAAATTAAATCTTAAAAAAATTTAAAATGGTGCTTCCTTAAAAATACAAGTATTGTCTTGAAAACAATGTGTTCATAATTCCCAATATCAGGTGGATAGATGTCCTAAATTTTCCTTGAGGGAAATTATGGTAATATGAGAATAAATATATGCAGTAATGTATATACAATAACATAATGTTTTGAAATTGGTTATATATTTTATATGCAAACAATAAATTCTAGGAAATGGAAGAAAGCTATCAATGCACGTCCTCAAACATAGCATGGTATGTAACTATGTTGACAGAATAAGGAGGGGAGGAGAAAATGTTGATGATATAGGGAGTGAATGAACTTCATCCACAGTGGCTGACTTACAAATCATGACCTGATATTTGGGATTTAAGAACGAAACATTAGAAGATGAGCATATTGTTTAAAATATTGAGGAAGTTTGGGACGCCTGGGTGGCTCGATTGGTTGGATGACTGCCTCAGGTCATGATCCCAGAGTCCCAGGATCGAGTCCCGCATTGGGCTCCCATCTCCATGGGGAGTCTGCTTCTCTCTCCGACCTTCTCCTTGCTCATGCTCTCTTTCACTGTCACTCTCTCAAATAAATAAATAAAATCTTAAAAAAATATTGAGGAAGTTCTGGGAAAAAATGAGAAAGAATTTGAAGTAATTGCCTTGGGTGTTTAGATTACTAGATTATGGGACAATTATTTTACCCAGTGGTTTTTTGATGGCATGTACATGCATTCTTGGAATAATATATTAAAGTGATAAAAAGTTATTTCAGTTAGTAATGTGCATGTACCAAATTATTGCAGATGTGAATCTTCAAATCTACTGTGAAATACCTACAGCAGTGCTCTGTGTCTATATGAAGCAATGCTCTTGATGTTGACACAACTATCAATATGGCTATAGATATTTGCAGACATAAAATCAAGTTTCAGACATTTAAGGAAATTCTTTATATTTCCTATCGTAACTTAGATGCTAGATAGATGCAGATTTTATGTATTAAATTTGTGTTTAAAATAATCCTCACTTAACACTAAATATGTTTAGGCAACTCTGAAGAAATAAAAATGATTATTCTTAACAATCAAACCTAACTATAAATGAAAAATACATAAAATCTATTAATTAAAAATTTACTATAGATGAAACAGATTCAAGAATTTATTTAAGTTCCTTCATGCCTAAATAAATCGGGTGAGTGCTTATATTTTCTTCATTTCAAGATACTTCTTGTTTTCTCCTATTTGGAATCTTAATATCTTCTTTTGTTCTCTGCAACAATACTACTTTAATCAATGGTGTAGAGAATACACACATCACTCGGAGATCCTCTAGATGAACTCAAAACAGTGTTTTGCTCCAATACCAAAGTTTCCCTTGGTGGTTTTGCTTACAAAGAAGCATCCTCCTCTGTCTTATCACCAATGTAAATTGGTCTGTTAATGCAAATATTCAATTCATTCCTACATCATAATGAGGAGGATTCTCTAAATAGTATCCAGTTTTAAATTTGCATATTGCCATATTTAATTAGTTTAATGACATATAATAAGCAATATTAATATTGTAGATATTATTTTTCCCATGTTTCCCATGTTCCTGTTAAATCGCAAATAATACATAAAAAAACTCACTGTAGTGATTCACATATTTACAGAATAAAGAGATTCTTCAAATATAAGATCATTATTATAAAGATGAAAAGTGGATTCCATGTGATGAGAAATAGATTGCTTAAAGCTATATGGAGAGGGGCGGCTGGGTGGCTCAGTGGTTTAAGCCACTGCCTTCGGATAAGGTCAAGATCTCAGGGTCCTGGGATCGAGTCCCACATCGGGCTCTCTGCTCAACAGCAAGCCTGCTTCCTTCTCTCTCTCTCTGCCTGCCTCTCTGTCTGCTTGTGATATCTCTCTGTCAAGTAAATAAATAAAATCTTTAAAAAAAAAAGCTATATAGAGAGTTGGAGGAAATCGGAAGGGGAGAGGAACCATGAGAGACTGTAGCCACTGAGAAACAAACTGGGGGTTTTGGAGGAGAGGGAGTGGGGAGTTCAATGAGTCTGCTGGTGGGTATTAAGGAGGACACACATTACATGGGGCATTGGATGTGTTGCATAAACGATGAATCTTGGAACACTTTAAAAATAAAATAAACGACTCTGCCAGCAGCTCTTGCAAAACATTCTGAGGCTTCTCTCTAAGAGGGAGGTTGGGGTGCAGTTTGCTCTCCTCTAAACCTCCAAAAACCATCAAAAGCTGTCAAGGAGAGAGAAAGCAGATGAAAGAACATAAAAACCCCCAGAGAACAAAAGCGTGAAAAAAACAGTTTCCTCAGAGCCCACCCCCTTGAGGGGAGAGGGAGGACCTAACTCAGGGAACATCATTGTCTGAAAACCCACGTGGCAGGCCCCTCCCCCAGAAAACCAACCAGGAAGGAAGAAAAAAAAAAAGACTACAAGAGAACAACCACCACTACTTCATAAATACAACTTTTATTTTTAACTCTTTACCAATATTCTGGTTCTTATTTTTATACATACAGATAATTTTTAACCTATTTACCACCACACTGAGATGTCCAGTACATCAAAATCTTTAATAACCTTCTAACCTGAGCTTTTTGATACATACACCCGTGTTTTTCTTTTGCTTTTCTATTTTTTTAATTCTTTTTTAATTTTGGGTTTACTCTAGTTTATTCTTTTTTAATTTTTATTTTCTACTATACATATAGAGTTAAACTTCAAGGTAATCCCCTTTCCCCAATCAATGATACCTCTATAGGCAAACCAGTTTCTAATCCCCCTGTAACTTAGGAAAGTTGAGTCCCTTAACAAAAACATCAAGATACATTCAGGAAGAATCAAAACAACCTTCCTTACCCACACTGAGAATTTATAACCACTCTCCCAATTTTTCCTTCTGTCAGTGTTTCTGTGAATTTGTGTTTGTCCTGATAATATATAAATCTTATAGTTGGGGTTCTTTCTGATGAGGTTCTTCCCTTTTTTTTTTTTGCTTACATATATATATTTTTTTCTCTTGTCATATATTTTTATAAGTCTTTTTGTTTGTCTGTTTTTGTCTATATACTTCACAAATCTTACCTTGTGGCCCATTTGGGCTGAGCCTTCTCTTTTATCTTCCCTTTCTTTCCTATCTCTCTCTCTCTCTTTTTTTTTTCCCTTTTTTCTTTTCCCTTTTTTTTTTCTTTCTTCTTCTCTATTTCTTTTTCTTTTCTTTTTTCTCTCATTTGGGTGGGGAATCCTGACAGCACAGAAGCATTCCAGGATGCACATTGACTACACTACAATTGATTAAGTTCAGCTGCATCTGTTCAGTCATCTCTTACCAAAATGACTAGGAGGAGGAAAACCCAACAGAATAAAAATACAGAGGATGGGCCTTCTCCAACAGAGCTAATGGCTATTGACATAGACAATATGTCAGAAAAGGAATTCAGACTAACAATTCTCCAGGCAATAGCTAGGTTGGAGAAAGCCATGGGTGACCAAAGAGAATTGATTAGGGCAGAACTGAAAGCCACCAGGGATGATGTTCACAATGTTAGGGCAGAACTGAAAGCCACCAGGGATGATGTTCAAAATGCTGTCAATGAGTTCCAATCTAATCTAAATTCTATAAAAGCTAGGGTAACTGAGACAGAAGATAGAATTAGTGATCTGGAGGACAAACAGATAGAGAGAAAGGATCAGGAGGAAGCCTGGAACAAACAGCTCAGAAGCCACGAAAACAGAATCAGGGAAATAGACGATGCCATGAAACGCTCCAACGTCAGAATTATTGGAATCCCTGACGGGGAGGAAAAAGAAAGAAGTCTAGAAGATATAGTGGAAGAAGTTGTCTATGAAAATTTTCCCAATCTCAAGAATGGAAACAACGTTCATGTACTAGAGGCAGAGAGATTTCCTCCCAAGATTTTAATTCTCGAAAGTCCTCACGACACCTTATCGTTAGAATGAGGAATTATGTTTCAAGAGAGACCCTCTTAAAAGCAGCTAGAACAAAGAAGCTCCTTACATACAGAGGAAAGCCCATTAGAATAACGTCAGACCTTTCCACAGAGACCTGGCAAGCCAGGAAGGGCTGGCAAAATATATTCAGAGTAGTAAATGAGAAGAACATGCAACCAAGAATACTCTATCCATCAAGACTGACATTTAAAATGGATGGAGAGATAAAGAGTTTCCAAGACCAGCAAGGCTTAAAAGACTATGCAACCACCAAGCTGATGCTGCAGGAAATATTAAGGGGGGTTCTATAAAAGAGAAAAAATCCTAAGAATATCATTGAACAGAAATATAGAAACAATCTACAGACAGAAAGACTTCAAAGGCAACACGATGTCAATAAAAACCTATCTCTCAATAATCACTTTCAATGTGAATGGCCTAAATGCGCCCATAAAATGACACAGGGTTGCAGATTTGATAACACGACAGGACCCATCCATATGTTGTCTACAAGAGACCCATTTTGAACCTAAGGATACACCCAGACTGAAAGTGAAGGGATGCAGAAGCATCTTTCATGCCAATGGGCTTCAAAAGAAGGCCGGAGTAGTGATTCTCATATCAGATAAATTAGATTTTAAACTAAAAACTGTAGTCAGAGATACAGAAGGACATTACATAATTCTTAAAGGGACTATCCGCCAAGATGATCTAACAATTGTGAATATCTATGCCCCCATTATGGGAGCACCCAATTACATAAGAAAACTATTAATCAACATAAAGAGACATATTGATATGAATACAATAATAGTAGGAGATCTTAATACGCCTCTCTCAGAAATAGACAGATCATCGAAGCAGAAAATTAATAAAGAAATAAGAGCATTGAATGAAACATTGGACCAGATGGACCTCATCGACGTATACAGAACTTTCCACCCTAAAACAACAGAATACTCATTCTTCTCAAGTGCACATGGAACCTTCTCCATAATAGACCATATACTGGGTCACAAAGCAGGACTCAACCGATAGCAAAAGACTGACATTATTCCCTGCATATTCTCAGATCACAATGCTTTGAAACTGGAACTCAATCATAAGGAAAAGCTCAGAAGGAACTCAAACACCTGGAAGCTAAAGACCACCTTGCTTAAGAAAGCTTGGATCAACCAGGAGATCAAAGATGAACTTAAACAATTCATGGAAACCAATGAGAATGAAGACACTTCAGTCCAAAACCTATGGGGTACAGCAAAGGCGGTTCTAAGGGGGAAATACATAGCCATCCAAGCCTCCCTCAAAAACATTGAAAAATCCAGAATACACCAGCTGTCTCTACACCTTAAAGAACTGGAGAATCAACAGCAAATCAAACCAACTCCACACACAAGAAGGGAAATAATCAAGATTAGAGCAGAGATCAATGAGGTAGAAACCAGAGATACAGTAGAACGTATCAATGAACTAGAAGCTGTTTTTTTTTAAGATTGTATTTATTTATTTGACAGAGAGAGAGCTCACAAGTAGGCAGAAAGGCAGGCAGAGAGAGAGGAGGAAGCAGTCTCCCTGCAGAGCAGAGACCCCGATGTGGGGCTCGATCCCAGGACCCCGAGATCATGACCTGAGCCGAAGGCAGCGGCTCAATACACTGAGCCACCCAGGCGCCCCCTAGAAGCTGGTTTTTTGAAAGAATCAATAAGATCGATAAACCATTGGCCACACTAATCCAAAAGAAAAGAGAGAAAGCCCAAATTAATAAAATTATGAATGAAAAGGGAGAGATCACAACTAACACCAAGGAAATAGAAACAATCATCAGAAATTATTACCAACAGTTATATGCCAATAAGCTAAGCAACCTAGATGAAATGGATGCATTCCTGTAAAACTACAAACTCCCAAAATTGAACCAGGAGAAATTGACAACCTGAATAGACCGATATCTAGTAATGAGATTGAAGCAATGATCAAAAACCTCCCAAAAAACAAGAGCCCAGGACCTGATGGATTCCCTTGGGAATTCTACAAAACTTTCAAAGAAGAAATCACACCAATTCTCCTGAAGGTGTTCCATAAAACTGAAGCAGAAGGAAATCTTCCATATTCTTTTTATGAAGCCAGCATTACCCTGATCCTCAAACCAGGCAAAAACCCTACAAAAAAGAATTTCAGACAAATATCACTGATGAATATGGATGCTAAGATTCTCAACAAGATCCTAGCAAACAGGATCCAGCAGCACATTAAAAAGATTATCCACCATGACCAGGTGGGATTCATCCCTGGATTGCAAGGATGGTTCAACATTCGAAAATCAATCAATGTGATAGAACAAATCAATAAGAGAAGAGAGAAGAACCACATGGTGCTCTCAATTGATGTAGAAAAAGCATTTGACAAAATCCAGCATCCATTCCTGATGAAAACGCTTCAAAGTGTAGGGATAGAGGGAACATTCCTTAACTTCATAAAATCTATCTATGAAAGACCCACAGCAAATATCATCCTCAATGGGAAAAAGCTTGCAACCTTCCCATTGAGATCAGGAACACGACAAGGATGCCCACTCTCACCACTCTTATTCAACATAGTATTAGAAGTTCTAGCAATGGCAGTCAGACAACAAAGAGAAATAAAAGGTATCCAAATTGGCAAGGAAGAAGTCAAACTCTCTCTTTGCAGATGACATGATTCTTTATATGGAGAACCCCAAAGACTCCATCCGCAAACTACTAGAACTCATACAGCAATTCAGTAACATGGCACGATACAAAGTCAATGGACAGAAATCAGTGGCTTTCTTATACACTAACAATGAAAATAGAGAAAGGGAAATTAGAGAATCGATTCCATTTACTATAGCACCAAGAACCATAAGATACCTGGGAATAAACCTAACCAAAGAGGAAAAGGACCTGTACTTGAGGAACTACAGAACACTCATGAAAGAAATCAAAGAAGACACAAAAAGATGGAAGACTGTTCCATGCTCTTCGATTGGAAGAATAAACATTGTTAAAATGACTATACTGCCTTGAGCAATCTATACTTTTAATGCCATTCCGATCAAAATTCCACCGATATTTTTCAAAGAGCTGGAGCAAATAACCCTAAAATTTGTATGGAATCAGAAGAGACCCCAAATTGCTAAGGAAATTTTGAAAAACAAAAACGAAACTGGCGGCATCCCGTTACCCAATTTCAAGCTTTACTACAAAGCTGTGATCACCAAGACAGTGTGGTACTGGCATAAAAACAGACACATAGAGCAGTGGAATAGAGTTTAGAGCCCAGATATGGACTCTCAACTCTATGGTGAAATAATCTTCGACAAAACAGGAAAAAATATTCAATGGAAAAAAGACAGTCTCTTCAATAAATGGTGCTGGGAAAACTGGACAGCGATATGTAGAAGAATGAAACTCGACCATTCTCTTACACCGTACACAAAGATAAACTCGAAATGGATAAAAGACCTCAACGTGAGACAGGAATCTATCAGAATCCTAGAGGAGAACATAGGCAGTAACCTCTTCGATATCAGCCACAGCAACTTCTTTCAAGATATGTCTCCAAAGGCCAGGGAAACAAAAGCGAAAATGAACTTTTGGGACTTCATCAAGATCAAAAGCTTCTGTACAGCAAAGGAAACAGTCAACAAAACAAAAAGGCAACCCACGGAATGGGAGAAGATATTTGTAAATGAGAGTACAGACAAAAGGTTGATATCCAGGATCTATAAAGAACTTCTCAAACTCAACACACACAAAACAGATAATCATATCAAAAAAATGGGCAGAAGATATGAACAGTCACTTCTCCAACGAAGACATACAAATGGCTATCAGACACATGAAAAAATGTTCATCATCACTAGCCATCAGGGAGGTTCAAATTAAAACCACATTGAGATACCACCTGACACCAGTTAGAATGGCCAAAATTAGCAAGACAGGAAGCAACGTGTGTTGGAGAGGATGTGGAGAAAGTGGAACCCTCTTACACTGTTGCTGGGAATGTAAGTTAGTGCAGCAACTTTGGAGAACAGTGTGGAGATTCCTCAAGATATTAAGAATAGAGCTTCCCTATGACCCTGCAATTGCACTGCTGGGTATTTACCCCAAAGATACAGATGTAGTGAAAAGAAGGGCCATCTGTACCCCAATGTTTATAGCAGCAATGGCCACGGTCGCCAAACTGTGGAAAGAACCAGGATGCCCTTCAACGGATGAATGGATAAGGAAGATGTGGTCCATATACACAATGGAGTATTATGCCTCCATCAGAAAGGATGAATACCCAACTTTTGTAGCAACATGGATGGGACTGGAAGAGATTATGCTGAGCGAAATAAGTCAAGCAGAGAGAGTCAAGTATCATATGGTTTCACTTATTTGTGGAGCATAACAGATAACCTGGTGGACATGGGGAGATGGAGAGGAGAGGGAGTTGAGGGAATTTGGAAGGGGAGGGTGAACCATGAGAGACTATGGACTCTGAAAATGAGCCTGAGGATTTTGAAGGGGTGGAGGGTGGGAGGTTGGGGGAACAAGGTGGTGGGTAATAGGGAGGGCACGTATTGCATGGAGGACTGGGTGTCATGCAAAAAACAATAAATACTGTTATGCTGAAAAAATAAATATAAATTAAAAAATGGATTCCTAAGATGAATATTTTTTTACAATATTTAGAATCACTTTGTAATATAATAACTTCTTTATGTAAAAAAAAGTGGTTGAAAGACCTCTAGGTGAGACAGGAATCTATCAAAATCCTAGAGGAGAACATAGGCAGTAACCTCTTCAACACTGGCCACAGCAATGTCTTTCAATGTAGGTTTCTAAAGGCAAAGAAAACAAAAGGAAAAATGAACTATTGGGACCTCATCAAGATAAAAAGCTTTTCCACAACAAAGAAAACAAGCCATAAAACTAAGATGCAACCCACAGAATCAGAGAAGATAAATGTAAATGACATTTCAGATAAAGGGCTCATACCCAAGATCTGTAGTGAACTTTTCAAACTTAGCATGCACAAAAAGCAATCATTCTAGCCAGGAAATGGGGAGAAGACCTGAACAGTCACTTCTCCAAAGAATGCATACAAATAGCTCACTAACACATAAAAAAAAAAAAAAAATGTTCAGCATCCCTAGTTTTCAGGGAACTATAAATCAAAAACACAATGAGGTACCTCCTTACACCATTTCTAATGGCAAAAATTTAACAAGAAACGAGAGGAGAGTCAAGATGTTGGGGACGTAGGAGGAGGCGCCATTTCAACCTGTATCCTAAAGTGAGCTGATTACCTACCAAAGCACTCCAATCACCCATGAAATCAGCCTGAGAGCAGAATTACACACGTCTGGATCTCTACAGGAGCAAAAGACACCAGTGGCAGGTAAAGCAGAGTGGGAACGTCAGACTGATATCAGAAGATAAACAAAAGGGGGAGGGAGCCACCAGAGGCTACCAATTGGAAAGTAATACCCCAATAGGAGAGTGCCCTGCGTCTGGGGACCAGCATTACCTTGGAGTCTGGTTGAAAGCACTCAAAAAAAAAAAAAAAAAAAAGCAAAGTATCACGTGGAGAAATTGTGGGAATCGGGGCATTTAGGGACAGGGGCTTAAGTCCCCGGACCCAGGACAGCCTCCCCTGGCGCTGAGCCAGAGAGAGTACTGTGGTGAAACCAGGTCTTGGTCCCTCAACCTCCAGCACACCTGAGCCGCCAATGCATCTGAGAACGAGTGGGGTCTGGCTCCCATGAGGGGCTGGGAACCTGGCGAGAAGGCATTCCTGAAACTCACGCGTCCCACACTCTCCCCTGGGAGAGGTGCACACAGGTGCTAGCCAGGAGCTCTGACATCCTGAAAAACCAGGCATTCCAAGACTGGGCCAGCGAGAAAATCTCAGTGTGCGATCACTGCTTGGAACCGCTCTGGCAGTCTGGAAATGCCCAGACAGCCACCACTGCCGTGGTATTGGATACAAGGAGGAGATTTTGCATCCCCAGGGACCGTGACTCAGAACCTACTCTGCCAGCAGCTCTGCAGAGCATTCTGAGGCTTCTCTTGGAGAAAGAGGTAAACCAATTTTGAATTGCTCTTTATCTTAGGAAAGTTGAGTCCCTTTACAAAAACATCAAGATACATCCAGGAAGAATCAAAATAACCTTCCTCGCCCACACTGAGAATTTATAACCACTCTCCCATCTTTTCCTTCCACCACTGTTTCTGTGTATTTGTGTTTGTCCTGATAGGATATAAAACTTATACTTGGGGTTCTTTCTGATGAGCTTCTTCCTCATTGCCATATACTTTTATCAGTCTTTTTGTTTGTCTGTTTTTATTTGTATACTTCATAAATCTTACCTTGGGGCCCATTTGGGCTGAGCCTTCTCTTCTATTTTCCCTTTTTTCCTGTCTCTCTCTCTCTCGCTCTCTCTCTCTCTCTCTCTCTTTTTCTTTTCTTTTTTTTTCTTCTTTTCTATTTCTTTTCCTTTTTTTATTTCTCTCATTTGGTTGGGGAATCCTGACTGCACAGAAGCGTTCCAGGGTGCACCTTGACTGCACCACAATCAATACATCCAGCTGCATCTGTTCATTCATCTCTTACCAACATAAGTAGGAGGAGGAATGACCAACAGAAGAAAAATACAGAGGATGGACCTTCTGCAACAGAGCTAATGGCTATCAACATAGACAATATGTTGGAAATGGAATTCAGGCTAACAATTATCCAGGCAATAGCTAGGTTGGAAAAAGCCATGGATGACCAAATGGAATTGATTAGGGCAGACCTGAAAGCCACCAGGGATGATGCTCACAATGTTAGGGCAGAACTGAAAGCCACCAGGGATGATGTCCAAAATGTTCTCAATGAATTCCAATCTAATCTAAATTCTCTAAAAGCAAGGGTAACTGAGGCAGAAGATAGAATTAGTGATCTGGAGGACAAACAGATAGAGAGAAAGGATCAGGAGGAAGCCTGGAACAAACAGCTCAGAAGCCACGAACACAGAATGAGGGAAATAAATGATGCCATGGAACGTTCCAATGTCAGAATTATTGGAATCACTGAAGGGAGGAAAAAGAAAGAAGTCTAGAGGATATAATGGGACAAGTTGTCTATGAAAATTCTCCCAATCTCACAAATGGAAACAACATTCATGTACTAGAAGCAGAACCGTTTCCCCCCAAGATTTTAGATTCTCGAAAGTCCTCATGACACCTAATAGTTAAATGAAGAATTATGCTTCTAGACAGACCCTCTTAAAAGCAGCTAGGACAAAGAGGCACCTTACATACAGAGGAAAGCCCATTAGAATAATGTCAGACCTGTGACAGAGACCTGGCAAGCCAGGAAGGGCTGGCAAAATATATTCAGAGGATGAAATGAGAAGAAAATGCAGCCAAGAATACTTTATCCAGCAAGACTGACATTCAAAATGGATGGAGAGATAAAGAGTTTCCAAGACCGGCAATGCTTAAAAGACAATGCAACTAGCAAGCTGACACTGCAGGAAATTTTAAGAGGGGTTCTATAAAAGAGAAAAAATCTGAAGAATATCACTGAACAGAAATATGGAGACAATCTACGGAAGAAAACTTCAAAGGTAACATGATGTGAATCAAAACGTATCTATCAATAATCACTCTCAAAGTGAATGGCCTAAATGTGCCCATAAAATGACACAGGGCTGCAGATTGGATAAAATGATAGGACACATCCATATGCTGTCTTCAAGAGACCCATTTTGAACCTAAGGATACACCCAGACTGAAAGTGAAGGGATAGAGAAGCAAGTTTCATGCCAGTGGGCCAAAAGAAGGATGGGGTAGTGATTTTCATATCAGATAAATTAGATTTTAAGCTAAAGACTGTAGTCAGAGATACAGAAGGACACTCCATCATTCTTAAAGGGACTATTCACCCAGACGATCTAACAATTGTAAATATCTATGCAACCAATATGGGAGGAACAAATTAGATAAGAAAACTATTAATCAAAAAAAAGAGTCACATTGATATGAATATATTTATAGTAGGAGATCTTAATATGCCTCTCTCAGTAATAGACAGATCATTGAAGCAGAAAATTAATAAAGAAATAAGAGCATTGAATGAAACATTGGACCAGATGGACCTCATAGACATATACAGAACATTCCACCCTAAATCAACAGAACACTCATTCTTCTCAAGTGCACATGGAACCTTCTCCAGAATAGAGCACATACTGGGTCACAAAGCAGGACTCAACCGATACCAAAAGACTGACATTATTCCCTGCATATTCTCAGATCATAATGCTTTGAAACTGGAGCTCAATCACAAGGAAAAGTTCAGAAGGAACTCAAACACCTGGAAGCTAAAGACCACCTTGCTTAACAATGCTTGAATCAACCAGGAGATCAAAGAAGAACTTAAAAATTCAAGGAAACTAACGAGAATGAAGACACTTCGTTCCAAAACCTATGAGATACAGCAAACGCGGTTCTAAGGTGGAAATTCATAGCCATCCAAGCCTCCCTCAAAAAAATTGAAAAATCCAGAATACACCAGCTCTCTCTACACCTTAAAGAACTGGAGAATCAACAACAAATCAAACCAACTCCACACGCAAGAAGGGAAATGATCAAGATTAGAGCAGAGATCAATGAGGTAGACACCAGAGACACAGTAGAATGTATCAATGAAACTAGAAGCTGGTTCTTGGAAAGAATCAATAAGATTGATAAACCATAGGCCACACTAATCCAAAAGAAAAGAGAGAAAGTCCAAATTAATAAAATTATGAATGAAAAGGGAGAGATCACAACTAACACCAAGGAAATAGAAACAATCATCAGAAATTATTACCAACAGTATATGCCAATAAGCTAAGCAACCTAGATGAAATGGATCCATTCCTGGAAAACTAAAAACACAAAATTGAACCAGGAAGAAATTGACAACCTGAATAGACCAATATCTAGTAATGAGATTGAAGCAATGATCAAAAACCTCCCAAACAACAAGAGCCCAGGACCTGATGGATTCCCTGGGGAATTCTACCAAACTTTCAAAGAAGAAATAACACCAATTTCCCTTAAGGAGTTTCAAATAATTCAAGCAGAAGAAAAACATCCAGACTCTTTTTATGAAGCCAGCATTACCCTGATCCCCAAACCAGGCAAAGACCCTACCATAATGGAGAATTTCAGTCCAATATTACTGATGAATATGGATGCTAAGATTCTCAACAAGCTCCTAGCAAACAGGATCCAGCAACATATTAAAAAGATTATCCACCATGACCAGGTGGAATTAATCCCAGGGTTACAAGGATGGTTCAACATTCGCAAATCAATAAAAATGATAGAACAAATCAATAAGAGAAGAGAGAAGAACCACATGGTCCTCTCAATTGATGCAGAAAAAACATTTGACAAAATCCAGCATCCGTTCCTGTTGAAAACACTTCAAAGTATAGGGATAGAGGGAACATTCCTGAACTTCATATAATCTATCTATGAAAGACCCACAGCAAATATCATCCTCTATGGCAAAAAGCTTGCAGCCTTCCCGTTGAGATCAGGAACATGACAAGGATGTCGACTCTCACCACTCTTGTTCAACATAGTATCTGAAGTTCTAGCAATGGCAATCAGACAACAAAGAGAAATAAAAGGTATCCAAATTGTCAAGGAAGAAGTCAAACTCTCTCTCTTCACAGATGACATGATTCTTGATATGGAAAACCCCAAAGACTCCACCCCCAAACTACTAGAACTCATACAGCAATTCAGTAACGTGGCAGGATACAAAGTCAATGGACAGATATCAGTGGCTTTCTTATACACTAACCACGAAAATACAGAAAGGGAAATTAGAGAATCGATTCCATTTACTATAGCACCAAGAACCATAAGATACCTGGGAATAAACCTAACCAAAGAGGTAAAGGATCTGTACTCGAGGAACTACAGAACACTCATGAAAGAAATTGAAGAAGACACAAAAAGATGGAAGACTGTTCCATGCTCTTGGATTGGAAGAATAAACATTGTTAAAATGTCTATACTGCCTAGAGCAATCTATACTTTTACTGCCATTCCGATCAAAATTCCACTGGTATTTTTCAAAGAGCTGGAGCAAATAATCCTAAAATTTGTATGGAATCAGAAGAGACCCCGAATTGCGAAAGAAATGTTGAAAAGAAAAACAAAACTGGTTGCATCACGTTACCTGATTTCAAGCTTTACTACATAGCTGTGATGACCAAGACAGCATGGTACTGGATAAAAACAGACACTTTGAACAGTGAAACAGAGTGGATAGCCCAGATATGGACCCTCAACTCTATGGTCAAATAATCTTCGACAAAACTGGGAAAAATATATAATGTAAAAGAGACAGTCTCTTCAATAAATGGTGCTGGGAAAACTGGACAGCGATATGTAGAATGAAACTCGACCATTCTCTTACACTGTACACAATGTTTAACTCAAAATGGATAAGAGACCTCAATGTGAGACAGGAATCCATCAGAATCCTAGAGGAGAACATAGGCAGAAACGTCTTTGATATCAGCCACAGCAACTTCTTTCAAGATATGTCTCCAAAGGCAAAGGAAACAAAAACAAAAGTGAACTTTTGGGACTTCATCAAGATCAAAAGCTTCGCACAGCAAAGGAAACAGTCAACAAAACAAAGAGACAGCCCATGGAATGGGCTAAGATATTTACAAATGAGAGTACAGACAAAAGGTTGATATCCAAGTTTTATAAAGAACTCCTCAAACTCAACACACACAAAACAGATAATCATATCAAAAATTGGCAGAAGTTATGAACAGACACTTTTCCAATGAAGACATACAAATGGCTATCAGACACATGAAAAAATGTTCATCATCACTAGCCATCAGGGAGTTTCAAATTAAAACCACATTGAGATACCACCTGACACCACTTAGAATGGCCAAAATAGCAATACAGGAAACAACATGGGTTGGAGAGGTTGTGGAGAAATGGGATCCCTCTTTTACTGTTGGTTGGAATGCAATTTTGTGCAGCCACTTTGGAGAACAGTGTGGATATTCCTCAAGAAATTACAAATAGAGCTTCCCTATGACCCTGCAATTGCTCTGCTGGGTATTTACTCCAAAGATACAGGTGTAGTGAAAAGAAGAGCCATCAGTACCCCAAAGTTTATTGCAGCCATGACCACGGTCAAGGTCGTGGAAAGAACCAAGATGTCCTTCAATGGACGAATGGATAAGGAAGATGTGGTATATATGCACGATGGAGTATTATGCCTCTATCAGAAAGGATGAATACCAAACTTTTGTAGCAACATGGACGGGACTGGAAGACATTATGCTGAGTGAAATATGTCAAGCAGAGAGAGTCAAGTATCATATGGTTCACTTATTTTTTGGAGCATAACATAAAACATGGAGGACATGGGAGATGGACAGGAGAAAAGAGTTGAGAGAAATTGGAAGGGGAGATGAACCGTGAGAGACTATGGACTCTGAAAAACAACCTGAGGGCTTTAAAGGGGCGGGGGGTGGAAGGTTGGGGAAGAGGGTGGTGGGTAATAGATAGGGCACATATTGCATGGAGCACTGGGTGTGGTGCAAAAACAATGAATACTGTTACGCTGAAAATAAGCAAATTAAAATAAAAAAGAAAAATGCATGCAAACTGCTTGCCACAAGTAATTCTTAAGTGTATCGAAAAACAAATAAAAAGAGCGAGCTTCAGAAAAGAAAACAAAACAAAAAAAAAAACAAAAAAAAATTAACAAGAAACAACAAAGGTTGGAGAAGATGTGGAGAAAGCGGAACCCTCCTGAACTATTGGTTAGAATGCAAGCTGGTACAACTACCCTGTAAAACTGTATGGAGGTTCCTCAAGATGTTAACAACAGAGGTAAGCTGCAACTCAGCAATTGCACTACTTGGTATTTGCTCCAAAGATACAGATGTAGTGAAAAGAAGGGCCATATGCACTCCAATGTTCATAGCAGCAATATCCACAATAGCCAAACAGTGGAAGGAGCTGAGATGCCCTCCAACAGATGAATGGATAAAGAAGATATACACAGTGGAATATTACTCAGCCATCATGAAGGATGGATACTCCACTTTTACTCAACATGGATGGGGATTGAGGGAATTATGCTAAGTGAAATGAGTCAAGCCGAGAGTCATTTATCATATGGTTTCATTCATATGTGGAACATAAAGGATAGTGTGGAGGATTACGGGGGCAGGGGAGGAAAATTGAATGGGAAAAAAGCAGAGAGGGAGACATACCAAACCAAAGTCTGGAATTTGGAATGCACATTTTCTACACTGAGTAGCCTGAAATATTCCTAAAGAGTGACATTAGGAGGCACCTGGGTGGCTCAGGGGGTTAAGCCTCTGCCTTTGGCTCAGGTCATGATATCAGGGTCCTGGGATCAAGGCCCTCATCTGGCTCTCTGCTTAGCAGGGAGCCTGTTTCCCCATCTCTCTCTCTCTCTGCCTGACTCTCTGCCTACTTGTGATCTCTTTATCTGTCAAATAAATTAATAAAATCTTTTAAAAAATGTGACATTAGCAAGATTTATGGTTAGGAAACCCTATTCCCTCAGGAAACATCAATTCAATAACAATATTTTGTTCAAATTATTTTCATTAAAAGCTCAGGATACAGTTAAGGAATTGTAGTACCTCGAATGAGCACAAAATTGAGAAAAGTGCATGGAACCAGGTACTAAGGGCAATTTTATGTTACCTGCATTAACCCCATCCTTAAGTCAGCACAGATGAAGTCTGAAAATGATACTATCAGCCCATGATTTCTCCTTTTCAGAAAGGAAGAAAAACTGGGCCAACCATCTAGCATCCCTATAATTTTGAATGTATTGAATAGTGGAGATTTTTCTGTTTCATCCCACATAAAGTACTGATGAGTCAGCATATTTTACACTACTAAGATATTAAAGAATAACGGAGATGGGACCAAAAAAAAAATTCAAGCAGCCCAGAAAAGCCCCTTGAGATTCAGAGAAGTTACATAGCCTGAAGCTTATCCCCAGGGATGAAGGAAAAAGAGTTATCTGGGCCTCTTAAATCCCATCCTTCCTCTTTGTGCCCCAAGAAACCAGATTTTATCTTATGTCACCAGGATAACTGTTTGACCAGGCATAATTTTGTGGGTGCAGCTAAGAACAAAGGAAAAGTAGAGAAGTTTTCTGTTTAAGGGTTGCCAGAATCTCTTAGTCTGATTGTTGAAGTTCTTTTGGATTTAGAATCACTTAGTAAAGACTGTAAGAGATAACTATTTCTTTAAATGTATAGGCATCAAATGCTGAAAGAAACATGAGGAATCAGGGAAAAAAAAAAAAACCCAAGACAATAAATTAAAAAAAAAACACAGTATTTAAGCTAAAAGAATGGGAGATCAGTAAAATGCTTAGTAATAAATTCAAAAATGGTTGTCTTGAAGAAGCGTCAGTGAATTATAAAGGATACAGATAATTAAACAAATCAGAAAAAAATGCCTGACCAAAATGGGATAATCAACAAAGAGAGGGAAACTGTAAAAAATAACTAAACAAATTTGGAAGCTAAACAACAAACAAAACAGAAATAACAAAGCTGAAACAAAACAAAACAGAACTAACAACAACAACAACAAAAACTTTTCAACAGCACACTTGAAAACAGAAGAACGAGTATGTGAACTAAAAAAAACAGGTCATTTGAAATTATCCGGTCAGAAGTACAAAAGGAAAAACAGAATGAAAAAGAGTGAAGAAGGCATTATAGGAGGAGGAATAGGTGGAGAAGAATAGGAGGAAGAGGTAGGAGAAGAAAGAGGGAGACACAAAACTTTCTTAAATAATTACATGATGGGGAACCTGGGTGGCTCAATGGTTAAATGTCTGCCTTTGGCTCAGTCATGATAACCAGGTTCTGGGATTAAGCCCCTTATCTGGCTACTGGCTCAGCAGGGATTCTGTTTCTCCCTCTGTCTCTCCCTCCTGGTTGTGCTTCCTCTCTCTCTCTATTTCTAAAATGAATAAATAAAATCTTTAAAAATAATTTTAAAAATTAAAATAAATAATTTAACATATTTCATATGTCTAAAATATGGGAAGGAAATTCATGAAAACCATAGGATCCCAAATATGATACACTCAAAAAGGACTACACTAAAACATGTATCAAAATCATGAAAACCATAGGATCCCAAATATGATACACTCAAAAAGGACTACACTAAAACATGTATCAAAATCAAATTGTCAAAATTCATAGAGATAATTTTGAAAGGAGAATTAGGAAAGCAATTTATCACATACATGGGAATCTCTATATCACTATTGGTGGGTTTCTCATCAAAAATCATTCAGGCTAGAAGTGAAAGGGATGCTATTACTAAAAGTGCTGAAAGAAAAACAAACAAACACTGCAGAAAGAAAAACAAACAAACACCTAGCAACCAAGAATATAGTGCTTGGCAAAATTATCCTTAAGAAAGTGAAGAAGAGGAGCACCTGGGTGGTTCAGTCTATTGTGTATCCAACTCTTGATTTTGTGTCAGGTTGTGATCTCAGGGTTCTCTCAGGCTCCACATCCAGCAGGAATCCTGCTTGAGCTTCTCCCTCCCCCTTTCCCTCTGTCACTCTCCCTTGCTCCTGCTCTCTCTCTCACTTTCAATCTTGAATAAATAAATATTTTTTTTTAAAAATGAAGTGAGGAAGAGACAAAGACTTTCCCAGAAAAACAAAACTTAAGGAAGTTCATTGTATGTAGACCTGGTTCATTATAATAAAGGCTAATAGACATTCTGGTTTTTTTTTCCTCACTTAAATGATTTTTTATAGATTAGTATTCTATTTATTTGTATTTAGTATTTAAATGCTGTTTACTTTTTTAATTGAAATAAAATTGACATACAATATTATTTTAGCTGAAGATATACCATATTAATTTGACAATTATATAAATTACAAAATCTTCAACACGGTAAGTGTGCCTGTAGTCTGTAACCTTACAAAGTTATTATAATGTTACTAACTATACTCCAGTTGCTGGACTCTTAATTCCTATGACATATTTAATTCCTAGCTGAAATTGGGTGCCTTTGAATCACATTAACCTACTTGACTTATCTCCCCATCCTCCATCACTTGATAACCTTCAATTTGTTTTCTGTATCAATGAGTTTATTTTGCTTGTTTTATTTTTTTAAAGATTTTATTTATTTATTTGACAGAGAGAGAGATCACAAGTGGGCAGAGAGGCAGGCAGAGAGAGAAGGGGAAGCGGGCTCCCCACTGAGCAGAGAGCCCCATGCGGGGCTTGACGCCAGGACCCTGAGATCATGACCTGAGCTGAAGGCAGAGGCTTAACCTATTGAGCCACCCAGGCGCCCCCTTTTTTTTAAGATTTTATTTATTTATTGCTTGTTTTATTTATTTGTTCATTTGTTTTGTTTTCTAGATTCCACAAAGAAGTAAAATTATATGGTATTTTTCTTTGTTTGGTTTAGGGTAATACCCTGTAGGTCCATCTAAATTGTCACAAGATTGTGGTTTTTGTTGTTGTTATTGTTGTTTGTTTTTGTTTAGAGCTGAGTAATGTTTCACCGTGTATATGTGACATATCCTTATTATTTCTCAAAATTTAAATTAAATTAAATTAAATTAAATTCCAATTAGTTAACCAACAGTGCAATATTAATTCCCGGTGTAGAATTTAATGATTAATCACTTACATATATCTCCTAGTGCTCATCACAATAAAGGTCCACCTTAGTACCCATCAATTATTAAACCCATCACATCCCATCCACCTCTGCTAGAGTAACCATCAGTTTTTTCTCTATAGTTAAGAGTTATTTCTTGGCTTACTCTCTTCGCCCCATATTTGTTTGTTTTATTTCTTAAATTCCACCTATGAATGAAATTAATGATATTTGTATTTTCCTCAACTGACTTATTTCACTTAGCATAATTGTCTCTAGCTCCATCCACATCTTGTAAGTGGCAAAATTTCATTATTTTTAATGGATGAGTAGTAGTCCATTGTGTGTGTGTATGTGCATGTGTGTGTGTGTGTGTGTGTGTGTGTGTGTGACCTTTTCTTTATTCATTCATCAGTTGATGGACATTTTGTTTTTTTCCATAATTTGCCTGTTGTTGATAATGCTGCTATAAACATCAGGGTGAATGTTTCCCTTGAATCACTATTTTTTTTAATCCTTTGGGTAAATACCTGGTAGTGTAATTGCTGAATCATAGAGCAGTAATATATTTTAGTGTTTTGGGGGACCTCCATACTGTTGTCCAGAGTAGTTGCATCAGTCTGGATTCCCACCAACATTAGAAAAATGTTCCCCTTACTCCTCGTCCTTGCCAAACCCATTGGTTACCTGTGTTGTTAATATTAGCCATTCTGACAGGGATGAGGTGAGATCTCATGGCAGTTTTGACCTGTTTTCTCCCTGATGTTGACTGATGTTGAGCATCTTTTCCTGTGTCTGTTGGCCATCTCCATGATTTCTTTGGAAAAATATTTTTCATGTCTTCGGCCTATTTTAGCTTAATTATTTAGTTTTTGGGTATGAGTTATTCTTAACATTTCTTTTTATTAATATTAAGTGCCACATTGTTTGATTTGCAAGTGTGAACCACCCTAGGATCCAGAGAATACTTCCCACTTGATTGCAGTGAATGATTCTTTTAATGTACTATTGGCTTTGATTTGATAACATTTTATTTTTAAAACTTTTTGCATTCATTTTCTTTTTTTTAAAAGATTTTATTTATTTATTTGTCAGAGAGAGAGAACACAAGCAGGCAGAGCGGCAGGCAGAGGCAGAGAGAGGAGCAGGCTCCCCGCTGAGCAAGGAGTCCAATGCGGGACTGGATCCCAGGACACTGGGATCATGACCTGAGCCAAAGGGAGCAGCCAAACCAACTGAGCCACCCAGGCGTCTCAAAATTTTTGCATTCATTTTCACCAGGTATATTGGCCTACAGTTTCCTTTTTGTTAATGTAGTCCTTTTCTGGATATTGTTAATAAGGATAATGTTATAAACAATAAGAATAATGTTAGCCTCAAATTATATTGTAAGTTTTCCTTCCTTTTCTATTTTTTGGAATAGTTTTAGAAGAAGAGATGTTAACTCTTCTTTAAATGTTTGGCACAATTTACTTGCAAAGTCATGTGGTCCTGGACGTTGCTGGGACTTTTTTGGTTACTGAATTAATTACAATGGTTATTGGTGTGTTCTAGTTTTCTGTTTCTTCTTATTACAGTTTTGATATAATTTATGTTTCTAGAACTTTATCCATTTCTTGGAGGTGGACCATTTTCTTGGAATATAATTTTTCATAAAATGATCTTATAATTATATTTCTGTGGTGTTTTTTACTATATCTCCTCTCTTGCTTGTTACATTATCTATTTTTGGCCTTTCTCTTTTCTTTTTAATAAGTCTGGATAGCGATTTATAAACTTTATTAACATTTCAAAGAACCAGCTTCTGGTTTCATTGATTTGTGGTTGTTATTGTTGTTTTGGTTTTTTTTTGTTTGTTTTTGTTTTTGTTTTGTTTTGTTTTCCACTGCATTTTATTTTATTAATTTCTTTTCAGCATAACCGAATTCATTGTTTATTCACCACACCCAGTGCTCCATGCTACACGTGCCGCCATAATACCCACCACCTGGCTCCCCCAACCTCCCACCCCCAGCCCTTTCAAAACCCTCGGATTGTTTTTCAGAGTCTATAGTCTCTCATGGTTCATCTCCCCTTCCAATTTCCCACAACTCCCTTCTCCTCTCCATCTCCCCATGTCCTCCATGTTCTTTGTTATGCTCCACAAATAAGTGAAACCATATGATACATGACTCTCTCTGCTTGACTTATTTCACTCAGCATAATCTCTTCCAGTCCCGTCCATGTTGCTACAAAGGTTGGGAATTCATCCTTTCTGATGGAGGCATAATACTCCATAGTGTATATGGACTATATCTTCCTTATCCATTCGTCTGTTGAAGTGCATCTTGGTATTATCCACAGTTTGGTGACCGTGGCCATTGCTGCTATAAACATTGGGGTACAGATGCCCCTTCTTTTCACTACATCTGTATCTTTGGGGTAAATACCCAGCAGTGCAATTGCAGGGTCATAGGGAAGCTCTATTTTTAATTTCTTGAGGAATCTCCACACTGTTCTCTAAAGTGGCTGCACCAACTTGCATTCCCACCAACAGTGTAAGAGGGTTCCCCTTTCTCCACATCCTCTCCAACACATGTTGTTTCCTGTCTTGCTAATTTTGGCCATTCTAACTGGTGTAAGTTGGTATCTCAGTGTGGTTTTAATTTGAATATCTCTGATGGCTAGTGATAATGAACATTTTTTTTCATGTGTCTGATAGCCATTTGTATGTCTTCATTGGAGAACTGTCTGTTCATGTCTTCCGTCCATTTTTTTTTTTGACATGATTATCTGATTTGTGTGTGTTGAGTGTGAGAAGTTCTTTATAGATCCTGGATATCAATCCTTTGTCTGTATTGTCATTTGCAAATATCTTCTCCCATTCCATGGGTTGTCTATTCTTGGAAAACTATAAACTTCCAAAATTGAACAAGGAAGCAACTGACAACATGAATAGACAAATGTCTAGTAACAATATTAAAACAGTGATCAAAAGCCTCCCAAAACACAAGAGCCAGGACTTGACGGATTCCCTGGGGAATTCTACCAAACATTCAAAGAAGAAATAACACCTATTCTCCTGAAGTTGTTTCAAAAATTGAAACAGATGGAAAACTTCCAGACTCTTTTTATGAAGCCAGCATTACCCTGATCCCCAAACCAGGCAAAGAGCACAACCAAAAAAGAGACTTTCAGACAAATATCATTGATGTATATGGATGCTAAGATTCTCAACAAGAACCTAGCAAATAGGATGCAACAGCACATTAAAAAGATTATCCACCATGACCAGGTGGGGTTCATCCCTGGGTTACAAGAATAGTTCAATGTTCACAGATCAATCAATGTGATAGAACAAATCAATAAAAGAAGTGAGATGAACCACAAGGTCCCCTCAATGAATACAGAAAAAGCATTTGACAAAATCCAGTATCTGTTCCTGATTAAAATGCTTCAAAGTATAGGGATGGGGAAACATTCCTGAACTTCATAAATTCTATCTATGAAAGACCCACAGCGAATATCATCCTCAATGGGAAAAAGCTCACAGCCTTCCCATTGAAATCAGGCACACGACAAGGATGCCAACTCTCACCACTCTTGTTCAACATAGTATTAGAAGTCCAAGCAATAGCAATCAGACAACAAAGAGAAATAAAAGGTATCCACATTGGCAATGAAGACTCTCTTCACTGATGACATGATACTTTATACGGAAAACCCAAAAAACTCCACCCCCGAACCACTAGAATTCATACAGCAATTCAGTAACGAGACAGGATACAAAGTTAAAGTACAGAAATCAGTGGATTTCTTATACACTAACAATGAAAATACAGAAAGGGAAATTAGAGAATTGATTCCATTTACTATAGCATCAATAACCGTAAGATACCTGTTAATAAACCTAACCAAAGAGGTAAAGGATCTGTACTCAAGGAACTATAGAACACTCATGATGGGTGCCTGGGTGGTTCAGTGGCTTAAAGCCTCTGCCTTTGGCTCAGGTCATGATCCCAGGTTCCTTAGATCAAGCCCCGCATCGGGCTCTCTGCTCAGCAGGGAGCCTGCTTCCCTTCCTCTCTCTCTGCCTGCCTCTCTGCCTACTTGTGATCTCTGTCTATCAAATAAATAAAATAAAAAAATCTTTAAAAAATAGGTAAGGCCTGAAGTCTCTTTAAAAAAAAAAAAGAACACTCATGAAAGAAAATGAAGACACAAAAAGATGGAAGACCATTCTATGCTCTTGGATCGGTAGAATAAACATTGTTAAAATGTCTATACTGCCTAGAGCAATCTATACTTTTAATGCCATTCTGATCAAAATTCCACGAGTATTTTTCAAAGAGCTTGGGCAAATAATCCTAAAATTTGTATGGAATCAGAAGAGACCCCGAATTGCTAAGGAAATGTTGAAAAACAAAAACAAAACTGGTGGCATCATGTTACCTGATTTCAAGTTTTACTACAAAGCTGTGATCACCAAGACAGTGTGGTACTGGCATAAAAACAGACACATAGACCAGTGTAACAGAGTAGAGAGCCCAGATATGGACCCTCAACTCTATGGTCAAATAATCTTCGACAAAACAGGAGAAAATATACAGTGGAAAAAAGACAGTCCTTTAATAAATGGTGCTGGGAAAACTGGACAGCTATAGGTAGAAGAATGAAACTCAAATATTCTCTTACACCGTACACAAAGATAAACTCGAAATGGATAAAAGACCTCAACGTGAGACAGGAATAGAGGAGAACATAGACAGTGACCTCTTCAATATCAGCCACAGCAACTTCTTTCAAGATATGTCTCCAAAGAGGGGGAGAGTCAAGATGGCGGAGAAGTAGCAGCCTGAGACTACATCAGGTAGCAGGAGATCAGCTCGATAGCTTATCTAAACATTGCAAACACCTACAAATCCAACAGGAGAGCAAAGAGAAGAAGAACAGCAACTCTAGAAACAGAAAATCAACCACTTTCTGAAAGGTAGGACTGGCGGAGAAGTGAATCTAAAACAACGGGAAGATAGACCGCGGGGGGAGGGGCCGGCTCCCGGCAAGCGGCGGAGCAATGGAACACAAAATCAGGACTTTTAAAAGTCTGTTCCACTGAGGGACATTGCTCCAGAGGCTAAACCAGGGTGAAGCCCACGCAGGGTCAGCGTGGCCCCAGGCCCCGCAGGGTCACAAAAGGATCGGGGGTGTCAGAGTGTCGGAGAGCTTGCAGGTATTAGAACGGAGAAGCCGGCTGCAGAGACAGAGCCGAGGACTGAACTCTCAGCTCGGGGTTACCTTGAACTGGTCGCGGGCTGGGTGAGCTCGGAGCGCGGCTAGAGGCTGGGGATACGGGAGTGATTGGGTGCTGTCCTCTGGGGGCGCACTGAGGAGTGGGGCCCCAGGCTCTCGGCTCCTCCGGGCCAGAGACTGGGAGGCCGCCATTTTCATTCCCGTCCTCCAGAACTCTATGGAAAGCGTTCAGAGAACAGAAGCTCCCAAAAGCGAACCCGAGCGGATTACTTAGTCCGGCCACCGGTAAGGGCGGTGAAATCCCGCCTCGGGCAAAGACACTTGAGAGTCACTACAACAGGCCCCTTCCCCAGAAGATCAACAAAATATCCAGCCAGGACGAAGTTCATCTATCAAGGAGAAAGCAGGTTCAATTCCTAAGACAGCAGAGCAATTCCAGAGGAGGAGAAAGCAAAGCACGGAACTCATGGCTTTCTCCCCATGATTCTTTAGTCTTGCGGCTACTTCAATTTTTTTTTCTTTTTTCAATTTTTTTTCCTTTTTTCTTTTTTCTTCTTCTGCTAAATTTTTTAAAACTTTTACCCTTTTCTTTTTTAACGTTTTTTGACTAGTTCCTCCAAATATATATATTTTTTCTTTCTTTTTTATATTTTTTTATTTGTTTTATTTTTTAAATTTTTTTCTTTTTTTTCTTTTTTTTTCAGAACCTGTTTTTATCCCCTTTCTCCCCCCCACAATTTGGGGTCTCTTCTCATTTGGTTACAGCGCATTTTTCTGGGGTCTTTGCCACCCTTTTAGTAGTTTATTTGCTCCTTCATATCCTCTTATCTGGACAAAATGACAAGGCGGAAAAAATCACCACAAACAAAAGAACAAGAGACAATACCGAAGGCTAGGGACCTAATCAACACAGACATTGGTAATATGTCAGATCAAGAGTTCAGAATGACGATTCTGAACATTCTAGCTGGGCTCGAAAAAGGCATGGAAGATATTAGAGAAACCCTCTCTGGAGATATTAAAGCCCTTTCTGGAGAAATTAAAGAACTAAAATCTAACCAAGTTGAAATCAAAAAAGCTATTAATGAGGTGCAATCAAAAATGGAGGCTCTCACTGCTAGGATAAATGAGGCAGAAGAAAGAATTAGTGATATAAAAGACCAAATGACAGAGAATAAGGAAGCCAAGCAAAAGAGGGACAAACAGCTACTGGACCATGAGGGGAGAATTCGAGAGATAAGTGACACCATAAGATGAAACAACATTAGAATAATTGGGATTCCAGAAGAAGAAGAAACAGAGAGGGGAGCAGAAGGTCTATTGGAGAGAATCATTGGAGAGAATTTCCCTAATATGGCAAAGGGAACAAGCATTAAAATCCAGGAGATGCAGAGAACCCCCCTCAAAGTCAACAAGAATAGGTCCACACCCCATCACCTAATAGTAAAATTTACAAGTCTTAGTGACAAAGAGAAAATCCTGAAAGCAGCCCGAGAAAAAAAGTCTGTAACATACAATGGTAAAAATATTAGATTGGTGGCCGACTTATCCACAGAGACCTGGCAGGCCAGAAAGAGCTGGCATGATATATTCAGAGCACTCAACGAGAAAAACATGCAGCCAAGAATACTCTATCCAGCTAGACTATCATTGAAAATAGAAGGAGAGATAAAAAGCTTCCAGGACAAACAAAAACTGAAAGAATTTGCAAACACCAAACCAGCTCTACAGGAAATATTGAAAGGGGTCCTCTAAGCAAAGAGAGAGCCTAAAAGTAGTAGATCAGAAAGGTACAGAGACAATGTACAGTAACAGTCACCTTACAAGCTAATAATGGCACTAAATTCATATCTCTCAATAGTTACCCTGAATGTTAATGGGCTAAATGCCCCAATCAAAAGACACAGGGTATCAGAATGGATAAAAAAACAAAACCCATCAGTATGTTGCCTACAAGAAACTCATTTTAGACGCGAAGACACCTCCAGATTTAAAGTGAGGGGGGTGGAAAACAATTTACCATGCTAATGGGCATCAGAAGAAAGCTGGGGTGGCAATCTTTATATCAGATCAATTAGATTTTAAGCCAAAGACTATAATAAGAGATGAGGAAGGACACTATATCCTACTCAAAGGGTCTGTCCAACAAGAAGATCTAACAATTTTAAATATCTATGCCCCTAACGTGGGAGCAGCCAACTATATCAACCAATTAATAACAAAATCAAAGAAACACATCAATAATAATACAATAATAGTAGGGGACTTGAACACTCCCCTCACTGAAATGGACAGATCATCCAAGCAAAAGATCAACAAGGAAATAAAGGCCTTAAATGACACACTGGACCAGATGGACATCACAGATCTATTCAGAACATTTCATCCCAAAGCAACAGAATACACATTCTTCTCTAGTGCACATGGAACCTTCTCCAGAATAGATCACATCCTGGGTCACAAATCAAGTCTCAACTGGTATCAAAAGATTAGGATCCTTCCCTGCATATTTTCAGACCACAATGCTCTGAAGCTAGAACTCAATCACAAGAGGAAAGCTGGAAAGAACCCAAATACATGGAGACTAAACAGCATCCTTCTAAAGAATGAATGGGTTAACCAGGAAATTAAAGAAGAATTGAAAAAATTCATGGAAACAAATGATAATGAAAACACAACAGTTCAAAATCTGTGGGACACAGCAAAGGCAGTCCTGAGAGGAAAATATATAGTGGTACAAGCCTTTCTCAAGAAACAAGAAAGGTCTCAAGTACACAACCTAACCCTACACGTAAAGGAGCTGGAGAAAGAACAAGAAAGAAACCCTAAACCCAGCAGGAGAAGAGAAATCATAAAGATCAGAGCAGAAATCAATGAAATAGAAACCAAAAAAACAATAGAAAAAAATCAATGAAACTAGGAGCTGGTTCTTTGAAAGAATCAATAAGATTGATAAACCCCTGGCCAGACTCATCAAAAAGAAAAGAGAAAGGACCCAAATAAATAAAATCATGAATGAAAGAGGAGAGATCACAACTAACACCAAAGAAATACAGACAATTATAAGAACATACTATGAGCAACTCTACGCCAACAAATTGGACAATCTGGAAGAAATGGATGCATTCCTAGAGACATAGAAACTACCACAACTGAACCAGGAAGAAATAGGAAACCTGAACAGGCCCATAACCAGTAAGGAGATTGAAACAGTCATCAAAAATCTCCAAACAAACAAAAGCCCAGGGCCAGAAGGCTTCCCAGGGGAATTCTACCAAACATTTAAAGAAGAACTCATTCCTATTCTCCTGAAACTGTTCCAAAAAATAGAAATGGAAGGAAAACTTCCAAACTCATTTCATGAGGCCAGCATAACCTTGATCCCAAAACCAGACAAGGATCCCACCAAAAAAGAGAACTACAGACCAATATCCTTGATGAACACAGACGCAAAAATTCTCGCCAAAATACTAGCCACTAGGATTCAACAGTACATTAAAAGGATTATTCACCACGATCAAGTGGGATTTATTCCAGGGCTGCAGGGTTGGTTCAACATCCGCAAATCAATCAATGTGATAGAACACATTAATAAAAGAAAGAACAAGAACCATATGATACTCTCAATAGATGCTGAAATAGTATTTGACAAAGTACAGCATCCCTTCCTGATCAAAACTCTTCAAAGTGTGGGGATAGAGGGCACATACCTCTATATTATCAAAGCCATCTATGAAAAACCCACCGCAAATATCATTCTCAATGGAGAAAACCTGAAAGCTTTTCCTCTAAGGTCAGGAACATGGCAGGGATGTCTATTATCACCACTGCTATTCAACATAGTACTAGAAGTCCTAGCCTCAGCAATCAGACATCAAAAACAAATTAAAGGCATCCAGATTGGTAAAGAAGAAGTCAAACTATCACTCTTCGCAGATGATATGATACTATATGTGGAAAACCCAAAAGACTCCACTCCAAAACTGCTAGAACTTGTACAGGAATTCAGTAAAGTGTCAGGATATAAAATCAATGCACAGAAATCAGTTGCATTCCTGTACACTAACAACAAGGCAGAAGAGAGAAATTAAGGAGTCAATCCCATTTACAATTGTACCCAAAACTATAAGATACCTAGGAATAAACCTAACCAAAGAGACTAAGAATCTATACACAGAAAATTATAAAGTACTCATGATAGAAATTGAGGAAGACACAAAGAAATGGAAAAATGTTCCATGCTCCTGGATTGGAAGAATAAATATTGTGAAAATGTCCATGCTACCTAAAGCAATCTACACATTTAATGCAATCCCTATCAAAATACCATCCATTTTTCTCAAATAAATGGAACAAATAATCCTCAAATTTATATGGAACCAGAAAAGACCTCGAATAGCCAAAGGAATATTGAAAAACAAAGCCAAAGTTGGTGGCATCACAATTCCGGACTTCAAGCTCTATTACAAAGCTGTCATCATCAAGACAGCATGGTACTGGCACAAAAACAGACACATAGATCAGTGGAACAGAATAGAGAGCCCAGAAATTCACCCTCAACTCTATGGTCAACTAACCTTCGACAAAGCAGGAAAGAATGTTCAATGGAAAAAAGACAACCTCTTCAATAAATGGTGCTGGGAAAATTGGACAGCCACATGCAGAAAAATGAAATTGGACCACTTCCTTACACCACACACGAAAATAGACTCCAAATGGATGAAGGACCTCAATGTGAGAAAGGAATCCATCAAAATCCTTGAGGAGAATGCAGGCAGCAACCTCTTCGACCTCAGCCGTAGCAACATCTTCCTAGGAACAACGGCAAATGCAAGGGAAGCGAGGGCAAAAATGAACTATTGGGATTTCATCAAGATCAAAAGCTTTTGCACAGCAAAGGAAACAGTTCACAAAACCAAAAGACAACTGACAGAATGGGAGAAGATATTTGCAAACGACATGTCAGATAAAAAGGGCTAGTATCCAAAATCTATAAGGAACTTAGCAAACTCAACACCCAAAGAACAAACAATCCAATCAAGAAATGGGCAGAGGACATGAACAGACATTTCTGCAAAGAAGACATCCAGATGGCCAACAGACACATGAAAAAGTGCTCCACCTCACTTGGCATCAGGGAAATACAAATCAAAACCACAATGAGATATCACCTCACACCAGTCAGAATGGCTAAAATGAACAAGTCAGGAAATGACAGATGCTGGCGAGGATGTGGAGAAAGGGGAACCCTCCTCCACTATTGGTGAGAATGCAAGCTGGTGCAACCACTCTGGAAAACAGCATGGAGGTTCCTCAAAATGTTGAAAATAGAACTACCCTATGACCCAGCAATTGCACTACTGGGTATTTACCCTAAAGATACAAACATAGTGATCCGAAGGGGCACGTGTACCCGAATGTTTATAGCAGCAATGTCTACAATAGCCAAACTATGGAAAGAACCTAGATGTCCATCAACAGATGAATGGATACAGAAGATGTGGTATATATACACAATGGAATACTATGCAGCCATCAAAAGAAATGAAATCTTGCCATTTGCGACGACGTGGATGGAACTAGAGCGTATCATGCTTAGTGAAATAAGTCAATCGGAGTAAGACAACTATCATATGATCTCCCTGATATGAGGACATGGAGAAGCAACATGGGGGGTTAGGGGGATAGGAGAAGAATAAATGAAACAAGATGGGATTGGGAGGGAGACAAACCATAAATGACTCTTAATCTCACAAAACAAACTGGGGGTTGCTGGGGGGAGGTGGGATTATGAGAGGGGGAGGGGGCTATGGACATTAGGGAGGGGAGGCGAACCATAAGAGACTATGGACTCTGAAAAACAACCTGAGGGTTTTGAAGGGTCAGGGGTGGGAGGTTGGGGGAACAGGTGGTGGGTAATGGGGAGGGCATGTTTTGCATGGAGCACTGGGTGTTGTGCAAAAAGAATGAATACTGTTACGCTGAAAAAATAAATAAAATGGAAAAAAAAGATATGTCTCCAAAGACAAAGGAAACAAATGCTAAAATGAACTTTTGTGACTTCATTAATATTTGTTTGTTTTATTATTTGATTATTTGTTTCTGTGTCATTTATTTCTGTTCAGATATTTATTATTTCCTTACTTCTGCTGGCTTTAGATTTTATTTGTTTGTCTTTTTCTTGCTTTTTAGGTGTAAGGTTACATTGTTCATTTCAGATTTTTCTTGCTTTTTGCTAAGCCTGTATTTTTATATACTTATATCTTGGATTGCTTTGTTGTATCCCAAAGGTTTTGGACCGTTGCATATTTTCATTTTCATTTGTTTCTATGCATTTTTTAAATTTCCACTTTGATTTCTTATTTGAAACTTTCATTGTTTAGTAGCATGTTGTTCAACCTCCATATATTTGCAGTCTTTCCAATTTTTTTCTTGTAGTTCACTTCAAGTCTAATAGCATTGTGGTCAGAGAAAACACATATTTTGACCTCAATCTTTGTGTATATTTTGAGACTGGATTTGTGACCTAGTATGTGAGATTTTCTGGAGAATGCCCCTTGTGAACTTGAAAAAGAATATCTATTCTGCTGCTTTGGGATAAATTTTCTGAATATATCTTTTATGTCCATCTGATCCAATGTATCTTTCATTAATTCCTTGTTGATTTTCTGCTTAGATGATCTGTGCATTGATGTAATTGGAGTGTTATTGTCACCTATTGTTATTGTATTATCATTCATTAGTTTCTGTATGTTTATTATTAATTGTTTTATATATCTGGGTTATCCCATGTTGGTTGCAAATATTTACAGTTGTTACATCTTCTTGTTAGATAGTCCCCTTTATTATGACATAGTATCCTTCTACATTTCCTGTTACAGTCCTTGGTTTAAAATCTTTTTTGTGTATGTGTTGCTACTAACTTTCATTTGATGGCCATTTGTATGACAAATGTCTCTCCATTTTACTTTCAATCTTCAGATGACTTTTGCTCTAAAATTAGTCTCTTGTAGATCACATTTAGATAGATCCCTCCCCTCTCTTTCTCAATATATCTATATGTTTGGATTGGAACGTTAATCCCATTTACAATCAGAGTAACTATTGAATTATAATTCAGTAATTAACTGAATTATACCCTTTTTGGATAGATTATTCTAGTCTGCACATTATCGTCATTCAGCAGATTGATATATTATGCCACTCTCTTCTGGGCTGCCAAATTTATGTTAAGAAATATCCAACTAGTCTTATTGTAATGTATTTTCTTGTAAATTAAGGACTTCTTTTAAGACTTCTTTATTGGGATATTTTGCAAGTTTAATTACAATATATCTTGATGTCAGTTTGATTTTGTTGATTTTGATGTGAATTCTCTGTGCTTCCTGGATTTGGATGTCTGATTCCTTCTCTAGATTAGAGAATTTTTTGGCTATCATTTCCTCAAATAAATTTCCTACCCCCTGTTCTCTTTACTTCTTCCAGGACTCCTATGATATTAATGTTATTGTGTTTGATAGTCACTCTGTTCTCTAAGTCAATTCTCATGTTGAATTATTCTTCTTTCTCTGTTTTGTTCAGCTTAGTTATGTTACATTATTTTATCTTCTAAATCACTCACTTGTTCCTCTGCCTCTTCCATCCAAGTGAAACTTGTGTTCACTGCATCCTGTCAGTTTCAAATCTCAGTTATTAAATTTTTCTTTTTTGACTGATTTATTTATATATCTTTAAATTATGTTCAGTTACCCACCATATAGTACATCATTAGTTTTTGGTGTAGTGTTCACTGATACATTAGTTGCATATAACACCCAGTGCTCATCACAACATGTACACTCCTTAGCTCTTTAGCTCTACACTAAAGGTCTTCTTGATGTCTCCATTCTTTTCCCAAGTCAAATAGCATCTTTATGATTGTTGTTTTAAATTATCCATGAGGCATATTATGTATATCCTTCTTTAGATCCCTGGCTGTGACCATTTGTTTTTCTTTCTTTTAGGATGAAGTCCTCTGTCTTGGCATTTTGTTATGTCTCTGTCTTAGGAATGCCTGTTATGTTTCTTGCTCCTGAAAGTAATGGCTTTATGAAAAAGAAGCTATATAGTATCATGGGACTGGTGTCCTGGGAAGGGTCTCTGATATGTTCCAAGTACATTCTGCTGTGTTTTGACTGCTATTTCCTTCAGGGAAGTTTTCTATAGAAGTTCTCCTTGGCTGTAGTGGGCAGTGTCCCTTCCTTGAGTAAAGAGTTGTGAGTTTTAACAAGGTGCACTCTTGTTGGCTTGTGAAATGAGACCTGATGCTACTTCCACTAGATCTGATTACTTGAAAGACTCTATTTAAGAGACTAGGTGTGGGAGAGGTTTCTGCTGGTCTTCTGGGGAAGTGGTCTGCCTCCCTGGGACTGAGGCAAACTTCACTGTTAAGGGCAGTACTGGCAGAGTGCAAGGGTATGGGACCTGGTATAAGCACATTAGGCAGTCAGTGCTGACATTGTTGCACCAAGGTGGTTTTGCATTTATACTGTGGTACAGGGGAAGGAGTTATTCTCAGCTATATGTTTTGTTCCTAGAGCAGAGTCTCTGTACTTGCTGTTTTGAAGCAATGACCCCACATAGAGCAAACCATCCCCTCATGTATCTCAGGCAACTGCTCCAGATTATTACCGACACGATGTCTACTTCTGGGGCTGGTTACCTGCCTTCTTTCCAGGAATAACACATAACTTTTCATGCTCTATCCCAGCCAACTGTACTGTCTTTCAAATCTCTAGGCACTAGGGATGTGTTGTGGGCAGGAGTCTGTGCAGATTCCTTGGGGAGGCTCTCATTGTGATGTGACTCAGGGAGGCTTGACCAGTAAGCATAGTATTGCCAGAGTGCAGAGGCATGGGTCTTCGAGTAAGTAGGCTATGCAGCCAATGTGAAGACCAAGTTGCCCTTTGCCCTTTGTAGGTAGCTCTGCATTTATGTTGTGGGATGGGAGACAATGGCACCTGGTGTCTCCTTTGTCCCTTGAGAGGATTCCCCAGGAATGTTACTTCTCAGGGGTGTGCTCCAAGAAAAGTGAATAATCTCTCCACTGTGTGCCCTGGGTGTTCCTCAGATCATGAAACCTGTTCCTGGGTGGTTGCTTGTCTTCTCTTCAGGGGTAGGACAGCACCCTTAGGGCTCCAATCCAGCCAAGTTTGCTGACACTTACAATTATAGAGTTCAAATACTGCTGGTTGTAAAAACATGAAAATCAGCGTCTCTCATTTTCCAGCCAATGGCTTTGGGGGAACTCTTCGTCTTATGTATTTCCCTGTATTCTCCTCTCTCTCTTTCACCTTTCTCCATTAAAAGGGCTCCCTCTCTTCTGTAGTACCCATGATCCATTTCTCCCACAGACTTTTTCTCTGTATTTCCTACCTTCCTAAACGTGGCCTCTACTCTCCCTATAGTTGTGGACTTTATTCTATCAGTCCTCAGGTTTATTTCTTGGGTATCCTTAATTATTTGATAATTATCTAGTTGTGTGCAAAGGATGAGACAAACCTAGTGCCCTCCTACTGTACCACCATCTTTGCTTCCTTAAGCCCACTGATTTTTTGAACTCCTGGAGTCAGGACCCACTAAATTTTAAAGTTCCTGGGGTTAAGCCTTGTTGAGTTTTAAAACCAGAAATTGTGGGAAGTCATATTCTCTGCATAAGTCTCCATTCCCAGAGGTTTTTTGGTGTAGGGTCTTATTCTCTCAATCTCTGTGCTTGTGATGTCTCTTCTGTCTGTGGTTAGTTGGGCTTGGGTTTAGTTCACAACCATATCTCTTCCTCTTTTAATCTTTTATATCTGGACTTCCCTTTATGATTAACTTCAAATTATCTATTCTTCCAGTCTTTAGAGTGTATTCAGAATTAGTTGCATATGTTCACATGTTATCTCATTGTGCCCATGGGTACTCTGCTAATCTGTCATCTTCCACCCAAACTTTCTCTAGGAATTGTTAAACTTGAAATAGAAACAAGCTTAAAAACACACACACATTAATGTATGGAAGTGTTAGACTCATTCGTTAAGGTAAATCTGTAGAAAAATACATACTACTGCATTACTACAATGGTGGTGTGTAATTCATTTTTAAATTAATACAAAGTCAGTAACAAATGCGTTAACAACAACAACTAAATCTATGTTATTGGATACACAATAAAATATGTAATTGGTGATATCATTAACACAAATTGTGGAAGGGAGGATTGTAGAGTTTTTATTTGTAATTAAAGTAAATTGCTATTAACTTAAAACAGATTGTTACAACTGTTTGCAGTGGCACTTAATTTTCATTGTAACCATGAAGAAAATATCCTTAGAGAATACACAAAAGAATGAGAAAAAAATTTATCATTACACAAATCAAGAAGTAGGGTTTTTGAAAAAGAACCTGAGGGTTTTGAAGGGGAGAAGGGTGAGAGGTTGGGGGAACCAGGTGGTGGGTAATAGGGAGGGTACATATTGCATGGAGCACTGGGTGTTGTGCAAAAACAATAAATACTGTTATGCTGAAAAAATAAATAAATAAAAATTAAAAAAAGAAGTAGGGTTTTTTTATATTCTTTTTTTATTAATTATTTTTATTAACATATAATGTATTATTTTCCCCAGGGCTATGAGTTTTAAAAGAAGACAGTGAGAAAGGAAAAGAGAAACAATCTAAAAGACAGGTGGCTATCACTTAACAAAATAATAATAGCAATTTCATAATTATTAATAATTTTATTTAAATGATTTTCAAACAAATCGATTAAGCTCTCCAATTAAAATAATGGCTAAATGTATGAAAGGGAAAAAATGATACAACTTTATGCTATCTGCAAGGCACACATAGGCTGAAAATAAAGGGATGCCAAAAGATTTTTTTTTTTTGCAAATGATAACCAAATTAGACAAGGATATCTATACTTATTAGACAATAAGTATACTTATTAGACAAGATAGGCTTTTTGAAAAACTGTCGCATGATATAAATAAGGTCATTATTTAATGATGATTAGTTCATGAGGGCAGATATAAAATTATGAATATGTTTTCATTTAAAATAGGTGCATCTAATGGTATATAGTAAATATTGAAAGACATAATGGTAAAATAAATAACAAAACAAATAGTAGGAAAATTAAGTGTCTCATTTTTTAAAATTATTTTCATTAACATATAATGTATTATTTGCCCCATGAGTACAAGTCTGTGAACCATCAGGTTTGCACACTTACAGCACTCACCATATCACATACCCTCTCCACTCACCATATCACATACCTTCACCAATGTCCATAATCCAAGCACCCTCTCCATACCTCTCTCCCCCCAGCAACCCTCAGTTTATTTTGTGAGATTAAGAGTCTCTTATGGTTTGAATAACCAACAGAAAAATCAATGAGGAAACAGCAGATTTTAACACATTATAGAAAAAATAAACCTAACAGATATACACAAGGCATTCTCCCAACAGCAAAGGAATACATATTTTTTACAAGTGCTCTTGGAACATTTTCAAGGATAGAAAACACATTTTAAGGCAAAAAGCAGCTTTAAAAATATGAAAGGATTGAAATCTACTAAGTATATTTTCCAATCACATGTAATTGAACTAGATAGTAATAAACAAGAAAATGTAAGAATTAAATAACACATTTCTAAACAAGAACGAATCACAAAAGAAATCAAAATTGAAGTTAGTAAATATGTCACATGTAATGTAACTAGATATTAATGAACAAGAAAATGTAAGAATTAAATAACACATTTCTAAACAAGAATGAGTCAAAAAAGAAATCAAAATTGATGTTAGTAAATATCTTGAGACAAAAAAAAAATTAAAACAACGTACCAAAGTTACATGATGCAACAATAGCAGTACAGAAATGGAGATTTACAAGTCAAGTATAAATCCTTACATTAAAAATATATTTAAATAACCTAACCTTATACCTCAAAGGTTTAGAAAAGTAAGACAAAATTTACTCCAAGGTTCTAGCAGCAAGGGAATAATAAAGATTAAAGCAGAAATGAACAAAAATGGAAATGGAAATACAATAGAAAAGATTAATGAAATTTTAAAGTTGGGTTCTTGAAAAGATAAACAAAATTCGTTAGCCCTTAGTCAAACTAGCTATAAAGATAAGACTCAAGTTATAAAAAGCAGAAGTAAAAGAGGAGAGACTACAATTGATACCACAGTGATACAAAGAACTTTAAGAGACTACCATGAACAATTTCATACCAAGCTATCAGATCATCTAAAATAAATGGATGAATTTTTTTTCCCTTTTTATTAATTTTTTCAGCGTAACAGTATTCATTCTTTTTGCACAACACCCAGTGCTCCATGCAAAACGTGCCCTCCCCATCACCCACCACCTCTTCCCCCAACCTCCCACCCCTGACCCTTCAAAACCCTCAGGTTGTTTTTCAGAGTCCATAGTCTCTTATGGTTCGCCTCCCCTCCCCGATGTCCATAGCCCGCTCCCCCTCTCCCAATCCCACCTCCCCCCAGCAACCCCCAGTTTGTTTTGTGAGATTAAGAGTCATTTATGGTTTGTCTCCCTCCCAATCCCATCTTGTTTCATTTAATGGATGAATTTTTGAAACAAGAGTGAATCATGAAGAAATGGAAAATCTGCACAGACCAAAAATGACTAAAAACATTGACTTGATACCTTAAAATCTCCAAATAAAATAAAGCACAGAACCAGATGGCTTCACTGGGCAATTTTACCAAATACTTAAAGCAGAATTAAGACCATTCCTTCTCAAACATTTTCAAGAAATTTTAAAACAAGGAGTACCCCAAATTTCATTAAAAGCCCAACATTACTCATGTAACATAACCAAATAAAGACACCACAACAAAAGAAAACTACAGACAAATATCCTTGATTAATATAGATACAAAAATCAAGGAGGTTGGCAAGATGGTGAAGTAGGAGACCCTATTTCAACAGGTCCCCTGAATGGAGCTAAATATCTACCAGTATACTCTGAACACCCATGAAATCAGCCTGAGATGTAAGATTATACACTTCTGGATCTCTACATGGGCAGGAGATCCTCAGTGGAAATTTACACTGGAGTGAGAGCACTTCGACTGATACTGGAGAGGATATCAGAAGGGGAAGGGAGGGGCACCTGGGTGGCTCAGTGGGTTAAAGCCTCGGCCTTTGGCTCAGGTCATGATCCCAGGGTCCTGGGATCAAGTTCCACATTGGGCTCTCTGCTCAGCGGGGAATCTGCTCCCCTCCCACCTACTTGTGATCTCTGTCAAATAGATAAACAAAATCTTAAAAAAAGGGGGCAAAGGGAGCCACCAAAAGTAACCCATTGGAAAGTAATACCCCAATACAAAAGTGTCCTGTGCTTGAGGACTAGCATTAACCTGGATTCTAGTTAACAGCACTCAAAAAGAAGATGGGTGTTAAGGGGCAGCTTGAGGAATCAGGCAACTGCAGACACGGATATAAGCCCACAATCCAGGGCAGTCACAGCTGGTGCCCACACATGTCTGAGAGAGCCTGACAGGGTCTCCGGTTGGTGGTCCCTGTACCCACGGCTTTCTGCTGCTTGTACCACCACTGAGACTGTGTGCACACCTGCCCCTGCCCAAGATAGCCTGGCTCAGACTCCTGCTGGAGGACCCTGGACCTGCAGCCTTCCCAGAACTCCACCGCTGCCAGGTCATGGTGTGGACCTCAGAGAACAGTCCCCACAAAAGCATCACCAGGATAGGGATCCCCTGGACCAGTATCACTTGCAGTTTAAAGGCAAGGGGGTGCAGTGACAATTGAGGACTCAGGCGACCACAGAGAGAGTGGCTGGGAGTGTAACACCACTGGTGGGAGGCTGTAGTGTTCAGCAGATTTGGTGGCAGGGGGTGGTGCCTGTGTTCTGGACCATTCAGAAGGGAGCAGAGTGAGGCTTCTCTCTGAGGCTAACAACTGGGTGAGAACAATTTATACTGACACTCTGAAAAGCCACAAAAACAAACAAATAAACAAACAAACAAAACGCAAAGAACCAACAAAGAACAAAAACCTCCACAGAACAAAAGCCCAAAAAGCCAGTTTCCACAGAGCTCAGTCCCCTGATAGAGGGCAGGACAGCTCAGCCCAAGCAATATTGACTGAAAAACAATAGGGTAGGCCTGTTCCCCTGATGACAAGGCAAAAGAGTAAGAGGACAATAGCAGGGTCCCCATAAAACTCTAATACCCCATCATCAGGGAAAAACAATATGTTAAGCTCCCAGTATTGCCCCCAAAACTGTAGATTTCATAGATACAAATTTTGTTTAATTTGTTCTCACAATTGTTCTTTCATTTTTTTTAATTTTTTTTCACTTTTAAAAAAATTTCTTTTAGCGTAACAGTATTGTTTTTTTTTTTTTGATTTATTTATTTGACAGATAGAGATTACAAGTAGGCAGAGAGGCAGGCAGAAAGAGAGAGAGGAGGAAGCAGGCTCCCAGCCAAGCAGAGAGCCCGATGCAGGGCTCGATCCCAGGACCCTGGGATCATGACCTGAGCTGAAGGCAGAGACTTTAACCCGCTGAGCCACCCAGGCGCCCCCAGTATTAATTGTTTTTGTAACACACCCAGTACTCCATGCAATGCGTGCCCTCCCAATTACCCACCACCTGATTCTCCAACTTCCCACCCCCCGCCCCTTCAAAATCGTCAGGTTGTTTTTCAGAGTCCATAGTCTCTCATGGTTCATCTCCCCTTCCAATTTCCCTCAACTCCTTTCTCCTCTCCATCTCCCCATGTCCTCCATGTTCTTTGTTATGCTCCACAAATAAGTGAAACCATATGAAACTTGACACTCTCTGCTTGACTTATTTCACTCAGCATAATCTTTTCCAGTCCCATCCATGTGTCTTTAGCTTCCAGGTGTTTGAGTTCCTTCTGAACTTTTCCTTGTGATTGAGCTCCAGGTTCAAAGCATTGACAATCCATCTATTACTGAGCGAGGTCTATTAAGATCTCCTACTATCAATGTATTCATATAAATATGACTCTTTATCTTGATTAATAGTTTTCTTATGTAATTGGGTGCTCCCATATTTGGGGCGTAGATAGTTATAATTGTTAGATCATCTGGGTGGATAGTCCCTTTAAGAATGATGTAGTGTCCTTCTGTATCTCTGTCTACAGTCTTTAGATTAAAATATAATTTATCTGATATGAGAATCGTTACCCTGGCCTTCTTTTGAGGCCCATTGCCATGAAAGATGCTTCTCCATCCCTTCACTTTCAGTCTGTGTGTATCCTTAGGTTCAAAATGGGTCTCTTGTATACATCGTATGGATGGGTCCTGTCGTTTTATCCAATCTGCATCCCTGTGTCATTTTATGGGGCATTTAGGCCATTCACATTGAGAGTGATTATTGATAGATACGTTTTGATTGACATCGTGTTACCTTTGAAGTCTTTCTGTTCATCAGTTGTCTCTATATTTCTGTTCAATGATATTCTTTGGATTTTTTCTCATTTATAGAACCCCCCTTAATATTTCCTGCAGTGTTGGCTTGGTGGTTGCATAGTCTTTTAAGCATTGCTGGTCTTGGAAACTCTTTATCTCTCCATCCATTTTGAATGTCAGTCTTGCTGGATAAAGTATTCTTGGCTGCATGTTCTTCTCATTTAGTACTCTGAATATATTTTGCCAGCCCTTCCTGGCTTGCCCAGTCTCTGTGGACAGGTCTGACTCTATTCTAATGGGCTTTCCTCTGTATGTAAGGAGCTTCTTTGTCCTAGCTGCTTTTAAGAGGGTCTGTCTAGAAGCATAATTCTTCATTCTAACTCTCAGGTGTCTTGATGACTTTCGAGAATCTAAAATCTTGGGGGGAAACTACTCTGCCTCTAGTACATGAATGTTGTTTCCATTCCAATCTGTTACCTCTGGTGCCTTCCTCCCCCTTTTGTTTATCTTCCATTATCAGTCCGATGTTCCCACTCTGCTTTACCTGCCATTGGTGTCTTTTGCTCCTGTAGAGATCCAGATATATATATTTCTGATCTCAGGCTGATTTCATGGGTGATCAGAGTTCTTTGGTAGGTAATCAGCTCACTTTAGGGTACAGGTTGAAAAGGCGCCTCCTCCTACTTCCCTGCCTTCTTGACTCCCCCTGTTCTTTCATTTTTTAACCTTCTTATCATTATAGCTAGATGTATGTTACAACATATTACATAATCACTTATTAACTTAATTTTTTTTCATACATATACCTGTTTCTTTTTCTTTTTCTTTCTGTTTTTTAATATACATATAGATATAAGCTTCAAGGTAATCCTTTCCCCTATTCAATACTACTGCTATATATAAACCAATTTTATTTTCCCTTTATCTCTAGAGATTTGATATCAAGTTACACCAAGGAGGAACTGAAATAACCTTCTGTGTCCACATCGAGGATATATAACCACCTTCCCATCTTAATTTGTGTCAGTGTTTCTATGTATTTGTTTCTGCTTTTGTACTATGTAAATCTTATTCTTGAAGTTCATCTTGGCTGGGTTTATCTTTTTGACTTTTTTTCCCTTCTCTTTTAGTTTTTTTTTTTTTAAGATTTTATTTATTTATCTGACACAGAGAGAGAGAGATCACAAGCAGGCAGAGAGGCAGGCAGAGAGAGAGGAGGAAGTAGGGTCTCTGCTAAGCAGAGAGCCCAATGCGGGGCTCAATCCCAGAACCCCGGGATCATGACCTGAGCCGAAGGCAGAGGCTTTAACCCACTGAGCCACCCAGGCGCCCCTCCCTTCTCTTTTAGTTTTGTCAGTCTTTTTGTTCATTTTTGTATATGTACTTTATACATCTTACTGTTTTTTTTAAGCTTTTATTTATTTATTTTACAGGGATCTCAAGTTTGCAGAGAGACAGGCAGAGAGAGAGGAGGAAGCAAGATCCCTGCTGAGCAGAGAACCTAATGTGTGGCTTTATCCCAGGACCCTGGGGTCATGATCTGAGCCGAAGGCAGAGGCTTTAACACACTGAGCGAGTCAGGTGCCCTATAAATCTTACTGTTGGGCTCATTTTGGCTGTTTTCTCCCCCCCCCCTTTTCTCTCTCTCTTTCTCTCTCTTTTGGTGTTGGCTTCCAATTGCTCTGAAACTTTCCAGGGGGCACCTTGACTCTATCGTGCTTGGTATATGCAGATATACATCCCCTCAATAACCTCTCATCAAAATGACTAGGAGAAAGAACACCCAATGAGGAAAAATTCAGACTGTGTCCTCTCTCACAGAACTACTGGATATGGACATAAACAGTATGTCAGAGAGGGAATTCAGGGTAACAAATATCCAAGCAATGGCTAGGTTGGAGAAAACCATTAGTGACAACATAGAATCTTGAAAGGCAGAAGTGACAGCCAAACTGGTAGATGTTAAAAATGCTATCAATGAGATGAAATCTAATATAATTACTATAATAGCTAGGATAACAAAGGCAGAAGATATAATTAGTGATCTTGGGGACAAAATGATAGAAGAAAAGAATCAGGAGGAGGAATGGAACAAACAGTTTAGAAGCCATGAAAAGAGAATTAGGGAAATAGTTGTTGCCATGAAATATTCCAGTATCAAAATTACTGAGATCCCTAAGGGGATGGAGAAATAAAGAAGACTGGAAGATATAGTTGACCAAATACTGGATGGAAATTTCCTCAGTATGGAGAATGTAACAAGTATTCATGGCAGAGAGGACACCCCCCCCCAGATCAAGGAGTGTAGAAAGACATCCAGAAACTAGATTGTGAAATTCACAAATCATAATTTCTGGCAAGAGGTCTTTTTTTTTAAGATTTTATTTATTTATTTGACAGACAGAGGCCACAAGTAGGCAGAGAGCAGGTTGAGAGAGAGGAGGAAGCAGGCTCCCTGCTGAGCAGAGGCCTGATATGGGGCTCAATCCCAGTACCCTGAGATCATGACCTGAGCTGAAGGCAGAGGCTTTAACCCACTGAGCCACCCAGGCGCTCCTTCTGGCAAGAGGGCTTAAGGGCAGCCAAGGGGAAGATATTCCTTACTTACAGAGGAAGGACCATCAGAATAACATCAATTCTGTGTACAGAAACCTGCAAGACAGAAAGGGCTGGCAAGACATATTCAGGGCACTAAAAGAGAAGAACATTCATACAAGAATGCTTTATCCAGCAAGGCTGACATTCAAAATGGATCGAGAGATAAAGAGCTTATAAGATCAGCAAGGTTTAAAACAGTATGTGACCTCCAAGCTGGCACTATAAGAAATATTAAGGGGGATTATATAAAAGAAGAACCCAAGAGTGACATAGCACAGAAATTTATAGAAACAGTCTGTAAAAACATGGACTTCACAGGCAACATGATGTCAATAAAAACTTCTCTTTCAATAATAACTCTCAATATGAATGGCCTAAATATTCCCATAAAATGGCACAGGGTTGCAGACTGGATAAAATGACAGCACCCATTCCAATGCTGTCTACAAAAGGTGCATTTGGAACCTAAAGATACATCCAGATGAAAGTTAAGGGATGGAGAAGCATCTTTCATGCCAATGGCCCTCAAAAGAAGGCTGAGATGGTGATTCTCATATCAGATAAATTAGATTTTTAAGCTAAAGGCTGAGATCAGAGACACATAATACTGCATCATTCTTAAATGGTCTATCCACCAAAAAGATCTAACAATTATAAATATTTATGCCTCCGATATGGGAGCAGCCAAATACATAAGCCAACTGTAAATCAAACTAAAGATTCATATCAATATGAATACATTGAGAGTAGGTGATCATAACATGACACTCTCATCAATAGAGAGATCATCCAAGCAGAAAATCAACAAAGAAACAATAGCTTTGAATGAAAAACTGGACTCAATGGACCTCACATATACAGAACATTCTACCCTAAAACAAGAGAATACTGATTCTTCTTGAGCACACAAGGAACTTTCTGCAGAATAGACCACATAGCAGGTCAAAAATCAGGGCTCAACTGATACCAATAGATTGAGATTATTTCCTGCATATTATCAGACCACAATACTTTTTTTTTATTTCTTTTCAGGGTAACAGTATTCATTGTTTTTGCACCACACCCAGTGCTCCACCCAGTCCCTAATGCCCACCACCTGGTTCCCCCAACCTCCCACCCTCCACCCCTTCAAAACCCTCAGGTTGCTTTTCAGAGTCCATAGTCTCTCATGGTTCACCTCCCTTTCCAATTTCCCTCCCTCCCTTCTCTCCATCTCCACATGTCCTCCGTGTTATTTGTTATGCTCCACAAATAAGTGAAACCATATGATAATTGACTTTCTCTCTGCTTGACTTGTTTTACTCAGCATAATCTCTTCCAGTCCCATCCATGTTTCTACCAAAGTTGGGTATTCATCCCAGACCACAATACTTTGAAATTGAAACTTAGTCACAACAAAAGAATATTTAGATAAACCAGGAAATCCAAGAAAAAATAAACAACTAATGGAAACCAAAGAAAATGAAGACACATCATTCCAAAACCTATGGGATACGACAAAGGCAGTCCTAAGGGGGAGATACATAGTCATCCAGACCTCACTCAAAAATTTTAAAATATCCCAAATACATTGCCTCTCTAAATAACTTAAAGAACTGCAAAATCAAGAATAAATTAAGCCAACCCCATGCACTAGAAGGGAAATAATTAAGATTAGAGTTGAGATCAAGGAGTTAGAACTAGAGATAAAGTAGAATCTAGAGATACAGTAGAAAACTAGCAGATGGTTCCTTGAGAGACTTAATAAGATCAATAAACCACTGGCCAAACATATCCAAAAGAAAAGAGAGAGGTCCCAAATTAAAAAAAAAAATCATGAATTAAATGAGAGAGATCATGACTAACACCAATGAAATACAAAGAATTTTCTGAAAGTATTGTCAACAGTTATATGCTAATAAGTTAAGCAACCTAAAAGAAATAGATGCATTGCTGGAAACCTAGAAACTTCCAAGACTGAAACAGGAAGAAATTGACAATCTAAATAGACAAATGTCTAGTAACAAGACTGAAGCAGTGATCAAAAGCCTCCCAAAAAACAAGAGCCCACAACCTGACAGATTTCCTGGGGAATTCTACCAAAGATTCAAAGAAGAAATACTACCTATTCTTCTCAAGCTGTTTCAAAAAACAGAAACAGAAGAAAAACTTCCAGACACATTCTATTAAGCCGGCATTACCTTGATCCCCAAACCAGGAAAAGACCCCATCAGAAAGGAGAATTTCAGACCAATATCCCTGAGGAATATAGATGCCAAGATTGTAAACAAAATTCTAGCAAATAGGATCCAACAGCACATTAAAAGGATTATCAACCATGACCAGGTAGGATTTATCCCTGGGATGGGATAGTTCAATATTTGGAAATCAATGTGATAAAACAAATCAAAAAGAGAAGAGAGAAGAACCACATGGCCCTCTCAGTTGATGAATAAAAATCTTTGGACAAAATACAGCATATGTTCTTGCTTAAAACTCTTCAAAGTATAGGGATAAAGGGAACATTCCTCAACTTAATAAAATCCATCTATGAAAAACCCAAAGTGAATATCCTCAGTGGGGAGAAGCTGACAGCCTTCCCTTTGAGATAAAGATCACAAGGATGCTCACTTTTGTCAATGTTGTTCAACATAGTACTAGAAGTCCTAGCAACAGCAATCAGACATCAAAAAGAAATAAAAATATTCAAATTGGCAAAGAAGGAGTCAAACTCTCTCTCTATGCTGATGACATGATATTTTATGTGGAAAACATAAAGTTTCCACCCCAAACTACTAGAACTCATACAGCAATTCAGTAATATGGCAGGATTGCATTATTATACACTAACAATGAAAATATAGAAAAGGAAATTACAGAATCAATTCCATTTACTATAGCAAGAAGAACAATAAGATACCTTGGAATAAACCTAACCAAAGAGGCCAAAGATCTGTACTCAAGGGTCTACAGAATGCTCATGAAAAAAATTTGAAAAAAGCACAAAGAAGGAAGACCATTCCATGTTCATGGATTGGAAGAATAAACATGGTTAAAATGTCTAAGTTCCCAGAGAAATCTATACTTTCAATGCCATTCAGATCAAAATTACACCAGCATTTTTCAAAGAGGTGGAACAAACAATCCTAAATTTGTTTGTAATTAGAACAGACCCTGAATTGCTAAGGAAATGTTAAAAAATAAAAAATAAAAAACTGGGGCATAACTTTGCCTGATTTCAAGGTTTACTACAAGGCTGTGATCACCAAGACTGCATGGTACTGTCACAAAAATAGTCACATAGACCAGTGGAACTGAGTAGAAAGCCCAGATATGGACCCTCAACTCTATGGTCAAATAATATTTGAACAAGCAGGAAAAAATATACAGTGGAAAAAAGTCTCTTCAATAAATGGTGCTGGTAAAATTGGACAGATATTTATAGAAGAATGAAACTTGACAATTCTCTTACACAATATATAAAGATAAACTAGAAATTGATAAAAGACCATACATGAGACAGGAATCCATCAGAATCCTAGAGGAGAACATAGGCAGTAACCTCTTTGACATTGGCCTCAGCAACTTCTTTCAAAATATGTCTCCAAAGACAAAAGAAACAAAAGCAAGAATGATCTTTTGGGACTTCATCAAGATCAAAAGCTTCTGCACAGCAAAGGAAACAGTCAACAAAACAAAGAGGTAATTCAAGGAATGGGAGAAAATATTCACAAATGACAATACAGACAAAAGGCTGATGTCAAAGATCTATAAAGAACTCCTTAAACGCAACACACAAAAAACCATAATCACTTCAAAAATGGGCAGAAGATATGAACAGACACTTCTCCAAAGGAGACACACAACTGGCTAACAGACACATGAAAAAATGTTCATCATCATTTGCCATCAGGGAGATTCAAATCAAAACCACGTTGAGATACTGCCTTACACTACTTAAAATGGCCAAAATTAACAAGACAGGAAATAACATGTGTTGGAAAGGATATGAAGAACAGGGAACCCTCTTACACTGTTGGTGGGAATGCAATTTGGTGCAACCATTTTGGAGAACAGTGTGGAGATTCCTTAAGAAATTAAAAATAGAGCTTCCCTAGGACCCTGCAATTGCACTACTGGGTATTTACCCCAAAGATACAGATGTAGTGAAAGAAAGGGCCATCTTTACCCCAACGTTCATTGCATCAATGGCCACAGTTTTCAAACTGTGGAAAGAGCAAAGATTCCCTTCAATGGATGAACAGATAAAGACATTATGGTCCATATACACTATGGAGTATTTTGCCTCCATCAGAAAGGATGAATACTCAACTTTTATATCAACTTGGGAAGTACTGGAAGAGTTTATGCTAAGTGAAATAAGTCAAGCAGAGAGAGTCAATTATCATATGTTTTTGCTTAGTTGTGGAGCATAAGGAATAACACAGAAGACCTTAGGAGAAGGAGAGAAGTGAGTTGGGAGAAATAGGAGGGGAAATCAAACCATTAGACACTGTGGATTCTGAGAAACAAACTGAAGGTTTTGGAGGGGAGGTGGTGGGAGGTTGGGTAAGCCTGGTGGTGGGTATTATGGAGGGCATGTATTGCATGGAGCACTAGGTGTGGTGCATAAACAATGAATTCTGGAACACTTAAGAAAAATAGATGGAACTTAAAAAAAATCAAATATAAAATACAAATAGAAATAAGTGTAACCAAGGAGATGAAAACTATATATATATATATATATATATATATATATATATATATATATATATATAAAACCAAGTACTGAAAACTATACATCAATGATAGAATTTAGGAGAAGAAACAAATAAATGAGAAATTGTTCATGTTTATGAATTTGAAGAATGATATTATAAAAATGTCCATGTTACCCAAAGCAATACATATAGTGAATGTAATTTCTCTCAGAATCTTAATGAATTATTTTTTACAAAAGTAGAAAAAATGCTAAAATTTGTATGGAGTCACAAAAGACACTGAATAAACAAAGCAATCTTAAGAAGAAGAATAAAACTAAATTTATATTTTCTGATTTCGCAATATATTACAAAACTAGAGTAAATTAAAATTACAGTATGGTGCTGGCAAAAACATAAATAAACAAAGCAACCCAAAATGAACAAACAATCAAGAAGAAAAACAGACATATAGATCAATGAAACAAAATATAGCTCTTAAATATACACAAACACATACAGTCATCTGATCTTTGACTAGAATGTCTACAGTACAAAATGTAGAAATAAAGTATTTTCAATAAATGATATTGAAAAACTAGGAAAGAGTGAAATTAGATCCTTATCTCACATCATCCACAAAAACCAACTCTAAATGTATTAAAATTTTTATTTTATGACCCAAATTTATGAACTCCCTAGAAGAAAACATAACGAAAATGTTCATAACACTTTTCTTGGAAATTATTTCTTGTGTATGACTAAGCAAAATACATACATAAATACAGAAATCAATATGTAAATAATTGCATAAATAATTACATAAATAATAATAGACAAGTAAGATCACTTCAAGTAATGGCTTCTGCACCAAAAAGAAAAAAAAAATCAACAGATTAAAGGGCAAGCTACAGACTGGGAGAAAATATGTTCAGATGATATATCTGATGAGACATTAGTATCCAAATATATAAAATGTTCTTACATTCCATATAAAATTCTCCACGAATAACCCAATTAAAAATAGCCATGGGATGGAATAAACATTTCTCCAAGAAGACATAGTATCAATTATATAAGAGATGCTCAACATCCCTAATCACCAGGGAAATGCAAATCAAACCCACAAGATATCACCTCATCCCCATTAAGGTGGCCAGTATCCAAAATAACAACAGAAAATAATATCTTGGTGAGGAACTGAATAAGTTGAAACCCTTGTACACTGTTAGTTAAGTGTAATGCAAAATGTTGTAGTTTTCACATAAAACATTATGGAAGTTCCTCAAAACAATTTAAAAAAAAAAAGAACTCCCATATGATTACCCATCCCACTTCTGGGTATTTATCCAAAAAACTTGACAGAGAGTCTTGTAGAAAGATATGAACTCTCATAATCATGGGAAGTGGCATTATTCAAGGCAGCTAAGAAATGGAAAGAACCTAAATGTCCCTCAGTCAATGAACAGAAAAATAGAATATGGCATATAAATACATTAGAATTTACTCAGTTTTAAATACTCGGGAAATTCTTTGGTATGACAATGCACATGAAACTGGAGGACATACACTATGTGAAATAAGCCACTAACATAAGAACAAATACTTTTTAATTCCAATTATATTCAGTATCTAAAATTGTCAAACTCATGGAAACAAGTAGCAGAATTTTGGTTGTCAGTGGCTGACAACTATGGGGAAAACAGATGCTCTTCAATAGACACAAAGTTTCAGTTACATAAGGTGAATTAGGTATCTGTTATGCAACAGTGTGTCTAAAGTTCACAATACTGTATTTTGCAGTTAGAAATTTGTTGAGGATGCCTGGGTGGCTCAGTGGGTTAAAGCTTCTGCCTTTGGCTCGGGTCATGTTCTAAGGGTCCTGGGATCCAGCCAGCATCTACCTCTCTGCTCAGCGGGGAGCCTGCTTCCCTTCCTCTTTCTCTGCCTACTTGGTATCTTTGTCAGATAAATAAATAAAATCTTTAAAAAAAGAAATTTCTTGAAAGCATAGATCTTAGTTATATATTCTTACTATAATAAAAGAGACTTTCTTAAGAGGGTGAAAAGACAGTTACAGACTGGGAGACAATATGTGTAAACTACCTATCTGACCATGGACTATATGAAAGCATATAACAGACATTTAATTCAATAGTAATAATGTAATTAGAAAATAAACAAAAAACATAAGCAGGCATTTTAATGAAAAAGAACTCATTGCATGGAGCCCTGGGTGTTATGTATAAATCATGAATCTTGGAGCACTCCATCAAAAACTAATGATGGACTGTATGGTGACTAACAGAACAACAACAACAAAATATACATATATGACAAGCAAACACAGGAAAACATGTTTAACATCCTTAGCCAGTACAGAAATGCAAATTAAAATCACAAGGTATTGTGTACACTGTACACCTATCAGAAGGACTAATAGAAACAATAGTTACAACAAAAGCTGGAGAGGTTGCAGAGAATTCACGTATCTCATACATTGGTTTAGGGAATGTAAGATGATAACAGCCATTCTGGAAATATTCTCTCACAATTTCACTATTCTGGGTATATCATTTCATAATTGCACTCCTGAGCACATATCCTAGAGAATAAGTACTTATGTACACACACACACTCACACACACACAAGAAAAACAAACAAACAATCAAAACCCAAAAAACAAAATCTATATATACTTACAGTGAATTTAGTCATAATGGCCAAAACTAGAGATAAACTAAGTATCCTTCAATAGTTGAATAGTTAAAAAAAAAAAGTGTAATACAACCCCAGCATGAAATATTACTTAGCAATAAAAATAATGAGTGATATATTGCACAACTTTCATATATCTCATATATGTTCAGAAATTATACTGAAAGAAGCAAGATAAATATCAAAGGGTCAACATAATGTATTAACCAAGGTATATAACATTATCAAAATAAAACTATAGAAATGGAGAGCACATTGGTGGGTCAGGGGATAAGAAAGATTATAAGAAGTAAGATCATTGTTACTATAAATAAATAGTACAAGGGATCACTGTGATGGAATCATTCTGCATCTTGCCGGTTTTAGTGGTGACACAGATTCACACATGTGAGAAAATTGCATATTAAAAAATGGGTGAAATTTGAATAAGGTCAGCAGTTCACACCAATTCCTGACTGTAATTGGAAGAAATTGTGTAAAGCATAGAAGGGATCATTCTATGCTATTTCTCATAACTGCATGTAAATCTACATGTTAAAATTTAAAGTTAAAAAAGGTAATTGAGAGCTACATGTATTACTTGTGATGTTTTCAGGAGAGGGAGAGTCAAAATTTGATAGATTTTTTTCCAAAAAAAAAAAATGTGGCTGATATTGACATAAATTAATGAAAATATAAGAAGGAAAGAAGAAAAACAAAAAAAAAAGGAGAAAGGGAGAGAGGGAGGAAGGGAAAACAAAACAAAACAAATTCCTGTTTAGGATAATTCCAAATAATTTATGTAGATACTCCACGCATCATGAAGGTTAAGATTAACCTTCCTCCTACCTTGAGTGTAAGCTGCACTCATTGTCTTGCTTCCAAAAAGCAGGGCATATAAAAAGGGAGGGGGGAATAACTTTCCCTAGAGAAATCTGGCAAACACTACCTCAGCCAAGTGGTCAGGATTAACATCATCAGAGATAAGTCATGTAGCTATTATGTACCTCTACAAGACTTGAAAATAAAGGCACTTCACCTCTGAAATCTTCTTCCCCCAAACCTATAACCTTAGTCTAATGAGGGGAAAAAGATCAGACAAAAACAGTTTGGAGGATATTCTACAATATACCTATTAGTGCTCCTCAAAATTGCCAAGGTCATTGAAAACAAAGCCTGAATGTCTTTCACAGCCCGGAAGGGTCTAAGGAGATGTGCCGGCCAATGTGATCTTTCAAAAAGCAGTCTGAAAGAAGAGAAGGACATTAGGCAAAATGAGTGAAATCTGAATAAAAGATAGAATTTAGTTAATGTACAGATATTGGTTTCTTAGTTTTATGAAAGAACCAATGTTCATTCCATAATAATGTATGATGTTAGCAATAGAGAAAAATGAATGAAGGATTTATGGAAATTTTGTAAATTTGTCAACTGCTCCATGAATCTGGAACTGTTCAAAAACTACATTTGTTTTGGGGCACCTGGGTGGCTCAGTGGGTTAAACCTCTGCCTTCGGCTCAGGGCATGATCTCAAGGTCCTGGGATCAAGCCCCGCATCCGGCTCTCTGCTCAGCAGGAGCCTGCTTTCCCTTCCTCTCTCTCTACCTGCCTCTCTGCCTATTTGTGCTCTCTCTGTCTCTCTGTTAAATAAATAAATGTATATTTAAAAAAAAAAACTACATTTGTTTTAAAATATTACTAACATTAAAAAAAAATATCTAGTCTGATGAACCAGTTTGTTATTCTTTTGAATTAGGTATCTATTTGGATGCACACATAAGGGGAAAACTTAATAAAATTGAGGCTTACAGGATCTGATGGCCAAAAGTACATGATTGTAGCTCAAATGTGACCATTATTAGCAACAGCAAAAGAGACTGTAGAGTGAAGAAAGAGAGAATGATGTTGTGAAATAGAAATAAATGATCTCCAAATGCAAAATATCTTCACTTTTCTTTTAATTCTTCAAGGCCCTTGCTGAGTCTGGGTTCAGTTATGTGGCCAGTTAAACTGGTATCTCATTCTAATACCAGTAGTTTGTTTCACACTGTCTGTGTTAATTTCAGCAGCCTCTTCCCTGGAAGTGCAGTGGTTTACTGCCTATATCATATTCCCTGCCCCTATACTTCTTGTACATCTAGACATTCCTCTAAGTTACAACACCATTTCCAGAACAAATACGGATGACTATTTTCCCCATAAAAGCCATGTCAGTCCATTTGCCTTGACATTATATACAGCTATTTATGCTACGATTTCCATCATTCCTTATTTTCATTTATTCCTACTTGTCTTTTAAGATCCAATTCAGATGTTACTAGTCCCATGTTACCATTTGGCCTCCCACCAATCTTTCATCTAGAAAAATGAATCCCTTTGTCTGTTAGTTACTGTAGTAATATCTACCTACTATTATCTCAGTACCTATCTTCCACACCATAATCTCTTTCTTCATAAATCAGTTCCCTTACTTTAAAAAGCTTCAGCGAATTTATTTTTTTTCCATTTTGAATTCCCAGCATATAATATAGTGTTTGTTGGTTTTAGTGAAATTTAATTTAATTGGTAGTGTTAAGTCAGTGCCTATGAAGAATAAGTTAATCTACCAGGAATAAGAAACAAAAGGAACACTATGGCAAAACCCCAGGAGTTAGAAAGTGTGAAAAAATCAGTAACAGGACGATGTAGATAATAAGCCAAAAGAGATATGTCAAAATTACCTAGGAAAAACATGTTGATATATACTGTAGACATAAAAGAGCATTTTATTGGGGAGATTAAACTTACATTTGTCCTTAAAGAAAAGGGAAAATTTAGCTAAAAAGATAAAGTAAAAGGGATAATTGTGGACATGGGATATTGGCATAGAGTGTGAATTCTGGGAATACAAAGGAAGGGCAAATAGAGACTTTAGAATAACTTGCTTAGTGATTCAATGAGGTTAATGACTGAAAGGCAAAGAAAATCTTAAATTGGACCTCTGGGAAAATGATAGTGGTGCTGACCAAAAAAAAAAAAAAAAAAAAAAAATCAGAGCATGCACTAGTAGATAGTTTTGAAAAACCCTGATTATATTTGATGGGCCTCCAATGAAGCAATCTAGTCTGACCAGGCATTCCATACTAAACCCCATGACATTGGGGAATTAGGAAGATCTCAGCCCTGCTCACAACTGGACAGGCTGAGGAAAAACAGCCTATCAAGACCTACTCAGTCACCTGTTTTGGTTTTTTCTTACTGAAATTATTTATGTTTTCATTAACAGTATATTCAGCACTAATTGGCAGCAGGAATTTTGAGTATTTTATACTTTCTAAGAGATTTCATTGACAGAAAAGAAATTACAAGGTAAGCATCTTGGTAAAGGAAGTAACCCAGTTTTCCCAGATTGTGAAATTCTGTTTATGCTAACTATATAATTATTTTTCAATAGTACTTGTAATGTTCAATCTTGGTAAATATATAATTTACCCAGGAGTAGGACAGTGTTGTTTGACTGTGACCTAGTTCTTCCCGTATATCATTTATCAAGTAGACATAATTATGTTAAAACTCTTCTCTATATTCCAACAAAATCAAATGCTGGGAAATGCTTTGAAGCCCATAAGTGATCATAAGTCAAAATAAACATACCTTTTGGTAGAAAAATGATTGTTAAAAGAATCTAGTTTGGTACAGGCACAAAATCCAGTGTTCAAAGTCTGGATTCCAGCCCTAAGCTGATAATGTATTTTGCTCATATTTTCACTGAAAGCAACATGCTAGATCTTTTTTTTTTTAATTGCAAAAAATATATTTTGGAAGAACTCACTACGTAAGGTGACAGGATTCCAAAATCAAATTTCATGAAAATGTACATCACCATTTCTTTGTACAATAAGTGAGAAAAATCTGCAATATAGAAGAATAGAGGAAAAGAAATATGGAGGGCCATGGAGAAAGGGGTGGGGGGCCAACCACATCTGTAAGAGCAAACCTGGAAGTCAAGCAGATGCTAGATCTAAAGAGAAATTGTGGAGCTCAACAAAGACACTCCCTTCCATCATAAATCTTATGGTTTAAGGAGTGAGACATATGAAACCATATAGTCACACAAATGATGAAATCTAGGTTTCAATCCAGGCTGTGATGAATAGAATTTGGAAGAAAAGTTTTTAATAGAACCTAGCCAGCCTAGGTATACCCCAAACCCTCAGAAAACTGCACTTGATCTGGAAAACGGACATCATGTAACATAGAACTTAAATAACAGGACCCTGCTTTGCTTTTATGGAAAGTTAGAAAATTTTCAAGGATCTGGGCATTCTGAAATCTGTTTCTCAACTTCTTATGACTCTACTTCAGACATACACAACCCACTGACTACACCAAGACTCACATGAAGGCAGGAGAGAGTAAGATGCAATCTGGCTAATTTTGCCATTATTAATATTATCATTATTATTAATAATAATAATCTTAAACTACCTCCACATCTAAAAGAAGCCTAACTCATCAAGTCAATTAAACACGCAATGACAGAAGGCCCTTTACTCAAGCCTTTTGTCTCTGGACATTCTAGTATGTGATCACATTGGTATATGATCTCTTGGTTTGAAGATGATCCACATAAAATGCTCTAGTAAAGGATGGATATGTTAAGATAGATGGCTATCTATCTTTCTAAGCATTTCTAAGCATTTTATAACTATCAGAGTAGAAGATTAAATATAAATAGGATAGTCTAAAAAGGAAAAAAAAATACATAGTAAATTTGAGGGAAAGGAATCCTAAGGACTTTCCCTGTATCCATCAATGGCATAATAGCTGTAGCTAATAGTTAAGAATAGTAAGAACTCTAACAACAAGAACCCTACAAGATCACATAGAAAGGAAACTCACTCCTTCATTGATAATCTGAATTTACTATAGATCACGTAAATACACTAAGTGTTTTCCCTGGATAGAAAACAAGGTTAATTAGATTAAAAGCTGAAATGATCATAAATGTGTATAACAACAAATTACAGCCATAATAGTTAATTTTCCCCTTAAATTATAATGTTCAGAGCCAAAAGAATTAAGTAGAGTGTTTTGAAATTATAAAAATAAATTTTCTGTAAATTAAATTAGCATTTTTTCATAGCCAAATAAAGTCTCTAATATCTGACTTGGAAATAATTGTAATATTTATATTACTAATGAAATCACTAAAAGGATGAGAATGGAATAACATGATTTTTCAAAATAGTGAAAAAATTGGATAATGTGCAGTTTGAAATTGTGACTTACCAACTCTGTCATATTTTAAAATTGTAAAAACAACAAAAACTACAACTGTCCAGTTTATTTTAACATATGAAAATACCTCTAGTACATGAAATTAATGATATTCATTTTAATATGTATACTCTCGGACACCTGGGTGGCTCAATGGGTTAAGCTTCTGCATTCGGCTCAAGGTCCTGGGATCGAGCCCCGCATCAGGCTCTCTGCTCAGCGGGGAGCCTGCTTCCCCCTCTGTCTCTGCCTGTCTCTCTGCCTACTTGTGATCTGTCTCTCTGTCAAATAAATAAAAAAAATCTTAAAATACACACACACACACACAAACACGTTTCTAAAAGTACATTAAATCATGGATAAGAAATATAGAAAAAATAGTAAAAACTGATTCAAGTGACCATGGAGGAGTATTTTTGTATTTGCCATTGTTCTTAAACTTTAATAAGAAACTGCTTCATTTCTACGATTTTTTAATAAATCTCTTATATGTCTGTTATCATTACAGAGAGTCATGAAGAGTGGGAATGAGACAGAAACCACAGATTTCATTCTCCTGGGTTTCTTCCCTGAATTTAAATACATCACAGCTATGGTCTCCATCATTCTCCTGATATACACGGCTGCCTTCACTGGCAACACTCTTCTGATCCTCCTCATTTGGTTTATTTCCATCTCCACACCCCCATGTACTTCCTTCTCAGTCAGCTCTCCTTAATGGATTTGACTTTGACCTCTAGCATTGTCCCCAAAATGGCATTCAACTTCTTCTCTGGATGGCAGAGCATATCATTCCTGGCTTGTGGGACTCAAATATTCTTCTCCCTGATGGTGGCCATTGCAGAATGCATCCTTATAACTCTCATGTGCTTTGATCGTTATGTGGCTATATGCGATCCTCTTCGATACCCAGTCATCATCAACCCTAAGGTTTGCTTGCAGATGATTGCCATGTCTTGGGCTGGAGGGGCACTTACTTCCCTGGGACACACTGCTTTTACCTTGCATTTTAACATCTGCAGCCCCAGAGAGATTCCCCACTTCTTCTGAGAAGTCATGGCGGTGCTTAGGATCGTCTGTGAGGATATCTCAGCCTATGAAAAGGCAGTGGTGATAACAAGCATCCTTGTTCTGCTGCTGCCCTTGTCTCTCATCTTGTCTTCCTATGTTCTCATCTTCCTTGCAGTACTCCGAATGAACTCCCCAGAAGGCAGGAACAAAGCTCTGGCCACCTGCTCCTCTCATCTCTGTGTGGTGGGTCTCTATTCTGGTCCAGGCATGTGCATCTACATGAGACCCGGTTCTGCCAAGACTCCAAGGTTGAGTCAGGGTCTCTTTCTGTTTGGAACTGTCCTCACTCTACTCCTAAACTCACTTGCCTACAGTCTTAGGAACAAGGAAGTTCTAAGTGCTCTGAAAAAGTTACTAGGGAGGTGTCAGTCCTTCAGGTAAGTGGCAGAAATCTCACTGTCACCCATAGGCAAAATAGAGATACACCAGCAAAGGGACATTTTGTCAGTTGATTCATCATCATCATCATCATTATCCCTTCAAGATCCTGAAAAATTCAACTCACTTTACTGAGTTTATCTGCAGGGGAAAAAAATGTTTATCCTTTCCTTTCTCCATCTTAAAATTTCTTTCTGATTGTCCTACATTATGTGTTGATGCAGGACAAGGAACTGTGTACATCAATTCTCTTTATGATTCATGCTTGATGGTAATGTACACTTTAGTATTTCCAAGTTTCATGTTGATACCATAAAAAAAGATCAGTGTCTGTATCCCTAAAATGAAAAATAAAAAAATTGACAAGCACATAGATACCTCAGAATAATTCCCTGATAAAATTAATTAATGGGCATGATGATAAATCATCAGGAATCAGATAAATTTACAGTATTGCTTTGCTCCATATATCTAACAGGACTATTAATTCCTCTTACTCTTGTAAAAATAGTCTTCACTCTATGTCAGTGCTTCCAAAGAGTGGATTTCTGATCACTGGTGTTAAAATAATTTGCTGACTTCACAAAATATAGCGCTTTTGTTCTCATCTCAGATTAGCAGAATTAGAATCTGTTAAATTGGGCTCAGGGATCTGACCAGGAGACTGATTAGTGATTGTCATGCTTACCAAGGGTTGTAAGTCACGGAAGTAATTACTGACCTAATTTTCTAGACATGCTTGCTAGATAATTTCCCAGTCTTAAAGTTTCCAGATCTCTTTATAATGTATATAATATAATGGGTTAAGGTGGCTAGGAAAAACCAGTATTATTTTTAAGATAGTAAAAATAATAAACTTTATGTTTTGAATAATTCATAACTTAAAAATTTTGAAGACACAGTAATGAGAAAGTAAAAATAAATTTAAAAAGACTCAGATTTGTGATATAAAACAATGAATAATTGAAAATATTTATAACGATAAAATTTAAAGCATGAGGCATTATAGATGTTTCCAAAATGTTGATATTCTTCAAAAAATTGAAAATACACTATATAATAGAGAGACTGTGGACTCTGAGAAACAAACTGAGAGTTTGGAAGAGAGGAGGTTGGGAGGTTGGGTGAGCCCTGTGTTGTGTATTTAGGAGGGCACGTATTGCATGGAGCACTGGGTGTGGTGCATAAACAATGAATCTTGGAAAACTGAAAAGATAAAAGAAAAAAAAATGAACATTAGGAACTTATTACACATGCTTCTTTTTTTCTAAAAATGACTGAAATAGGGGTGCCTGGGTGGCTCAGGTGGATAAGTGTCTACCATTGGCTCAGGTCATGATTCCAGTGTCCTGGGAGCCTGCTAATCCTGCTGCTTGCTCTCTCTCTCTCTCTCTCTCTCTCTCTATATATATATATATATATATATATATATATATATATATATATATCTGTTAAATAAATAAATAAATAAAATCATTTAAAATGACTGAAATAACATAAAACCAGTTTTCTAGTGAATAGAAACATTCAGAAGGAGCACTAACATTCTAACAACTTCTCCTTTAAATATCTCAGAAGCCATTAATTCATAGTGTATTACAGAGATACAAAGCTAAGTTCTGGAAAACTTAAAATCTTTATGTCAAATTCCAACTGTTTCAATAATATTAAACATGGCACCTTCAGAATTCCTAGAGGAATGGCTGACGGAATCCTTGAAACTGAGTCAAAATGTCACTTCACTGAAGAATAAAAATTATCTCTAAGCTATCTGAAATAAGAGCAGTGTGCCATTTAATGCATACTATCATGCAATGTTACCACTCAGTTGGTGGTGTCATAACACTATGGTACTCCAAAAGGAATCCACAGATAAGACTGTGTTTAGAAGATCACACTAGGAAAGAAAGGAGAAATACTCAGTGAGGGAAGATAGTCTGACTTGAAGAGTTTCTGTTGAACAATATGTGTTCATAAAGCATGTTATTTATGTTTGACTGTTTTAACTCCATATGTATGTGTTAAGTGTATGTTATGTATGTTACATGTGTGTTTTAGCTTCATATGTATTAACTTCATATATAACTCATGGAAGTGAACATTTTAACCCTGTGAAATTCATGGTGAATAGATTTCCAGATGGACTGGGAAGGCACTCACCTTGGAATTTACACTGTGTGTTTGTGACCCACTATTATTAGAGGGGCACCATTAAATACTGACTTAATCTTTTTTTATATATATATATTTCCTTTCAGCATAACAGTATTCTTTGTTTTTGCAACACACCCAGTGCTCCATGCAATACATGCCCTCCCTAATACCCATCACTTTGTTCCCCCAACCTCCCACCCCCAACCCCTTCAAGACCCTCAGGTTGTTTTTCAGAGTCCATAGTCTCTCATGGTTCACCTCCCCTTCCAATTTCCCTCAACTCCCTTCTCCTCTCCATCTCCCCATGTCCTCCATGTTATTTGTTATGCTCCACAAATAAGTGAAACCATATGATAATTGACTCTCTCTGCTTGACTTATTTCACTCAGCATAATCTCTTCCAGTTATATTTTAAAGGAAATAATTAAGTGCATGATCATTCAGAAGAACAATGATCAATCCTAATTAAACCATGATTCTTTCATTTATTTCCATTTTCATAGTCATGATTTTAAATTGCGTTCTTCTAGTTTAACAGCTCTCCAGCATGCATATATTTTGTTGTAGAATGACCAAAAATGTCTTCTATATATAAATAAAATATGTATTTATTTATTTAAATTCAAATAGCTAAGTAATAGTAGGTACATCATTAGTATTTTTTTAATTTTTATTTATTTTTAAATTTATTTTTATTGTTCCAGAATTCATTGTTTATGTACCACACCCAGTGCTCCATGCAATACATGCCCTCCATAATACCCACAACCAGGCTTACCCAACCTACAAACCCCCAACCCTCCAAAACCCTCAAATTGTTTTTCAGAGTCCACAATCTCTCATGGTTTTCCTTCCCCTCCAATTTCCCAAAACTCCTTTCTACTCTCCATCTCCCCATTTCCTCCATGTTATTTCTTATGCTCCACAAATAAGTGAAACCCAATGATAATTGACTCTCTCTGCTTGACTTATTTCACTCAGCATAATCTCTTCCAGTCCCATCCATGCTGATACAAAAGCTGGGTATTCATCCTTTCTGATGTAGTCATAATACTCCATAGTATATATCAACCAAATCTTCCTTATCCATTCATCTGTTGAAGGGCATCTTTGCTCTTTCCATAGTTTGGCAACTGTGGATATTGCTGCTATGAACATAGGAGAACAGATGACCCTTCTTTTCATTACATCAGTATTTTGGGGGGTAAATACCCAGTGGTGCAATTGCAGGCTCATAGAGAAACTCTACTTTTAATTTAAGAAATCTCTACACTGTGTTCCAAAGTGGCTGCACCAACTTGCATTCCCACCAACAGTGTAAGAGGGTTCTTCTTTCTCCACATCCTCTCCAATACATGTAGTATACTGTCTTGTTAATTTTAGCCATCCTAACTTGTATAAGGTGGTATCTCATTGTGGTTTTGATTTGAAACTCCCTGATGGCTAGTGATGATGAACGTTTTTTCACGTGTCTATTAGCCACTTGTATATCTCATTTGGAGAAGTGTCTGTTCATGTGTACTGTCCATTTATTGACATAATTATCTGTTTTGTGTGTGTTGAGTTTGAGAAGTTCTTTGTAGATCCTGAGTATCAGCACTTTGTCTGTATTGTCATTTGTAAATATCTTCTCCCATTTTGTGAGTTGCCTGTTTGTTTTGTTGACTGTTTACTTTGCTGTGCAGAAGATTCTGATCTTGATTAAGTAAAAAAATTCATTTTCACTTTTGTTTCCTTTTGCCTTTGGAGACATATCTTGAAAGAAGTTGCTGTGGCCAGTGTCAAAGAGGTTACTGCTTATGTTCTCCTCTAGGATTCTGATGGATTCCTGCTTCACGTTGCTGATAATAATTTCTGATGAGTGTTTCTATTTCCTTGGTGTTAGTTGTGATCTCTCCCTTTTCATTCATAATTTTATTAATTCGAGCCTTCTCTCTTTTCTTTTGGATTAGTTTGGCCAATGGCTTATCACTCTTATCGATACTTTCAAAAAAGGAGCTTCTAATTTCATTGAGGCTTTCTAGTGTATCTCTAGTTTCTATCTCATTGATCTCTGCTCTAATCTTGATTATTTCCCTTTTTGTGTGTGGAGTTGGCTTAATTTGTTATTGATTCTCCAGTTCATTAAGGTGTAAATACAGCTGTTGTATTCTGGATTTTTCAATTTTTTTTTTTTTTTTGAGGGAGGCTTGAAGGCTATATATTTCCCCCTTAGGACCAAATTATTGTATCCCATAGGTTCTGGACCAAAGGCTCCTAATTCTCATTGGTTTCCATGAATTGTGTAAGTTCTTCAATTGATCCAAGCATTCTTAATCAAGGTGGTTTTTAGCTTCAGGTGTTTGAATTCGTTCCAAACTTTTTCTTGTGGTTGAGCTCCTGTTTCAAAGCATTGTGATCTGAAAATATGCAGGGAATATTTTCAATCTTTTGGTATCTTGAGCCCTGATTTGTGACCCAATATGTGGTCTATTCTGGATAAGGTTCCATGTGCATTCAAAAAGAATGAGTATTCTGTTGTTTTAGGTAGAATGTTCTGTATATATTTATGAGGTCCATCTGGTGCAATGTGTCATTCAATGCTCTTGTTTCTTTTTTGATTTTCTGCTTGGATGATCTGTCTATTACTGAGAGAGGTGTGTTAAGATCCCCTACTATTAATGTATTCATATCAAAATGACTTTTTATCTTGATTAACAGTTGTCTTATGAAGCTGGCTGCTCCCATAGTGTGGCATAAATATTTACAACTGTTAGATATTTTTGGTGGATAAACCCTTTAAGAATGATGCAGTGTTCTTCTGTGTCTCTGACTATGGTCTTTAGTTTAAAGTCTAATTTATCCAATATTAGAATTGTTACCCCAGCCTTCTGTTGAGGCCCAATGGCATGAAAGATGCTTCTTCATCCCTTCACTTTCAGTCTGGATATATCCTTAGGATGTACCCTTATGAATGTGTCCTGTCATTTTATCCGATCTGCAACCCTGTGTCATTTTATGGGTGTACTTAGGCCATTTACATTGAGTGTGATTATTGAGAGATACATTTTTATTGACATCGTGTTACCTTTGAAGTCTTTTTTTCTATAGATTGTCTCCATATATTACTTTTCAGTGATATTCTTGTGTTTTTTCCTCTTTTATAGAACCCTCATTAATATTTCCTGCAGTGTCAGCTTGGTGGTCACATACTCTTTTAAACCTTACTGGTCTTGGAGGCCCTTTATCTCTCTATCCATTTTGAATGTCATATTGCTGGATAAGGTATTATTGGCTGCATTTTCTTCACATTTAGTGCCCTGAATATGTCTTGCTTGCCCTTTCTGGTTTGCCAGCTTTGTGTGCACAGGTCTGACTTTATTCTTATGGGCCTTTCTCTGTATGTAAGGAATTTCTTCTCCCTAGTCACTTTCAAGAGCTCCTCTCCAAATTTATGATTCATCATTTTCACAATCAGTAGTCTCAAGGTCTTTCTAGATTATCTGATCTTGGGGGTAGACCTTTCAGTCTTTAAGACATGAATGCTGGTTCCATTCTACAGATTGTGAAATTTTCATGGAGAATTTTTTCAAATATATCCTGTAGTTTCCTTTTTTCTCTGCCCCCCCCCCCAAGGGATTCCAATAATTCTGACATTAGAATATTTGAACAGGGAGGCACTTGTCAAGAAAATAAACCACAGGAGTAATTTGGGCTCTTTTTATCCAGTAACACTGTCTGTGGGAGGGAGAGTGCAGCAACTCTCTGTTGTGACTTCAAAATAATTTGTTGTTTTCGAGATCCTTAATCTGTTCTTTGTCAGTTTCTAACAAGGATTTGACAGCACAAGTTCTCCGTTTAATCCAGCATCTCATTATTTAATCTATTTTTTCAGTTCATTTTTTTAATTTATTTTCAGCATAACAGTGTTCATTGTTTTTGTACCACACCCAGTTCTCCATGCAGTACGTGCCCTCCCTATTACCTAACACCTGGTTACTCAACCCCACACCCCCACACCCCTTCAAAACCCTCTGGTAGCTTTTCAAAGTCCATAGTCTCTCATGGTTCATCTCCTCTTCCAGTTTCCCTCAACTCACGCTCCTCTACATCTCCCCATGTCCTCCGTGTTCTTTGTTATGCTCCACAAATCAGTGAGACCACATGATACTTGACTCTCTCTGCTTGACTTATTTCGCTCAGCATAATCTCTTCCAGTCCCGTCCATGAGGCTACAAAAGTTGGGTATTCATCCTTTCTGATGGAGGCATAATACTCCATAGTGTAAATGTACCACACCGTGGCCATTGCTGCAATAAACATTGGGGTACAGATGGCTCTTCTTTTCACTACATCTGTATCTTTGGGGTAAAAACCCAGCAGTGCAATTGCAGGGTCATAGGGAAGCTCTATTTTTAATTTCTTCAGGAATCTCCACATTGTTTTCCAGAGTGGCTACACCAACTTGCATTCCCTCTAACAGTGTAAGAGGGTTCCCCTTTCTCCACAACCTCTCCAACACACGTTGTTTCCTGTCTTGCTAATTTTGGCCATTTTAACTGGTGTAAGGAGATATATCAATGAGGTTTTAATTAGAATCTCCCTGATGGCTAGTGATGATGAATATTTTTTCATGTGTCTGATAGCCATTTGTATGTCTTCATTGGAGAAGTGTCTGTTCATATCTTCTGCCCATTTTTTGATATGATTATCTGTTTTGTGTGTGTTGAGTTTGAGAAGTTCTTTATAGATCCTGGATATCAACCTTTGTCTGTACTGTCATTTGCAAATACCTTCTCCCATTCCGTGGGTTGCCTTTTTGTTTTGTTGACTGTTTCTCTTGCTATGCAGAAGCTTTTGATCTTGATGAAATCCCAAAAGTTCATTTTCGCTTTTGTTTCCTTTGTCTTTGGAGACATATCTTGAGAGAAGTTGCTGTGGCTGATATCGAAGAGGTTACTGCCTATGTTCTGCTCTAGTATTCTGATGGATTCCTGCCTCACATTGATGTCTTTTATCCATTTTGAGTTTATCTTTGTGTACGGTGTAAGAGAATGTTCGAGTTTCATTCTTCTACATATCGCTGTCCAGTTTTCCCAGAACCATTTATTGAAGAGACTGTCTTTTTTCCACTGTATATTTTTTCCTGTTTTGTCGAAGATTATTTGACCATAGAGCTGAGGGTCCATATCTGGGCTCTCCACTCTGTTCCACTGGTCAATGTGTCTGTTTTTATGCCAGTACCACGCTGTCTTGGTGATCACAGCTTTGTAGTAAAGCTTGAAATTGGGTAACATGATGCTGCCAGTTTTGTTTTTGTTTTTCAACATTTCCTTAGCAATTTGGGGTCTCTTCTGATTCCATACAAATTTTAAGATTATTTGCTCCAGCTCTTTGAAAAATACCGGTGGAATTTTGATCGAAATGGCATTAAAAGTATAGATTTCTCTAGGCAGTACAGACATTTTAACAATCTTTAATTTTCCAATCCAAGAGCATGGAATGGTCTTCCATCTTTTTGTGTCTTCTTCAATTTCTTTCATGAGTGTTCTGTAGTTCCACACGTATGGGTCCTTTACCTCTTTGGTTAGGTTTATTCCCAGGTATCTTATGTTTCTTGGTGCTATAGTAAACGGAATCGATTCTCTAATTTAACTTTCTGTATTTTCATTGCTCGTGTATAAGAAAGCCACTGATTTCTGTGTATTGACTTTGTATCCTGCCACATTACTGAATTGCTGTATGACTTCTAAAAATTTGGGGGTGGAGTCTTTGGGCTTTTCCAGATAAAGAATTATGTCATGTGCAAAGAGAGAGAGTTTGACTTCCTCCTTGCCAATTTAGAAACCCTTTATTTCTCTTTGTTGTCTGATAGTCGTTGCTAGGACTTCTAATACTAAGTTGAACAGGAGTGGTGAGAGTGGGCATTCTTGTCGTGTTCCTGATCTCAACGGGAAGGCTGAAAGCTTTTTCCCATTGAGGATGATATTTGCTGTGGGTCTTTCATACATAGATTTTATGAAGTTCAGGAATGTTCCCTCTATCCCTATACTTTGAAGCATTTTAAACAGGAACGGATGCTGGATTTTGTCAAATGCTTTTTCTGCATGAATTGAGAGGACCATGTGGTTCTTCTCTCTTCTCTTATTGATTTGTTCTATCACATTGATTGATTTGCAAATGTTGAACCAACCTTGCAACCCAGGGATGAATCCCACCTAGTCATGGTGGATAATCTTTTTAATGTGCTGCTGGATCCTGTTTGCTAGGATCTTGTTGAGAATCTTAACATCTATATTCAACAGTGATATTGGTATGAAATACTTCTTTTTGGTAAGGTCTTTGCCTGGTTTGGGGATCAGGGTAATGCTGGCTTCCTAAAAAGAATCTGGAAGTTTTCCTTCTGCTTCAATTTTTTGGAACAGCTTCAGGATAATTGGTGTTATTTATTTTTGAAAGTTTGGTAGAATTCCCCAGGGAATCCATCAGGTCCTGGGCTCTTGTTTTTGGGGAGGATTTTGATCACTGCTTCAATCTCGTTACTAGATATCGGTCTATTCAGGTTGTCAATTTCTTCCTGGTTCAATTTTGCGAGTTTGCAGTTTTCCAGGAATGCATCCATTTCATCTAGGTTGCTTAGCTTATTAGCATATAACTGTTGGTAATAATTTCTGATGATTGTTTCTATTTCCTTGGTGTTCGTTGTGATCTCTCCCTTTTCATCCATCATTTTATTAATTTGGGCTTTCTCTCTTTTCTTTTGGATTAGTGTGGCCAATGGTTTATCAATCTTATTGATTCTTTCAAGAAACGAGCTTCTAGTTTCATTGATACATTCTACTGTATCTCTGATTTCTACCTCATTGATCTCTGCTCTAATCTTGATTATTTCCCTTCTTGTGTGTGGAGTTGTTTTGATTTGTTGTTGATTCTCCAGTTCTTGAAGGTGTAGAGACAGCTGGTGTATTCTGGATTTTTCAATGTTTTTGAGGGAGGCTTGGATGGCTATGTATTCCCCCCTCAGAACCGCCTTTGCTGTATCCCACTTGTTTTGGACCGAAGTGTCTTCATTCTTATTGTTTTCCATGAGTTATTTAAGTTCTGCTTTGATCTCCTGGTTAATCCAAGCATTCTTCAGCAAGGTGGTCTTTAGCTTCCAGGTGTTTGAGTTCCTTCTGAACTTTTCCTTGTGATTGAGTTCCAGTTTCAAAGCATTGTGATCTGAGAATATGCAGGGAATAATGTCAGTCTTTGGTATTGGTTGAGTCCTGCTTTTTTACCCAGTATGTGGTCTATTCTGGAGAAGGTTCCATGTGCACTTGAGAAGAATGAGTATTCTGTTGCTTTAGAGTGGAATGTTCTGTATATGTCTATGAGGTCCATCTGGTCCAATATTTCATTCAATGCTCTTATTTCTTTATTAATTTTCTGCTACGATGATCTGTCTATTTCTGAGAGAGGCGTATTAAGATCTCCTCCTATTATTGTATTCTTATCAATATGACTCTTTATCTTGATTAATAGTTTTCTTATGTAATTGGCTGCTCCCATATGTGGGGCATAGATAGTTACAATTGTTAGATCATCTTGGTGGACAGTCCCTTTAAGAATGATGTAGCGTCCTTCTGTATCTCTGACTACAGTCTTTAGTTTAAAATCTAATTTATCTGATATGAGAATTGCTACCCCGGCCTTCTTTTGAGGCCATTGGCATGAAAAATGCTTCTCCATCCCTTCACTTTCAGTCTGGGTGTATCCTTAGGTTCAAAATGGGTCTCTTGTAGACAACATATGGATGGTTCCTGTCTTTTTATACAATCTGCAACCCTGTGTCATTTTATGGGTGCATTTAGGCCCTTCACATTGAGAGTGATTATTGAGAGATACGTTTTGATTGACATCATGTTACCTTTGAAGTCTTTCTGTCTGTAGATTGTTTCTATATTTCTATTCAATGATATTCTTATTTTTTTTCTCTTTTATAGGACCCCCCCTTAATATGTCCTGCAGTGTCAGCTTGGTGGTTGTATAGTCTTTTAAGCCTTGCCGGTCTTGGAAACTCTTTATCTCTCCATCTATTTTGAATGTCAGTCTTGCTGGATAAAGTATTCTTGGCTACATGTTCTTCTCATTTAGCACTCTGAATATATTTTTCCAGCCCTTCCTGGCTTGCCAGGTGTCTGTGGAGAGGTCTGACTCTATTCTAATGGGCTTTCCTCTGTATGTAAGGAGCTTCTTTGTCCTAGCTGCTTTTAAGAGGGTCTGTCTTGAAACATAATTCCCCGTTTTAACTATGAGGTGTCGCAAGGACTTTTGAGAATCTAAAATCTTGGGGGGAAATCTCTCTGCCTCTAATACACGAATGTTGTTTCCATTTGTGAGTTTGGGAAAATTTTCATAGACAACTTGTTCCACTATATCTTCTAGACTTCTTTCTTTTTCCTCCCCTTTGGGGATTCTAATAATTCTGACATTGGAACGTTTCATGGCATCATTTATTTCCCTGATTCTGTGTTTGTGGCTTCTGAGCTGTTTGTTCCAGACTTCCTCCTGATCCTTTCTCTCTATCTGTTAGTCCTCCAGATCACTAATTCTATCTTCTGTCTAAGTTACCCTAGCTTTTAGAGAATTTAGATGAGATTGGAACTCATTGAGAGCATTTTGAATATCATCCCTGGTGGCTTTCATTTCTGCCCTAACATTGTGTACATCATCCCTGGTGGCTTTCAGTTCTGCCCTAATCAATTCCATTTGGTCATCCATGGCTTGCTCCAACTCAGCTATTGCCTGGATAATTAATAGCCTGAATTCATTTTCTGACATATTGTCTATTTCGATAGCCATTATCTCTGTTGCAGAAGGTCCATCCTCTGTATTTTTCTTCTGTTGGGTATTCCTCCTCCTAGTCATTTTGGAAAGAGATGACTGAACAGATGCAGCTGGATTTATCGATTGTGGTGCAGTCAAGGTGTACCCTGGAATGATTTGGTGCAATCAGGTTTCCCCACCCAAATGAGAGAAAAAAGAAAAGAAAAAGAAATAGAGAAGAAGAAAGAAAAAAAAAAGGAAAAGAATAAAGAAAAAAAAAAGAGAGAGAGAGGGAGATAGGAAAAAAAAAAGGAAGATAAAAGAGAAGGCTCAGCCCAAATGGGCCACAAGGTAAGATTTATGAAGTATACAAACAAAAACAGACAAACAAAAAGACTGATAAAAGTATATGACAAGAGATAAAAATGTGTGTGTATATATATATATATATATATATATATATATATATGTAATATATATGCAAAAAAAGGGAAGAACCTCATCAGAAAGAACCCCAAGTGTAAGATTTATATACTATCAGGACAAACACAAATTCACAGAAACACTGGTGGAAGGAAAAATTGGGAGAGCGGTTATAAATTCTCAGTGTGGGTGAGGAAGTTTATTTTGATTTTTCCTGTATGTATCTTGATGTTTTTGTTAAGGGACTCAACTTTCCTTAGTTACAGGGGGATTAGAATCTGGTTTGTCTATAAGGGTAGCATTGTTTGGGGAAAGGGGATTACCTTGAAGTTTAACTCTGTATGTATATTTGAAAATACAATTTAAAAAAGAATAAACTAGACTAAACTAAGTTAAAATTTAAAAAAAATAAAAAAATAGAAAAGAAAAAGAAAAACACGGGTGTATGTATCAGAAAGTTCAGGTTAGAAGGTTATTAAGGAATTTGATGTACTGGACATCTCAGTGTGATGGTAAATATGTTTAAAAATTATCTGTATGTATTAAAAAAAAAAGAACCAGAATATTGGTAAAGAGTTAAAAATAAAAGTTGTACTTATGAAGTAGTAGTGGTTATTCACTTGTAGTCTTCTTTTTTTTTAATTTTTTCTTCTCTCCTGGTTGGTTTTCTGGGGGAGGGGTCTTCCACGTGGGTTTTCAGACAATGATGTTCCCTGAGTTAGGTCCTCAGGCTCCCCTCAAGAGGGTGGGCTCTGAGGAAACTGTTTTTTTCTGGCTTTTGTTCTCTGGGGTTTTTATGTTCTTTCATCTGCTTTTTTTCTTGCCTTGACAGCTTTTGATGGTTTGGGTGGTTTAGAGGAGAACAAACTGCACCCCGACCTCCCTCTCAGAGAGAAGCCTCAGAATGCTCTGCAGAGCTGTGGCAGAGTTGGTTCTGAGTCACGGTCCCTGGGGATGCAGGAGCTCCTCGTTGTACCCAATACCAGGGCAGCGGTGGCTCTCTGGGCAGCTCCAGACCTCCAGAGAGGTTCCAAGCAGAGATCGCACACTGAGATTTTCCCGCTGTCCCAGACTGGGAATGTCTGGTTTTTCCAGATGCCAGAGCTCCAAGCTAGCACCTATGATCACCTCTCCCAGGGGAGGGTGTGGGACATGTGTGTTTCAGGATTGCTGTCTGGCCAGGCTCCCAGCCCATCACGGGAGCCTGATCCCACTCATTCTTGGGCGCCCTGGTGGCTCCGGCGCGCTGGCGGCTCAGGCACCTAGACCTGATTTCTCTGCACCACTCTCTCTGGCTCAGCGCCAGGTAACGCTGTCCTGGGTCCGGGGACTTAGGTCCCTGTCCCTAACCTCCCCAACTCCCACTATTTCCCCCCAAGATCCTTTGCTCTTTTTTTTTTTTTTTTTGAGTGTTTTCAACCAGACTCCAAGTTACTGCTGGTCCCCAGACGCAGGGTATACTCTAGTATTGTGGTATTACTTTCCAATCGGTCACCTCTGGTGCCTCCCTCCCCTTTTTGTTTATCTTCTGTTATCAGTCCAATGTTCCCACTCTGCTTTACCTGCCACTGGCGTCTTCTGCTCCTGTAGAGATCCAGACATGTGTAATTCTGATCTCAGGCTGATTTCATGGGTGATCGGAGTTCTTTGGTAGGTAATCAGCTCACTTTAGGGTACAGGTTGAAATGGCACCTCCTCCTACTTCTCTACCATCTTGACTCCCTTCTCATTATTTAATCTTGGTGGGTAACAATGCAAAGATTAGCCTCAATGAGAAGTCAAACTTGTGATTTTCACAGCGGCCAAGCCAGGCATCCAAATTCTACCAAGGTTAGAGCTGCAATGAACACCACAAAAGAACCCTAAGTATTTCAGGCAGACTGAGCACAAATTACAGTGTTGGTAGTGATACTCATTGAAAATTAATACTAATGTGAGAACTTTTTGATTTTCTATTTTGATCTCATTGAGTCTGATACTACATTTATAATCCATGGAGAACAGAAATTGTCTCCCCCTATACTTTTTCCCTGTATATATTTTCCATAAAGAATTTTTACATTCTAATATAATTCTCCACTGCCCTTACAATAGTTATTCCTTTGATCTGACTTTCATAGAATTAGAATGCTCCCATTTCTTTGCAGAGAGTAAAAATTCCTGAAATGCAAGAAATAGAAAACTCTCTGTCTAGTGGGAATCAAAACTGTGCTTCCCCAGGTTTAAAAACATTTAAAGGAATCAGTATACTTTTGTAAAGACAGAATCCCATACATGTAAATGTTAGGCATAAAAGTGTTTTTATTTTTTATTTATTTTTAACGTCTTAATTTAATTTTTTTTCAGTGTTCCAAGATTCGTTGTTTGTGCACCACAGCCATTGCTCCATGCAATAAATGCCTTCCTTAATACCCACCACCAGGTTAACACATCCCCACACACCTCCCCCTGCAAAATCTTCAGTTTGTTTCTCAGAGTCCAACATCTTATTAAAAAGAAAAACTGTTTATTGTTTTACAATAATAAATGAAAACTTTTAAGCTTCTCCAGTCAAACATGGTAAACAAATTTTTGTTGATCTTTTTTTGTTAGACAGTGAGTGCAAAACAACCTACGTGAGTATAAAATCTTGGAAGACCATCTAAATAATGTACAAGTAAATAAATTAATCTCACATATAAGTATCTTTTTACACACACACACACATACACACACACACACACACAGAGTTCCATACACGGATTCCAAATAATTTCAATTAAAAAACCAATGCCTTTGGGATCCTGGGTGGCTCAGTGGGTTAAAGCCTCTGCCTTCGGGTCAGGTCATGATGCCAGGGTCCTGGGATCGATCATTGGCCTCTGCGCCCTGGGGAGCCTGGGCTCTCCGCATTGGTCTCTCTGCTCTGCAGGCAGCCTGCTTCCTCTCTCTTTCTGCCTGCCTCTCTGCCTAGTTGTGATTTCTCTCTGTCAAATAAATAAAATATAAAATAAATATATAATTATATAATATTATATCAGATAATATATAAAAAATATAAAATGTAAAAAATTATTTTAAAATGCCTTAAACACATTTATACATACCTTTCTGTCCTCTAAAGAAAATAATCCATTCACTTATATGAAACATTCCCACAAACCAAACACATTCAATGAGATTGATCCTGATTTCTTCTGATTTCTGTCATTCTATCCCATATCCTTCTTTGCTCTCCTTAGTAATTGCTTTCCAGCATATCTTCTCCATTTCTTTCATCAACATTTCCATTGCTCTGGAAGAGTTTTTGATTCTTATTTTTTTAATATTTTATTTAATTGACAGAGAGATCACAAGAAGGCAGAGAGGTGGGCAGAGAGAGAGGAAGGAAAGCAGGCTCCCTGCTGAGCAGAGAGCCCGATGTGGGACTCGATCCCAGGACCCTGGGATCATGACCTGAGCTGAAGGCACAGGCTTTAATCCACTGAGCCACTGAGGTGCCCGATCTTATTTTTTTAAATGAGAATATGATCTATAGTTACTGTCTTTGTGAGATGAAGGATGACCATACCTTCTGTTCTCTAGATTTAGTTAATTACTCACAGATATATTCTGCTGTGATACCTTTGGACAAGAGCCATCCTTGCCTCCTTTTCACACAGTACCCTTGACCTGGAATTTCACTTACATTCACCAACATTCTACACAAATGATTATTTAATGCCAAACCCATGTTTAGAAATTTTATTCCCAATTCTCAATAAGGTTTTCTTCTTGGTATTCTCTTTATTTGCCTAAATAAGCAAAGATCTTTAATCTCTTTTTGTGGATTGGAAGTTATTTTTGGTATTAATTATACAGGTATTTAATTTCAGCAAAAGGTAAAAATAACTAGTTACATCATCTTGCCTGTGCAAGAGATTGTAGTTTGAGAGTAAGATACACTTGACCAATATTCAATAGGTTCCAACTATCTGTTTTTGACCCTAAGCTCACTTAATTTCTTGAATATACACTTCTGCATCTATAGTGTAAAGCAAAAACTATCTGTTACTTCTATTTTAGGAGTTGTCATTGATGCTCCAACTAGATAATGTTTGTAAACTGTCAGGTTATATATACTTTTAAATACACACACACACACACACACACACACAAATTCAAATATATATATATACACACACATATATAATATTATACTATATATATTATATGTATTATATAAATACTATACATAGAGAGATATATCTCTATCTATCATCTATCTATATATATCTATATCGACTAAACCTCATTGGATAATTGCTTATTTCTCCCAAGTACATCTCTATCAATCACTCCTTGAACTATGCATGTCCTTCTTGTCATGCCAACTATACTGTACAATTAAAATGAGTGTTTACACTATCACTCAGTGAGTGAGTTTGACTATACTTTAATAGACCAACAAAATAAATCACAAACAAAAAACTTTACCTGGGCACATATCTGAATCCATACTACTTTACTGCCTCTTGGAGGAGAGTCATGATACAATATGTCTTTGCTTGTTCCTGGAAGTATCATATCTGATCTAGCAATCCAGAATTCCAATGATATTCATGTCCCATCCATGTGGCTCACTGAGCAATAACATTGGAATTTTTGTTCTTCATCTGGTCACTCCATCCAGTTTGGAATCTAAAAAAGAAGAGAGAGTTTCTGCCAAAAAATCTGCACTTCAAGGATCAGAATTAAGGTACAGCATGTTAGATTTCATTTACAATATCAACCAACTCATATGACAGTTAAAAAACACAACATTGACATGTGATGTCAGAATAGTGTAAGACGGTATCTCATACACCTGTCTGACATCACATTTCAATTATTATTATTATTATTATATGGTTTCATATGTGGAATATAAAAACACTGGATAGGATCATAGGGTAAGGCAGAGAAAATTAAATAAGAAGTCATCAAAGAGGGAGAAAAACCGTGAGAGACCCTTAACTATAGTCAACAAACTGAGGGTTGCTAGAGGGGATGATGATGGGGGATGGACATTAAGGAGGGTGCATGATGTGATCATCCTTAGTTGTTAAATACAACTGCTAAATTATTGAACACTACATCTGAAACTAAGGATGCACTATATGTTGACTATTTGAATTTAAGTTAAAATATTGTTTTTAATGTTGCTTATTCTTTTTTTTAATATTTTATTTACTTGACAGAGAGAAATCACAACTAGGCAGAGAGGCAGGCAGAGAGAGAGGAGGAAGCAGGATCCCTGCAGAGCACAGAGCCCGATGCAGGGCTCAATCCCAGGACCCTGGGATCATGACCTGAGATGAAGGCAGAGGCTTTAACCCACTGAGCCACCCAGGCGCCCAAGTTAAAATATTCTTTAAAAAGAAATGTGGTATCAGAATACCAAAATAGTGGTAAACTTAGAACAAAATTGAAAAAAAAAAAAACAAGGTTACCAGCTGAAATGTGAAAGTATTTAATTAATTAGGTTTGGCACTGAATTATTTTAATATTGTAGAATATTTCACAAGAGGAGATCTTAGGTTCTAGACCAGTTGTTCTTAAATGTTTTAGCTAAGGAACAATGGATAGTCACTATTTAAAGAATGACAAAATAACAAAATCAGATTTTATTTTATTGGTGAAAATGTTGTCTTGTCGTTTAATATGGTGAATAGTAGAAATTGAATCCTACAAGTAAATTTCAGTATAATCAAAATACATGTATTAGCTTAAAAATAATTTGAAGTTTGCATTCTCCACTCAGTCAGGAGGCAGGATGGTATGCATCCTTTGCCTTTAGATATGAAATTCTAAACAAAACTGCCCAGCCAGGCCATATACAGCCTTAAGCTTTGGATTCTGTTTGCCCAATGCTGGCTTTCTGGATGACAGAGCATGCCTCTCATGTCTGATTTTTTTTTTCCCTAAAGTAAGTCTTTTGTTTAAGATGTAGTGAGAGCTTCTAGGAGGACAATGACTTAATTGAGCTCAAGATCAGGTTCCATAAAATTTTTTGTGAGCCTGTCTGTTCATACATATTTGGTTAATGAATGTTGATATGATTGGCAGATTTATTCCTAAACTTGCTAACTTGTTTCTTTTAATTGTTTTCAATTGGTATGGGGAAAAGGGCTAACAATTTCTCTCCTCAATACATCATTGGCTACTTCTGTGGTCTTCAAGTCACACACACATACACACACACCGTGGTAGATTTATAAGGAGTAGTAAAATTCATAGCATGAGCCAGTGTTGCTACTGATTGGAAAGTTTGCAATTGTGAAAAAAAAAAAAACTAATGGATTATATAAAGTAACTGGTATGACTTAGTGTACTAAGATGGCTCCCTGAAGAAATAAATTGTTTTGGAGTTGATCATTTCTTAAGTTTTCATGCAAAGGAATCAAACTGGTATTCATTTTGATGGCTAAATTTAACTCTGAGAATCAAACACTATCAAAAATAATAAATGTTTAATTTTAAAAAGAAAATGCGAGCATTTTAATCACCTGACATCTATTAAAGTGTCTACATCAGGGTGTATAAAGTATTTTATCAGATTTATAGACTCAGTTAATCAATTTGACATGACACAAAATGATGGCAATCATTCCACTACTGTCTGGGGTCACATGTTGAAAGCTTTATGGTTATCCAAAGTTATCCAAAGGTGTCAGTAAGTTTGGTTAGTTATGACTAAGACAGGTATGGAAGACAATGCATGTCTCTGTGTTGCTAAGAAAAGAATGTAACATAGTGTCCAGATGTTTTCCTGACTAAGCGCCCCATAACTTGGCCAGGACTAGCCTTCTCATAGTGTGGTCCATTTCACCAACATCAGAATAATTTGTGCTCATCTTGGAAATGCAGATTTCAGTAACTCACCCTAAGACTAACCATTGAATTTTCTGGGTATAGGGTCTGGAATCTGTATTTTAGCAAGCAACCCAAGTGGTTCTACTGAACAGTAATAACCGAGAGTCATGAATTAATGCTTAAGGTGGTTCAAAGATCCAAGTACAAAGAGTAGAGAAATGAAGTAGAAAGCCCCCTACTGGCTGAGGGACTCTTCCAACTACAGGACAAAAGTCATTGATTTTCACCAGAGCTTGTTAAAATTTTTGTCTGCATAAAATACTCCAAAAACTGATGGAAGATACTTCTTTCAGATTCCCATATCCCTTTTTCTGGAGGATCAAGCTGGCATAGATGCAAAGGTTAATTGGGTAGAAGCCATAAAATCCTTGAGGCAATTTCTTTATATTTCTCTCTATGTAAGTGAAATAAAATTTAATCTAACCTTACTTTAAAATACAGTAAGGATGTAAATCAAATTTTCAAGGTGTTCTTTTGATGGCTGAGTAACCAAATCTTTATCCTTGTATCTACTGATGGACACTTAGATTGCTTCCATATCTCGGTTATTTTAAGTAAATATACTGCAATAAAAATAAGGGTGCACACATATTTTCAATTCAGTGTTTTCATTTTCTGGTAATGTTCCATAGTGAGACTAGTGGGTTGTATGGTATTTCTAATTTCACTTTTTGAGGTACCTTTATATTGTCTTCCACAGTGGGTGCACCAACAAGTTACATGCTTGTCAAAACTGTGTGAGGATTTCTTTTCATTCACAACCTTGCCCACAAGTTGTTATTGCTTGACTTTTTTATGCTAGACATTCTGAAGGTGTAAGATGATAAGTCACTTTGGTTTTGATTTACCTTTCCCTGATGATACGGGATGATAAACATCTTTTCATATATCTGTTGGCCATATGTATATTTTCTTTGGAAAATATCTATTCAAGTTTTCTACCCAGGCAAATTCTACCAAACATTTGTTTGTTTTTATTTAAATTTAATTAATTTCAATTAAATTCAATTTTAATTAAATCCAATTAAATTCAATTTATAGTAAATTCAAATTCAATTAAAATTTTAATTAAATTCAATTAAATTTAAATTCAATTCAATTTTATTTAAATTCAATTCAAAATTTAAATTCAAATTTAAATTCAATTATTTAAATTCAATTAAATTCAATTTTATTTAAATTAAATTCGATTTATTTAAATTTAATTAAATTCAATTGATTCAAAAAATCAAAAATTAAATTCAACTATTTAAATTCAATTAACATAAAATGTGTAATTAGTTTCTGAGGTAGATTCAGTGATTCATCAGTCTTACATAATGCCCAATGTCACTATATCTCATGCCCTCCTTAATGTCCATCATCCAGTTACCCCACCACCAACTGTTCCCCTCCATCAACCCTCAGTTTTTTTTCCTGTGATTAGGAGTCTCTTATGGTTTATCTCCCTCTCTGATTTCATTTTGTTTTATTTTTCCCTCCCTTCCCATATGATCCTTCATTTTGCTTCTTAAATTCCACATATGAGTGAGATCATATAATGATTACTTTTCTCTGACTGGCTTATTTTGCTTAGAATAATATCCTCTAGTTTCATCCATGTTGTTCTAAATGGCAAGATTTCATTTTTTTATGGCTGAGTAGTATTCCATTATATATATCCCATTCCGTCATATATACACCACATCTTCTTTATCCATTCATCTGTTGATGGGCATCTGGTCTCTTTCCATAGTTGGCTGTTGTATATATTGTTGCTATAAACATTGGGGTGCAGGTGCCCCTTCAGTTCACTGCATTTGTATCTTTGGGGTAAATAGTAGTGAAATTGCTAGGTCATAGTGTAGTTCTATTTTCAACCTTTTGAGGGACCTCCATACTATTTTCCGGAGTGGCCAAACCAATTTGCATTCACACCAGCAGTGTAAGAGGGTTCCCCCTTCTCCACATACTCTCCAATATCTGTTGTTTCCTGAACTGGTTATTATTTTCCTATTATGACCTGTGTGAGGTGGTATCTCATTGTGGTTTTGATTTGTATTTATCTGATGCACAGTGATTTTGAGCATTTTTTCATGTGCCTGTTATTTCTATGTTATTTGTAGAAATGTCTGTTTGTGTCTTCTGCCCATTCCTTAATTGGATTATTTGTTCTTTGAGTGTGGAGTTTGATAAGGCCCCTGTAGATTTTGGATCCTAGCCCTTTATCTGATGAGATATTTGCATATATCTTCAGTCATTCCTTTAGTTGTCTTTGGTTTCTTTTGCTGTGCAAAAGGTTTTCATCTTGATGAAGTCCCAATAGTTCATTTTTGCCTTTGTTTCCTTGCCTTTGGATAGGTATTTAGCAAGAAATTACACAGCCAAGGTCACAGAGGTTGTTGCCTGTGTTCTCCTTTAGGATTTTGATGGATTACTGTCTCACACTGAGGTCTTTCACCCATTTTGAGTTTATTTTTGTGTGTGGTGTAAGAAAATTTCCCAGTTTCATTTTTCTGCATGTGGCTGTCCAATTCTTCCACCAACATTTCTTGAAGATATTTTCTTTTTTCAATTGGATATTCCTTACTGATTTCTCAAACATTAGTTGACCATAGAGTTGAGGGTCCATTTCTGGGGACTCTATTTTGTTCCATTGATCTATATGTCTGTTTTTGTGCCAGTACCATGCTGTCTTGATGATCACAGCTTTGTAGTAAAGTTTGAAGTCAGACATTGTGATACCCCAAGGTTTGGTTTTCTTTTTCACCATTTGTCTGGAGATTCAGGGTCTTTTATGGTTCCATAGAAATTTTAGATTATTTATTTCAGCTCTGTGAATAAAGTTGATGATATTTTGATAGGGATTCTATTGAATATTTCGATTCCTAAAGGTAGCAGAGACATTTCAACAATGTTTGTTCTTGTAATCCATGAATGAGGAACTCCCCTCCCCATTTCTTTGTGTCTGCCTCAGTTTACTTCAGGAGTGTTCTATAGTTTTCTGAGTACAGATCCTTTACCTCTTTGGTTAGGTGTATTCCTAGGTATCTTATGGATTTTTGAGCAATTGAAAATGGGATCAACTCCTGAATTTCTCATCTGTATCATTGTGAGTGTATAGAAATGCAACTGATTTCTGTGCATTGATTTTATGTCCTGTCACGTTGCTGAATTCCTGTAGCGTTCTAGCAATATTGGGGTGAAGTCTTTGGGGTTTTCCACAAAGAGTATCAGGACTTCTGCAAAGAGAGAGAATTTTACATTTATTTATTTATTTTTTTTAAATTTGTTTATTTACAGCATAACAGTGTTCATTGTTTTGGCATCACACTCAGTGCTCCATGCAGTACGTGCCCTCCCCATTACCCACCACCTGGCTCCTCAACCTGCCACCCCCCCGCCCCTTCAAAACCCTCTCGTTGTTTTTCAGAGTCCATAGTCTCTCATGGTTCATCTCCCCTTCCAGGTTCCCTCAACTCCCTCTCCTCTCCATCTCCCCATGTCCTCCATGTTATTTGTTATGCTCCACAAATAAGTGAGACCATATGATCCTTGACTCTCTCTGCTTGACTTATTTCACTCAGCATAATCTCTTCCAGTCCCATCCATGTTGCTACAAAAGTTAAGTATTCATCCTTTCTGATGGAGGCATAATACTCCATTGTGTATATGTACCACATCTTCCTTATCCATTCATCGGTTGAAGGGCATCTTGGTTCTTTCCACAGTTTGGTGACCGTAGCCATTGCTGCAATAAACATTGGGGTACAGATGGTCTGAAATTCTCCTTTTTGGTAGGGTCTTTGCCTGGTTTGGGGATCAGGGTAATGCTGGCTTCCTAAAAAGAGTCTGGAAGTTTTCCTTCTGCATCAATTTTTTGGAACAGCTTCAGGATAATTGGTGTTATTTCTTCTTTGAAAGTTTGGTAGAATTCCCCAGGAAATCCATCAGGTCCTGGGCTCTTGTTTTTTGGGAGATTTTTGATCACTGCTTCAATCTCGTTACTAGATATCGGTCAATTCAGGTTGTCCATTTCTTCCTGGTTCAATTTTGGGAGTTTGTAGTTTTCCAGGAACGCATCCATTTCATCTAGGTTGCTTAGCTTATTGGCATATAACTGTTGGTAATAATTTCTGATGATTGTTTCTATTTCCTTGATGTTAGTTGTGATCTCTCCCTTTTCATTCATAATTTTATTAATTTGGGCTTTCTCTTTTTTCATTTGGATTAGTGTGGGAAATGGTTTATTGATCTTATTGATTCTTTCAAAAAACCAGCTTTTAGTTTCATTGATACATTCTACTGTATCTCTGGTTTCTACCTCATTGATCTCTGCTCTAATCTTGATTATTTCCCTTCTTGCATGTGGAGTTTGTTTGATTTGTTGTTGATTCTCCAGTTCTTCAAGGTGTAGAGACAGCTGGTGTATTCTGGATTTTTCAATGTTTTTGAGTAGGCTTGGATGGCTATGTATTTCCCCCTTAGAATTGCTTTTGCTGTATCCCACTTGTTTTGGACCGAAGTGTCTTCATTCTCATTGGTTTCCATGAATTGTTTAAGTTCATCTTTGATCTTTGATCTTTGATAGAGTATTCTTGGCTGCATGTTCTTCTCATTTAGTACTCAGAATATATTTTGCCAGCCCTTTCTGGCTTGCCAGTTCTCTGTGGAAAGGTCTGACGTTATTCTAATGGGCTTTCCTCTGTACATAAGGAGCTTTTTTGTCCTAGCTGCTTTTAAGAGGGTCTCTCTTGAAACATAATTCCTCATTCTAACTATAAGGTGTCGTGAGGACTTTTGAGAATTTAAAATCTTGGGAGGAAATCTCTCTGCCTCTAGTACATGAATATTGTTTCCATTCGTGAGATTGGGAAAATTTTCATAGACAACTTCTTCCACTATATCTTCTAGACTTCTTTCTTTTTCCTCCCCTTCAGGGATTCCAATAATTCTGACGTTGGAACGTTTCATGGCATTGTTTATTTCCCTGATTCTGTTTTCGTGGCTTCTGAGCTGTTTGTTCCAGACTTCCTCCTGATCCTTTCTCTCTATCTGTTTGTCCTCCAGATCACTAATTCTATCTTCTGTCTCAGTTACCCTAGCTTTTAGAGAATTTAGATTAGATTGGAACTCATTGAGAGCATTTTGAACATCATCCCTGGTGGCTTTCAGTTCTGCCCTAACATTATGAACATCATCCCTGGTGGCTTTCAGTTCTGCCCTAATCAAGTCTGTTTGGTCATCCATAGCTTTCTCCAACCTAGCTATTGCCTGGATAATTGTTAGTCTGAATTCCTTTTCTGACATATTGTCTATGTCAATAGCCATTAGCTCTGTTGCAGAAGGCCCATCCTCTGTATTTTTCTTCTGTTGGGTATTCCTCCTCCTAGTCATTTTGGAAAGAGATGACTGAACAGATGCAGCTGGACTTATCGATTGTGGTGCAGTCAATGTGCACCCTGGAATGCTTCTGTGCAATCAGGATTCCCCACCCAAATGAGAGTAAAAAGAAAAGAAAAAGAAATAAAGAAGAAGAAAGAAAAAAAAAGGGAAAGAAAAAAAGGAAAAAAGAGAAAGAGAGAGAGAGATAGGAAAAAAAGGAAGATAAAAGAGAAGGCTCAGCCCAAATGGGCCATAAGGTAAGATTTATGAAGTATACAGACAAACAAAAAGAATGATAAAAGAACATGACAAGAGAAATATATATATATATGCAAAAAAAAGGGAAGAACCTCATCAGAAAGAACCCCAAGTATAAGATTTATATATTATCAGGACAAACACAAATTCACAGAAACACTGGAGGAAGGAAAAATTGGGAGAGTGGTTATAAATTCTCAGTGTGGGTGAGGAAGTTTATTTTGATTCTTCCTGAAGGTATCTTGATGTTTTTGTTAAGGGACTCAACTTTCCTAAGTTACAGGGGGATTAGAAACTGGTTTTCCTATAGGGGTAGCATTGATTGGGAAAAGGGGATTACCTTGAAGTTTAACTCTATATGAATAGTAGAAAATAAAAATTAAAAAAGAATAAACTGGACTAAACTAAGTTAAAATTAAAAAAGAATTAAACAAATAGAAAAGCAAAAGTAAAACACGGGTGTATGTATCAAAAAGTTCAGGTTAGAAGGTTATTAAATAATTTGATGTACTGGTCATCTCAGTGTGGTGGTAAATAGGTTAAAAAATTATCTGTATGTATAAAAAAAAAGAACCAGAATATTGGTAAAGAGTTAAAAATAAAAGTTGTATTTATGAAGTAGTGGTGGTTGTTCTCTTGTAGTCTTTTTTTTTTTTTCTTCCTTCCTGATTGGTTTTCTGGGGGAGGGGCCTGCCACGTGGGTTTTCAGACAGTGATGTTCCCTGAGTTATGTCCTCCCGCTCCCCTCAAGGGGGTGAGCTCTGAGGAAACTGTTTTTTTTCAGGCTTTTGTTCTCTGGGGGTTTTTATGTTCTTTCATCTGCTTTCTCTTGCCTTGACAGCTTTTGATGGTTTTTGGAGGTTTAGAGGAGAGCAAACTGCACCCCGACCTCCCTCTCAGAGAGAAGCCCCAGAATGTTTTGGAAAAGCTGCTGGCTGAGTCGGTTATGAGTCACTGTCCCTGGGGATGCAGGAGCTCCTCGTTGTACCCAAAACCAGGGCAGCGGTGGCTGTCTAGGCAGCTCCAGACCACCAGAGAGGTTCCAAGCAGAGATCGCACACTGAGATTTTCCCGCTGTCCCGGGCTGGGAATGTCTGGTTTTTCCGGATGCAAGAGCTCCAGGCTAGTGCCTATGAGCATGTATCCCAAGGGAGGGTGTGGGACACGAGCGTTTCAGGATTGCCGTCTGGCCAGGCTCCCAGCCCCTCACGGGAGCCAGACCGCACTCGTTCTCGGGCGTGCTGGCATTCAGGCGCACTGGCGCCTCAGGGACGGAGACCTGATTTCTCCGCTGCACTTTCTCTGGCTCAGCACCAGGGGAGGCTGTCCTAGGTCGGGGGGACTTAGGTCCCTGACCCTAACCGCCCAGGTTCCCACTATTACCCCCCCGGGATCCTTTGCTCTTTGTTTTTTGAGTGCTTTCAACCAGACTCCAAGTTAATGCTGGTTCCCAGACGCAGAGCACTCTCGTGTTGGGGTATTACTTTCCAATCGGTGACCTCTGGTGGCTCCCTCCCCCTTTTGTTTATCTTCCCATATCAGTCCGATGCTCCCAGTCTGCTTTACCTGCCACTGGCGTCTTCTGCTCCTGTAGAGATCCAGACGTGTATAATTCTGATCTCAGGCTGATTTCATGGGTGGTCGGAGTTCTTTGGTAGGTAATCAGCTCACTTTAGGGTACAGGTTGAAATGGTGCCTCCTCCTACTTCCCCGCCATCTTGACCGCCCCCCTTGCCTTTGCAATTTGATCAAAGATCAGTTTTCTGTATTCATGAGGGTCTTTTTCTGGGATCTGTATTCTGTTCCATCAATCTATTTTTTATTTATCAATATTACCCTCTCTTGATTACTGAATCTTTACAGTAAGTCTTGAAATCAGGTAACATCAGTCCTCCAAATTTATTCTTCACCTTCGGTATTGTGTTGGGTCTTCTGGCTCTTTTGCCTCTCTGTGCAACTTTAGAATAAGTTTATCAATATTCATAAAATAACTTGCTGGGATTTTGATTGGGATTGTACTGAATCCATAGATCAATTTGGGGATAATTGACACCTTGACAATATTAAGTCTTCCTATAAACTAATAAGGAATATCACTTCATTTGGTTAGCTCCACTTTAATATCACTTATCAAAATTTTACAGTTTTCCTCATATGGATCTTGTATATATTTTGATATACCTAAGTATTTCATTTTTCTTTGGATGGTAATGGAAATGTTACTGTGTTTCTAGTTTCAAATTTCACATGTTCATTGTTGGGACATAAGAAATCAATTGACTTTTGTATATTAACTGTGTATTTTACACCCTTGCTTTAATAACTTACTGGGTCCAGGAGTTAGCTGACTGATTTTTTTCCAATGTTCTGCATAGACGATTGTGCCACTTGAAAAGAAAGAGAGAGAGAAAGAAAGAAAAATTATGTCTTCCTTCCAATTTGTAGACCTTTTTTCTTTTCTGCCTGAACGCATTAGCAAAACTTCCAGTATAATGTTGAAAACATGTGGTGAGATGGAACATCCTGTTATCCTTGTCTTTTACGTGATCTTCATGGGAGGATTTAGTTTCTCACCATTAAGTATGATGTTAACTGTGTATGTGTGTGGGTATGCACATATGTGTGTGTGTGTGTGTGTGTAGCATATGCATAAGCATATATAGCTGAATACATCACTACTATTATTTTTTTAACAAAGCGTTATGTCAGATTAGTTAAAAATAAGTAAAAACGTTTTATTTTATCTTCACTTCTGTTTGATTTTTTTCCTTTCTCTATGTAGCTCTGATTTTCTTATCTGCATTATATTTCTTCTGTCTAAAGAATTTCTTTTAACATTTCTTGTAAGGCAAGTCTTCTGGCAAGAAATTTCCTTGGTTTTTGTTTGTCTAAGTTTTTATTTCTCCTTCACTTTTTTTTTCAAAATTTATTCATGTGACAGACAGAGATCACAAGCAGGCAGAGAAGTAGGCAGAGAGAGAGTGAGAGGGGGAAGCAGGATCCCCACTGAGCAGAGAGCCTGATGTGGGCTCGATCCCAGGAACATGGGATCATGACCTGAGCCGAAGGCAGAGGCTTTAACACACTGAGCCACTCAGGTGCCCCTCTCCTTCACTTTTTAATAAAATATTTGCAGGGTGCAGGATTCTAAGATGGCATTTTTTTCCCTCTCAGTACCTTAAATATTTCACTCCACTATCTTCTTGGTTTCTAAGAAGTCACATGTAATTATCTTGGCTTCTCTTTAGGTAAGGTGTCTTTTTCCTCTGGCTTCATTTTCTTTCTTTCTTTCTTTCTTTTTTTCTCCTTTTATTTTCTGTGATTTGAGAAGGATACACGTAGGTGTAGTCTGTTGGTATTTATCTTCCTTGGTGTTGTTAGGCTTCTTGGATCTGTGGTTTCGTGTATGACATTATTTGGGGGCAAATCTCAGTCATTGTTTCAAACATTTCTTCTCTTCCTTTCTCTTTTTGTTCTCCCTCCCACTGGGTATTCCAATGGGTATCCTCATTTTGCATATGTTACACATTTTATTCTTTTTTTAAAGATTTTATTCATTTATTTGACACAGAGCAAGGGATCACAAGTAAGCAGAGCAGCAGGCAGTGTGAGAGGGGGAAGCAGGTTCTCCACTGAGCAGAGAGCCCGATGCAGGGCTCGATCCCAGGACCCTGAGATCATGATCTGAGCTGAAGGCAGAGGCTTACCCCACTGAGCAACACAGGCACCTCCTCCCCCTTTTTTAAAAGATTTTATTTCTTTATTTGACAGAGAGAGAGAGAGATCACAAGTAGGCAAAGCAGCAGGGAGAGTGAGAGGGGGATATGTATGTAATACTTTTAAAATTCCCCATAGTCCTTAAAACTACATTCTGTTTCAGCCTCTGTTCTCTTTCCTTTTTGGTTTTCAGGTATTCAGTTAATATATCCTCTAGCTCAGAGAGTTTTTCTTCAGCCATATCTAATCTACTAATGAGCCCATCAAAACATTCTTTCTGTGTGTGTGAGTGTGTGTGTGTGTGTGTATGTGTGTGTGTGTGTGTCTGTTTTACCTCTAACATTTCTTTTTGTTCTGTCTTAGGATTTCCATCTTTCCACTTACATTGTCCATTTACTCTTGCATTGTCTACTTCATCCTATAGAGCCCTTCCTATATAACTCAAAGCTGTTTTAAATTCCCAGTCTGATAATGTAATGTCCCTGCCATGTCTGGAAGTGATGCATATGCTTTCTCTTCAAATTGTGTGTGTGTGTGAGGGGGGTTGTTTTGTTTCCTTTTTGTAATGCCTTATAACTCCATCTTGATACCTAGACATGCCATACTGGGTAAAAGGAACTGCAGTAAATAGGCCTTTAATAATGTGCTGGTGAGGTGTTGGAGAGGGAAAATATTCTATAGTGCTACTATGAGGTCTGTGTTTTAGTGTGCCTATGCTTCTGGACTTTGAACTTCACAAGGGTTTCATGGGGATTTTCTCCTCCCCCCTTAGCTGTGCTCCTGGGGGCTGGGTCTGCCTGCTCAGAGTCATACGCTGGCATGGTCAGTGGGTTGCCTGTCCCCTAGCAGATCTCTGCAAGCAGAGAAAGACACCTTCCCCACCTTGACACAGTCCAAGGATGCTCCTCTGAGCGCCTCCGCCCAAGGAGGGCCGCTGGGGGTTGGTCCGGTCATAGAGTGCCCTGTTTGGAGGGGGCAGGTCCAAGGCTGGGCAGGACATGGAGCACTCTGGTGATTTTGGCCTCAATGGCCTGCAGCCCATGGTGCCCAGCACTGTGGTGAATGTCCCCAAAGGGAGGGGGCCCGCAACACAAGGAGCCTGTCTCCCTGTCTGAGGGCGACAGCCTCCAGTGTTCCAGTATCCTCGCCAGATCCACCAGCACCCTCAGGACATGACTGTGTAGCCTCCTCCTGGGTTGGGATTTGTGGGAAAGTCTTCTCCATGGAAACAATGTTCCTCCAGGAGAAGACTCTAGGGAAGCAGTTGGGGCACTCCTCTTCTCTGACAGGCATGTCTCAGTGAGAAGCCCAGGAACCAAGAACATGAGGATGTTGAACAGTGCCCTGCCCAGACCACAGCCCCCATCTCCCCACGTATGCCCTCCATACTGCCACTACCCTGCAAGAGCTGGCTGTGTCAAGGATTTTTTTTTAAGATATTTATTTATTTATTTATTTATTTATTTATTTATTTATTTGACAGATATAGATCACAAGTAGGAAGATAGGCAGGCGGAGAGAGGAGGGAGGAGTCTCCCAGCAGAGCAGAGAGCCCTACGTGGGTCTCAATCCCAGGTCCCTGGCATCATGACCTGAGCAAAAGCAGAGGCTTTAATCCACTGAGGCACCCAGGCACCCATGTCAAGGATTTAATGCTGGAGTCTTGTGTGGCCTGCTGTGTGAGTTCTGTGACCTTCCTGCCTTCCCTGCCCTCACAGCGCCAAGGCCAGAAGCTATTATGTTATCCCCAGGTTTCCCATCTAGGGTCTTTGAGTCTCTCTGAGAAGCCCTGCAAGCTCCCTCCCAATCTCCAGTTGCTGTGGTTCTTGTGGCAGGGATCCTCCTTCAGTCCAGGTGCATGTTGCAGGCACTGGGGCCTCGCCTCTCTTTGCACCACGCCTCCCCTAGGGCTCGCACCCTTGGGTGCCTCCAAGTTCCCCTGGCATTCGCTATCTGAGAATAAGGTCCCCTCCAAGTAGTCAGGGACCCTGGCATCATCCAGGGAGTGGTAGCAGGCACAAAGGAAGGTAGGAGGGCAGGTGGGCTGTGGCCCTGGGCCTCACAACTGGACACTGAGGCGCTGCCACTGGGCATCTTTTTTCTAGTGGGTCGGGCTGGGGGGAAGTTACTCCATCCACACCATGCTCCCGCCATGATTCTGGGGGCTCAAAGGTGGTGATCAGACTCACAGATGACCTTGGGATGCTTATGGTCCATCCACAGGGGCACGGAGGTTTGGTTTGGCTGGAACCCAGCTGCAGCAGGGCGTGGACTGCCGTGGAGGGTCATGAGGGCCATGGAGGACCAGACACAAGGACCTTAGCCCTGTGGGGTCCCCTGGTACCATGGTGGGAGTGCTGGGTCAGAGAGGGCCGGGCCTGGGGCCGGGGGCATGGGGCAGCTGAAGCTCAAGAGACAACTTGGAGCATTCCCTACAGGTGCACAGAGCAGCCCTTTGGCATGCTGGTGCTTACTGGCCAGGTGTCTGGGAAAGGGTCCCCTGAGCAAGTGCACTTGGCCAGCCAAGAGTCAGGGCATCTGCCGCCCTGCTATGTGCAGACAGCAATTGGGACTTTCTGGCCCTTTCACTTCTCCTCCACTCCTTCCCCCAAGACCTTCTCCTATTTGCCCCCCCCCCTTTATTCCCTGTGTCCTGGTGGTGCCCCTCCAGTTTCTCTGGAAGCAAACTGAAATTAGAAGGATCATGGAACTCTTGCCTAAGAAATGTCTGGAGGTACTGGGTTTCTATAATGAGAACCTGGAGGGGCTGTGTGGGCCTTTTGATGGTCCAGACGTCACAGCCTTTCCTGAGTCTGCACACCAGGATCCTGGGTTGGCAAGAAGACATTTGAGGAGAGGTGAGATGCTGCTCTGAATATGGAAAGGAAAGGGTGTTCCCCAGGATCTTGACTATGTCCCGGGGCACCTAGGGATGCCTGTGAACTTGGTGATATATGGGCCTAAGTGCTGGCCAGTCTCTGATGTATTGAGGCTGTGGTGTGACCTTGTGGCTTTTCCCCTTCTGAGATGAGAATGCACGGATAGGGGTGTGTGTTTGTGTGTGTGTGTGTGTGTGTGTGTGTGTGAGAGAGAGAGAGAGAGAGAGAGAGAGAGAGAATTCACCAAGCTAGGGCCACATTCAGGAAGATAAATGAATGTTCAGAGTAATTGACATGGACTTTAAAGCATTTTTTTTTAATTCTTGTAAACTTAAGGAATTGGGAAAAATGAAAGATTGATACTCCTGGGCAGTTTTCTTCCTTTACTAAGGGGAATTAAGCATACTGGCAGGACATTTGTGTAGCTTGATCATTTATCAAGTAGTACTTCTCCAATAAATGAAAGATTGCCTCACATCTTAAGCCGTTGTTCTTAAGATGCTGTCTTTCATTATATATCCTAATGGGCTGTCACATTATCACCACTCTGTCGCTCTTTCTATTTCTGCTTCTATTTCTATTTCTATTTTTCTTTCTTTTCAAAGGAAATTTTGCTAATCTGGGTGTTCTGTCGCTTTTTAATACCTTTGGGGCCAAGACGAGAATGAATAATTTTTTTCTTTTGCTTTTAATATTTTCTTTCCATAAAAGTGCTCCTCGGTCATTTTAAATATTAGCAGCCATGCCTTGATTCCACTCCTCCATATTAAGAATAGAAATTAATGATAATATATATATATATATTTTTACAAACTGTAATTCATGCATCATTGCCATTTATACTCTTATGGACACTAGTCTTCAGGTAACCCAAATACTCAGCAGACTCATCTTTATGTTCCGTCTTGACCTTTTGGCCTTTGGTAGTTTTCGTGAGTCATGAGACTTATTTCCTAAAAAGTCTACTATGTGATTATACTATATGTTGTAGTGTTAACTACCAAGGTGTAGACCAATGTTGTTTGAATTGCCAGTTTCAATCAAAATTATAAAAATTAAATGGAAAAATAAATCCTAACAAATTAGTAATGGTGAGAACAGTTTTGTATTACTTCTTTTCTCTGTTTCAAATATGTGTCTCTATTTTGGCTAGTGATGTAAAACATGTTTTTCTTCTGAATGGGCTTAATTTTTAAAGATAATTTTATTGGCCAGATCACTATATGGAGACAGTTCATCTGGCTTTTAGTCTGATACTATCTTGATGGTCTTGAGGAATCACTTGACTTGTTTCAGTTTCTTCCTTTGTAAATGGGAATCAAAGGGATACTGTTGCAGAATGTGCTTTGAAAAGTGCATGGGGGGCGCCTGGGTGGCCCAGTGGGTTGAGCCGCTGCCTTCAGCTCGGGTCATGATCTCAGGGTCCTGGGATCGAGTCCCGCATCGGGCTCTCTGCTCAGCGGAGAGCCTGCTTCCCTTCCTCTCTCTCTGCCTGCCTCTCTTGTGATTTCTCTCTGTCAAATAAATAAAATCTTAAAAAAAAAAAAAAAAAAAAATGTCTTGAAAAGTGCATGGATGACAATTACTTCTTTTTTTAAATTTTATTAATTTTTTTTTGTTTATTTACAGCATAACAGTGTTCATTGTTTTGGCATCACACCCAGGGCTCCATGCAGTACGTGCCCAATTACCTCTTTTATTCTAAGATAACAAGGTGATGATTAATAGAAAAAGCAAAACAGCACCTTTCAAGCTCGTCATCCTGAGAGACTGTTAATCCAGTGGTACCGCCATTGCCTCTAAAGTAGTTTGTATTCCCCAAAATTACTGTTAAGGAAGCAATTGCATACAATGTTGTGAAATTTGGAGTGTGATCACCCAGTTTCAAGTCTTCACTGAGTTGGTCCTATTTTTCTGACCTTCATCTTCACCTTCAGTTTCCTATTTCTAAAATGAATATAACAGTAGTACCTATTATTCAAGATGGTTAGGAGCATTAACTGTGAAATGGAGTGAATACTGTAATAGAAAAAGCACTCAATAAGTATTAGCTCTTACTGTGTGTAGTTTCTCCATATTTGTGGTTCATACTTTTCTCCCACTTGTTCAAGCTAAAATATGGGTTTCATTTTTAACTCCTTCATTTGCTTACTCTATCACAACCATTAGAAAGGCCGGTCAACTATTACTTCACAACACAACTTTAATTTCTCCACTTCCTCTGTACTGCTGCCACTGTGGCCCAAGCGAGACCACCACCATCTCTCACTGATACCTTTCCAGAAGCTCTGTAACTTGTCTAACACCTTTCTTCCTCTTGCCTGGCCTGGTTTTCAATTGGTAGCACCAGAGTGATCTGTAAAAATGTACACTGATCAGACTTCTCCCTTCCTTAAAGTCCTATAGTGGCTTTCCATTATACTTAGATAAAAATCAGACGCCATTTCTTAGCCTTCTCTATTTCTCCCTTCTTACCTACCTTTTCCACCTTGTGTATTCTCCAGCCACATGGGCATTCCCTTGCATGTATCAGGTCTTCTGATTCATTCCTATTTTGAGGCCTTGGGTGTTGCTCCTCCCTCGGCTTCCGCCACAGGTCTTTGCAGTGTTGACTCTCTCATGTTCAGATATCTGGCCATCTCTGAGGCCTTCCTGACTACCTAAGTGGAAGTTGCTGCCCTCAGTCATGCTCCATACCTTTGTTTGATTTTCATCTTAGCATTCATCCTTGCCTCTTTTCTTATTTACTTCTCATGTGACCTGAGCCCTTTGCCAGATTTTGAAAACCACGGGAATTGGGATATTATTTTCTGTATTGTTATTAATTTCTGTATGGTTGTAGGCTGCCTCTCTAGAGCTTAGGACAGTGCACCTATGAGGTACTCCGTAAATTCTGCTTGAACAGGACAGTGAATAGGACAGATGTTCAGAGTGTTTGATTTAGACCAGAATCAGCAAATCTTTTCTTAAAGATTCCAGATAATAGATAATCTAGATTTGTAGACCATAAGGTCTCTATTGCAACTACCCACTTTGCCCTGGTAGTGCTATAGCAGCCACTGATATTATGTAAATGACTGGGCATAAGTTTGTTCCAATAAAACTGGGCTTGGAAGAATAGGAAGTGTGTCCCTGGTGTATAGTTTGCTCATCCCCTGCTTTAGAGCATTGCTGTTGACTAGAACTTTCTGTGTTGATGGTACTGCTCTTTATCTACAATATCCAGTCTGATAGCCACTAGCTACATGTGGTGTTGAGCACTTGATGTGTGGCTGGTACAAGTGAGGAACAAAAACATTCTGAGCAGCTTCACTCAGGTATAATTGACAAACAGGAAAGTGTATATATTTAAGGTCAATAAATCTGTAAACTTTGGCACATATATATACTGATGAGACCATCACAGTCAAGAGAATGGTCATGCTTATAATGTCCCAACTTTTATGTCCCTTGCGAATCGCTTGGTTTTCTCCCCGTTCCAAGGCAACCACTGGTCTGTTTTCTGTCACTGTAGATTATTTTGCACATTGAGAATTATATATAAATAGAATCATACTATGTACTTTTTCTAACATCTTTATATCAATATAATTATTTTAGGATTCATCCATGTTTTTGCATCTATCAGTGGTTCCTTTCAATGCTGAGTAGTATTCAATTATGCAGAGAAGCCACAGCTTGTTTATCCATTCAGCTAGTAGTAAATATTTGCATTGTTTCCACATTTTGACTACTACAGATAAAGTTGCTTTGAACATTTGTATATAGGTCTTCGTTTGGACCTATGCTCTCATTTCTTTTTGGTATACACCTAGAGGTTGAATGACAGGGTCATATTTTAGCTGTATATTTAACTTTTGAAGAAGCTATCCAGTTGTTTTCCAAAGTGGTTTTACATTCATTCCAACAGTAGTGTAAGGTCCCATTTCTCCACATCTTCACTCACACTTACTATCTTTTTGATTATAGCCATCTTAGAAGGAATAATATGGTATTTCACTGTGGCTTTGATTTGCCTTTTCCTAATGACCATGATGGTGAGCATCTTTTTATGTGCTTATCGTCCATGTGTTATGTTGAGTGAAGTTCGTATTCAAAGATTTTGCCCAAAATGAGTTGGATTTTTAGTGTTTGTATTATTGAGTTTTGAGGGTTATTTGTATATTCTGATTCAAGTTCCTTATCATATATGTGATCTATGAATATTTCTCCCATTATGTGGCTGGCCATTTTTTTCCTTTTTTTTTAAGACTTCATTTATTTATTTGACAGACAGATCACAGGTAGGCCGAGAGGGAATCAGAGAGAAAGGGGGAAACAGTCTCCCCTCTGAACAAAGAGCCTGATGCAGGGCTGGAACCCAGGATCCTGAGATCATGACCTGAGCCAAAGGCAGAGGCTTAACCCACTGAGCCACCCAGGCACCCCATCCATTTTATTCTTTTAACAGTGTTTTTCAAAGAACAATGTTCTCAATTTTGTTGATATCCAATTCATCATTCTTTCTGTAATTATATTTAATTATAATTTATCTGAATTTAAATTTAAGTTACCATAATTGTCTATTGGATACTAGTCTGGACAGCAGAGGTTGAGAGAAAGAGACAAATGTGATATTAACAAGGATTAATAAATGGTGATAACTATTATTAAAAGAGCAAACATGGATATAGATCAAGGTCACTCTGGCATTAAGGTTTCCGGGAAGACCTCTTTTAAGTGAGTCCTTCCTCTTTCATGGGTTACAAGATGCTGTAAAAAGATTTCAAGCAGTAGGAGCAATTATTCAAAACCAGTAGGAGTAATTATTCAAGGATCCTGTGGTAGGAAAGGACATGATGTGTTTGAGGAGCCAGTGTGTAGAGGCTGTATAAGAAGCTATTCTCTTTATTTTATAACCACATTTAGTATTTTCATCTGAAGCATAATCATCTGACTGGTTCATCCAAATTCACTAGTCAGATGATTTTGATTATTTCTAGAAATCAAGGATTTTCTGCCACTTACACTCTTCAGAATAATGCACAATAGATTTATCTAGTAATGTGTAAAAATATGGATCTAAAAGATAATAGGAACGTAAAGATAATGCTTCTGGATAATGCATTCTGGATATAATCCTGGATTAATCCTTCTGGATAAGGCGTCCTTGAGGATATCCACACTTGGATAGAACAGTTTTTATAGAATGAAATGGAAAGACATATTAGAGTAATTTCGGTTAGGGATGATTTCTGTCATACTCAGTCACTGTGACCCTTTTGTTTCCCATAGTAATTGAAAACTCCTTGAATAAGATGGGTGTTGGGATGGGAAAGAAAGACTTAAAGACACAGACAGTCAGTTGGAGCAATGGGATTTTAAAATAGCTGCAACATATTAAAATGTAGCAGCTGTTGTTGACCACTTCATTCTGTCTCATCTTTCTGCATTCTCTGGGTCCAAATCCGTTTATAGCAGCTCATGGCACAAAACCCTCGAGAGACAACTTTGACCACCTGTGTGTCATATGCTGGGATTTGAAGGAAACATCTTGGTGAGTAAGCTTTAGTTATACTCTGTAATACTGAGAAAATATTATGCCTGTGGATAAACCAATATTTTCCTGAATTCTGTTCTTGTGTTATTCACAAAGTGACTTGATAAAATCAGGCCCATTTTTTGTTTTGTCTCAGAGGAGTCTGAAATGAATAAAATCTGAATCAGATTAATCAGAAATAGCCTCTGTTCTCTCTGGTGTGATCTCCACACTTGTGAGTGTACTCTGTTTCTTTGTCTGTAAAATGGTGGTCAGAAACCATATCTCAAATAGTTCACAAGTAGTTTGTTATGGGTCAGAAGAAGAAAGTATTCTCTGCACTTTCAGGTACAGAAGCCAATTAGTTATGTTTTACCACGTGAAAGGAGGTGTAAAGCAATAAAAAGAGTTTTATTTCTTTGAATTTGATAAGGGGACATTGACATGCAAAAGAATGGATGCTATCTGTCTCACTCAGCTCTTGCTGCCATAACAAAATACCCTGAATTGGGTGGTTTAAACATCAGTCATTGATCCCTAACACTTCTGGAGGCTGTGGATGCCTAAGATCTGGGTGCAAACCAGTTCAGTTCCTGGTTGAGGGTTCCCTTGGCTTGTGGTTGGCCATCTTCTTCTGTGTCTCCATGAGAGTGGGAGAAGACCAGGGAATGGAGAAGAGAGGGAGAGAGGTGGAGATGGAACTCGATAACTCTGTTCTCTTCTTATAAAGGCACTAATCCCATCCTAGGGGACTTCACTTTCATGACCTCATCCAAACCTAAATCAACTCCCAAAGACTCCTGCCTCCTAATGCCATGCATTGGAAATTAGACCTTCAGCACATGACTTTAGGTGGGACACAGGCATCAGTCCATAGCACTATACTTTCAAGTAGTCATCTTTGAAGGAAAGAAATAACAAATAACATAGAGACTTGAACAGAAAGTTAAGAATTTCATGTTTATAATTTACGGGATAATAACAGGAAATTTTAAAACCTTGTTAGGTGAATACCTAACTACATATAATACACATCAATTAGATGAGGTAAGTATTATTAACTTATTTCTAAAGAAGAAGAGATTGAGCCCTGCCAAGAACAATTGTAGCAAGCAGTAAAGCTAGAATTTGGACCAGATCTCCCAACTCTGTTTCTTTTTCTAACTAGATTATAGATGCTTTTGTTGCTATTTATAACATCAGGTATAGAAGAGAATAGGTATGTTTTCCATACCTATTGAGAAAAGCACATATGAGAGGTTTTTCTCCTGAGAGGAAATTTTCTTCTTTGGGCAGCAGAACCTCTACTTTCTCCTTCTACCATTGAATGTTATGTTCACTCCTGCCATTCAGTAGGTAAATTTTAGGTAACTGCTTTAGTCAGGGTTCTCTAGAGAAAGAGAACAATGACAGTCCTGTGATCTGCTGAGTGTACATTGAAGACCCAGGAAACCTGGTAGTTCAATTCATGTCCATCATTCCCTAAGGCAAGATGAGATGAGATGTCCCAGCTCAATAGTGAGGCAGGAAAAAAAGGGGGGGGGGCAAATTTCTCCTTCCTCTACTCTGTTCTGTGAAGGCCCTCAAGAGGATGGACTGATGCCCACTCACTTTGAGAAGGATCATCTGTCCTATTGAATCCAGTGATATAAATGGCAATCTCATCTAGAAATACCTCACAGACACACCTAGAAATGTTTCATCCGGGCACCTTGTGGGCAGTCAACTTGGCCAATAAAATTAATCATCACAGTAAATATTAACTAATAGTGACAATAAAATACGCAAATTCTAGGTGATTACCTTGGAAATGGTTGATTTTTATGCCTTGGTATCTGTCATTATCAGAAGTGTTATACAAGGCACTCATCATCCTTCTGGTGTTCCTTAGCCATGTCTGCTTTCTAGGCTGGTATCTCAGTCTTACTTGCTGTCGGAAAGCTTGGCATCTTCCACAAACTTAGAGAATTGTATTTCAGAGCTACATGTGGGGGCTTTGAATTCTGTGCCTCTATGGACAGTCACATGATTGGCACTTCCAGTTGAAACTCTCTGAATTCAGAAAACATTTTATGTCATGAATCTTGAGTATAGGGAAAAACTCTTGCATCCCTAGTTATATTTACTTACAATGTGAATACAACTGTGTTTTAACAGGGCAAAGAAAAATTAATTTATGACTCTAACATTCATGTGTTAGAAGAGAACGAATTTTTTCTTAAGATTTTATTTATTTGACAGATAGACAGACAGCGGGAGAGGGAACAAAAGCTGGGGGAATGGGAGAATGAGAAGCAGGCTATCTGTAGAGCCAGGAGCACAATGTGGGGCTTCATCCTAGGACCCTGAGATCATGACCAGTGCTGAAGGCAGATGCTTAACCACTGAACTAAGCAGACACAACTAAATTGTATTTTTTATTAAAAAAAGACATAAGGACAATCATATGTTTACACATTTGTATAAAAAATTAGTGATCAGTTTAAAGTAAATAGTTAAAATAGAGTAACTGTAACTCAGAGACTGAAAATTCACAAGTCATATATACTAAATAGTGCAGTTGTTGCTCTTGCTTCCAAGGGAAGATGGCTGTGGAACAATCTGTCACTCTTTGTGATTTCTCTTTGTCCCAGGTTTTGACTCTGGGAAAGGTCTGCAGAACAAAAGTTGGACAATATCCAGAAGCAATCCTCCAATTCCCCACAGTGTTCTGTAAACTGGGAGAGGTGACACAACTTGATGGCACTTATAGTAAAGGAGACTATAGTCCTGAGGTGTCTGAATCCTTTCAAAGTTCTTATCCTGCCATCCAGGACATGGTGGTTGTTCTTTTCAAAGTAAAGACATCTTTAGAACCACATAACATCTTAACAGAAATATGTGATTATAAAGCTTGCCTTCCTAGAACTTATTAGTATCTGAAAATATACTAGATTTCAGTTTAAATTGCCACTAATGCAGGTTTGTAAACTATAAAATATCACAGAAATATCTGGATATATTACTAACACCAAAATTTTGTGTGTACACACACACACACACACACACACACATACTGGGCTCGGAAGTATATGTATATATATATATATATATATACACTCCTATGTTACACATATTTTCACATTTATTGTTTTATTTCAAAATGTTTGTCTCATAGAAAGAGGAAAGACAGTCAAAAGTCAAAGTATTTCTTTCTTAATCTCAGAAAAGTATTTATAAACTTTTACAACGGTCTGGTGTGGTGACATTTTTGTTAATGAAATGTTCACATTGATTCTGGTTAGGATGTTTATGAATAAATAGAGGATCACACACATCCCAGACCAAAATGACAGTAGTGAGAAGCTTCAGCTCACCCAGCCATCAAAATCTGGTTGTGATAATAGGATGCAGAAGCAAGGTGCAAGCTTAAAACTAATTTTCTTGTTTCCTTGCAGAGCCAGTGTCCCTGAGGTATGTCTCCACAAATTAAATATTACACAAGTTTTGGGAAGACAAGAAAGAAGCAGCTTATTGTTAACAAAATTGAATAGACAGCCACAAAATGATAAATGCTTAAATCTGAATAAGCAAATTCATAAATTTCATTACTTTTTTTCTAGCCTTGAAACTTGAACTCTACAAAAAATAAAAACATATGATGTAAAATTACACACAAATGATGCATATGAATGTACAAAGGAGCTTTATTTTTAATCTCAAAATTGTCAAAAGCCCTACCAGTAGGTAAAAGGGATAACAAAATTGTGGTATACCCACACTGTAGAATACTGCTCAGCAATAAAATGTAACATGGCATATTTATATGAAATTCTCAGAAACCCAAACTAACCTATACTGACCCCAAACAGATCACTGATCACCTGAGGACAGGTTGGTAGGGCAGCAAGAAAGAATGAATCAAAAAGGCACATGGGGAAACTTTCGGAATTATGAAAACGTTCATTATCTTGATTGTTGTGGTGGGTTCATGAACATAATGCATAAAATTCATCAAACTGCATATTTTAAATATGAGTACTTTACTGTCCACAATTATACTAGAATAAATCCTTAAAAATCCTTAAAAAAACAAACAAACAAACAAAGATTGATGAAATAAAAAATGAACACACAATGGTGAAAAGCAACCAAACCAACCAAACCAAAAGCTAGTTTGTTGAAAAGAACTAATAATAATAAATGAAACTGATTCATCCATAGACTGATCTAGGAAGAAAAAAGAATTCAGAAATTACTGATATCCAAAATAAAAGAATAAATGAAAGCAATAACTAAAATGATAGTTCATATATATACTAAACTCATAAAAAATATTATGAATAACTTTGTGGTGATTAAGTTGACAACTGGGATGAAGTGTGCACATTCCTTGAAATAAACTAATTACCAACACTAACTCAAGAAGGAGTGTTTTATTCCTGTTAAAGAATTAAAATCATAGTTTAAAACTGTTCCGGAAAAGAAACCCCTCAAAACTTAGATCACTTTTCTAGTGAATTCAACAAAGCATTTTAGGAGGAAATACTGGCATTCCCTATATGCCCTTCTGGAAGGAAGAGGGAACACCCCCCCAGCTCAATATATGAGTCCACCATTATCCTAGTGCCAAGACCAAACATAGACAGGACAGGAAAACTGCAACCCTATCCCTAATGTGTATGGACTGCAAATACTTAATAAACCCACACATAATGCTACTCTAACTGTAAGAAAACATCAGACAAACCCAAATGAAGGTCATTCTACTAAATGCCTCAAAATTGTCATGGTCATCAAAAATAGGAAAGGTCTGAACAGCTGTCATACTGTAGAGGAGCTTAAGGAAGATATAATGACTGAATCTAATATTGTACTTGGGATAAAATCTAGAGATAGAAAAAGGACATTAGGTAAAAATCTGGTAATTACAGTCTTCAGTCAATAACAATGTATTAATGCTGGTTCATTAGTTGTGACAATTGTGTTACAGTATTTTAAGATGTTTATAAGGTATACTGGTAGATGGTACTCAGAAACTCTACAAATGTTTTGCAACTTTCCTGTATATCTGAATCTATTCTAAAATAAACATTTAAAAATAAATGTTCATTTTTTAATAAATGTTCATTTTTTTCAAAATTTTATTTATTTGTTTGACAGAGAGAGATCACAAGTAGGTAGAGAGGCAGGCGAAGAGAGAGGGGAAGAAGACACCCTTGTGAGCAGAGAACCCGAGGTGGGGCTCAATCCCAGGACCCTGGGATCATGACCTGAGCCAAAGGGAGAGGCTTTAACCCACTGAGCCACCCAGGCACCCCTAAAAGTTTATTTAAAAAAAAAATCACTCTAGTTAATTTAGTTAATACTAAAAAAAGAAAGCAGCAAGAACATATGATAATTCCAAAGTTGCAAGAGACATATTTGTCAAAATTCAACACCCATACCAGACAAAACCCTACAAAACTAAAAAGACAATTCCTCAATTTAATACTGGACATCTACAGAAAAACTCTATAGCTGGCTATAGAGATCACAAGTTGGTAGAGAGGCAGGCGAAGAGAGAGGGGAAAGAAGACACCCCGGTGAGCAGAGAACCCAAGGTGGGGCTCAATCCCAGGACCCTGGGATCATGACTTGAGCCAAAGGGAGAGGTTTTAACCCACTGAGCCACCCAGGCATCCCTAAAAGTTTATTTAAAAAACAAAATCACTCTAGTTGATTTAGTTAACACTAAAAAAAGAAAGCAGCAAGAACATATGATAATTCCAAAGTTGCAAGAGATATATTTGTCAAAATTCAACACCCATACCAGACAAAACCCTACAAAACTAAAAAGACAATTGCTCAATTTAATACTGGACATCTACAGAAAAACTCTATAGCCAGCTAACATCATACATTATGGTGGAAGATTATTTTCCTGTCTAAACTGAGGAACGAAAAAAGTTAAGTCTCTTCACACCGATTCTATTAAACAATATAGTGGAGGTTCTAGCTAGTACATTAAAGTAAGAAAAGAAAAGGAAAATTGAACAGGTCAGAATGGAAGAAGTAAAACTGACTTTATTCATAAAGGAAATGAATGTGTACATAGAATACTCTGAGAAATCTACATGAAACTAAAAGCGCTTTTTAAAGAAAACTAACAAGTGAATTTAGAAAGATCAAAGATTAAAGGTCAATAAAAAATGTCTCAGTTGTATTTCTACATATTAGCAATTATCAAATGGAACATGCAATAAAAAGTTTCAATATCAACAAAAAAACATGAGCATCTTATTAGAAAGTTCAGTAAGGAAATATGATGTTATTGGCAAGAATAGACATATAGAGTGATGGAAGAGAATGGAATTCAGAAGTAGACCTATACAAATATGGTGAGCTGGTTTTGGACAAAGTTTCCAGAAGGAAGACAGACCCTATTTATCCAATTGGCAAAAGAAACTCTACACAGTCATTGGTATTGCAACAACTGGATATCTGTAAGGATAAACAATAAACCTCTACCTTTATTTTATGCCATACACAAAAATGAAATCCAATCTATCATAGTCTTAGTACAGAAGAAAACATAGAATACTATATGTGGAGCTTTCAAATACTCAAATATTTCTTATTTAAGGCACAGACATACAAGCTATGAAAGAGAAATCTTGTCCAATTGGACTTTATCATAACTAAAAATTTTTATTCCTCAAAAACAAGTACTAAAGAAAATGAAAAGACAGATTTAGAGGAAATATTTTCACTATATACATCTGTCAAGGGACCTATATATTCAGAATATGGAAAGAACTCATATAATTCGCTAGGTTGGCATGTAAAGAAATGCACAAAAATTCACTACACAAAGGAAATGGGCAATGATTACATGAGATGATGTCCAGTATCTTAGTCTTCAGGAAATGACAATGAAGACTGCACTGAGATACCACTATATACCCAATAGAAAGCATATATATATATTTTTTTTAATTGTCATTCATTTACTAAGTTTTGGCCAAAATGGGGAACAACTGGAGATCTCATGCATTGTTGGTGGGTATGCAAAATAGTATGAACACCTTAGAATATTGTCTGACAGTTTATTTTAAAGGTACAGAAACACTTACTATAGGATCCAATAATTTAACTCTGTTGCATTTACCCAAAAGAGTGAAAACAGAAAAGACTTGGATACAAACATTCACTGCAGTTTCCTTCATAATAGCCCTAAAGTGAAAACAACTCAAATGTCTATTGACAGGCAAATGAAGAAGCTAACTGTGGTATATCCACAAATGGCATACTGCCTGGAAATAAAAAGGAACAAACTTCTGATGCATGTAACATGGAAGAATCTCAGACACATTCTACTGAGCCAAGGGAGACCGAGACAAAAAACAAAAATCGGACAAAAGAAAAATATTTCCACTTGATAAAAAGTAGAACTATCCTGAGCTTTATGGACCTCACAATCTAGGTTTCAAACTAATCGATTAAGAAGAAGAAATTGACATGCGCACAACTGAAGTGGAAAACAATACACAGCTCTCTTAGTGAGGGATAGAAGAGGACAAAATATTAAGAAGGGACTGATGAGGGGCGCCTGGGTGGCTCAGTGGTTTAAGCCTCTGCCTTCGGCTCAGGTCATGATCCCAGAGTCCTGGGATCGAGTCCCGCGTTGGGCTCTCTGCTTGGCGGGGAGCCTGCTTCCTCCTCTCTCTCTCTGCTTGCCTCTCTGCCTACTTGTGATCTCTCTCTGTCAAATAAATAAATAAAATCTTAAAAAAAAAAAGGGACTGATGATTCACATAACTGATAACATCTTTTTCAACATACATGTCATACTTCCAAATATCTGATTTTGCAACAAGTCATAAAGAAAAGTCATAAATCATATAACATACAATTATATTCCCTGGCAGAGGCCAGAAACTTAGATGGTAACATTAAAAATTACAGTAAACATTGGGGAGGGTATGTGCTATGGTGAGTGCTGTGGAGTGTGTAAACCTGGTGATTCACATACCTGTACCCCTGGGGATAAAAATATATGTTTATAAAAAAATAAGAAATAAATTTTAAAAAAATTTAAAAATTAGAGTAAAAAGTGAAAATAAACCCAAGAACTACAAAATGCAATATACAACATTTCAACTTCCCTACTTTATACTAGAAAATACCCAGAGCTAAGTAACTAATTCCATTAAACAATGTAATTTTTAGCCTCTGTAAGTTGGAGATAAAAGTAGCTGAATCATTTCAGAGCCATTCTATAATTTCGTTTAAGTGATGATCTCTCATCTGTTGTGTGCAACTACTTCGGACAGAATCTAATGGCCACAAAAAGGTTATAATAGTAATAATGCAGTTTCATAAACCTAGCTTCTAAAAATGTTCTTTATTGTATGAGATAGGAAATCCTAAAACTTGAAATGATTTTATTGAGATAGTATATAGTACATTTGGTAAGGTCACAAAATGTAAGATCATAGAGAAATGAGAGTTTTGGAGGGGAGAGGGTGGGTGAGTGGGAGAGTGGGTGTCTTGGGTGAGCCTGGTGGTGGGTATTAAGGAGGGCACATATTGCATGGAGCTCTTGGTGTGGTGCATAAACAATGAATAAACAATGAACCTTGGAAATGGAAAAAAAATTAAATTAAGACGTTAATATATACATATACATATGTATGTGTACACACACACACAAAAATACATAACTAGGAACATGGTAAATAATAAGCACTCAATTTAATTTGTAGCTTTTATTAGTGTTGTTAATACAAACACTTTGTCCTATACCATTAGAATTCACCATGTTGAAAATTTGCTCAATTGGCCAATATGTTAATGTCACCATATTTATCCAGTCTTCAAAAGCTAGAATCTTCATGCGTACTTCCTTCTTTCTAACATCCACATCTAATTGTCACACTCTAAAGTTTTCCCCTTCAGCATGCTAGCTCTTCAATAACACTTGCCTGAATTTTTTTCAGCTGTCTCCTAAATAGCCTACCTGTCTGGACCATCTCTCTTCCCATCAATTCTTTGATAGAGCAGTCTTTCTAAAAACAAAAATTAAATCACATGATTAACTCTGATTTTCTTAGATTATAGCTCTACTATCTAGAAATCCAAAGTCCTGACCTGACAAAGGTGGTTACCAATCTGGTCTTTGTTTTGCTATCCTCATCACCTGTCATTCTTTCCTAAGAACTTTGAGCATTTGAATAGTACACTATGTCACCTGTTCCCTCTGCTAAAAGTCTCCTACTTATCCATCAAACCCCAGCATGGACAATGTCACCTCTAGGACACTTTCCCTCAAGGCCTAAGGCATTCACTTTGTTGTTTTATTTCTACCTGCATGATAGCACTTATAGTCTATTAAAGTAATTTATTTCTGACCTTATTTCCTTAGCTACTTGACTGTGAGCTCCCTGAAGGCTAGTATAGAAAAACTCTTATCTAGTAAGGGTGCTTCCCTCAGGGTGGGCAGCCATTGAGTAAATAAATGACATTTTTGCAGGAAAATGCAAGATCTCAGAAATAAAACATATACATTGTTACAACTACCAAAAGAGGAGCATATTTATTCCTCAACTCCATTCTTCATGTTATAAGTTAAAGCAAACCCATAGAATTGTATTTATTTTTAATACATTTGCATACATGATCTATAAATACAGTAAGTAGAGAGTATTTCTATCAGGCACAGCATCATACATGGTGTTTGTGATTCAATCATAAAATTACATACAGAAACTTTGAAGCCAACTGACAGAAAAAGGTATCAAGGTGGATATCCATGAATACAGACCAAAATTTCATTTTTAACCCTTGTATTTTTTTAGATTTTCTAAAATGCACATATTTAACTTTCTAACAACTATGTATTGAACAAACAAACAAGAAAATACTCTGAAAAGCCATGGTTATCCAAAAGTTTAAGATGATTAAATCTCTTAATTATAGAGAATGTATCTCAGAAATCTGCTGAAGACCATGCTTATAGAAATTAATTTTCCCCCAAAACGGAAGGGTTAGTTTTAATGAAGGAGGAAAAAAGCAACCAAAACCAAAGATACACAATTGCAAAATGACGTGGACAACTGAAGCTTGGTTGGTCTTTAGTTATCCAGGTGTTTCAGGCTCAGGTGCTTTGGGGGGCCTCACAAGCCTCAAATTAGTGCCACAATCCTGTTCTTTGCTTTGTGTTTATATGCACATAATACTAACAATGCTGTTTGGCAACACATAAAAAACTCTTTCATTAATAAACTCATTAATAAAAAGACAACCGAATTAAAAATGCTCTAAGTTTTAAATAGAACCTTTCCCCCAAAAGATACAACTGGCAGGTAAACACATGAAAAGATGATCAATGTCATAATGAAATGAGAAGCAAAAAGAGTCGCCTCTTCATGCTGGCTGAGGCAGATATAGTCAAAAAGCCAGAAAATCACAAGGGTGCTTAAGGGCATGGTAAAAGCGGAGCTCTTCCATGTTGCTGGCGGGAGTGTATGACAGTACAGCTGTGCTGGAAAACAGTTCGGCAGCTCCTCAATGAGCTAAACAGAGGATTATCACAGGGCCCAACAATTCCACCACAGGTCTATACCCAAGAGAAATAAAACATATGTCCACACAAAAACTTGTATGTGGATTTTCACAGCAGCATTATTCATAATAGCTACAAAGTGGAAATTATCCAAATGCCCATGAACCGATCAGCAAATAAACCAAATGTGGTGTATCTACCACCTAATGAAATCTTATTTTACAATTGAAAGTAATGAAGGACTAATGTAAGGTACAACACGGAAGAACCATGAAAACGTTACACCAACTGGAAGAAGCCAGTCAAAAAAGACCACCAGTGCATGACTGTGTTTATACAAAATGTCTAGAAGAGCTGAAGCCATAGGAACCAAAAAGAGAAGAGTGGCTGCTTAGAACTGCACATGGGGAAGAAGGGACATGCGAGACAAAGCGGAAGGACAGCTAATGGCTATGGGTTTCCTCTAGGAGGGATGATAACTCTCTAAGTCTATGGTAATAGGGGGCGCCGGGATGGCTTCAGTTAGTTAAGCGTTGGACTCTTGGTTTCGGCTCGGGTCATGATCTTGCAGTACTGGGGTAGAGCCTTATGTCCTGTCAGGCTCCCTGCGCAGCAGGAAGTCTGCTTCAGATCCCATCTTCCTCTCCCTCTGCTCCTCCCATCACTTGTGCCAAGGCTCTCAACTTAAATAAATAAATAAAATCTTAAAAGAAGATGACTGTGGGAATAGTGGCACAATTCTGTGACTATACTAAAAATAATTGAATTGTATACTTGCAATATTTTTTTGAGATTTTATTTATTTATTTGACAGAGAGAGAGATCACAAGTAGACAGAGAAGCAGACAGAGAGAGAGGGGGAAGCAGGCTCCTGTTTAGCAGAGATTCCTGATGTGGGGCTAAATCTCAGGACCCTGATACCGTGACCTGAGCCGAAGGCAGAGTTTTAACCCACTGAGCCACCCAGGTGCTCCTGAATTGTATACTTTAAGTGGATGAATTCTATGGCATAAACTGTATCTCAGTAAAACTGTTTAAAGAAAGGAAGAATGCCATCTGGCCCCCTTTCCAACAAAATACATGATCTGGGAAGTGAGCATTTTCATTTGCAAATGGAAACAGTATGTGTTCCCCTCTGTCCACCTCTAGCTGTAAGAGGACATAAAAAGTACATGGCAAAAACATTCTAGAAATCTAGTTCAGTAAAGTGAAGATGACTGTTGGTTATCTATTGATGCCTAACAAATACCCCCAAACATAGCAGCTTAAAACAAGCACGTATTGTCTCACACAGTTTGTACTGGTCAGGAAAGAGTGAGTGGCTTAGCTGGCTAGTCCTGGCTCAGATCCCTTAGGAGGCTGCAGTCAAGTTGGGGCTGCAATCGCTGAAAACTTGGCTGGGGTTGGAATACCGGATTCCAAGCTCAGTCATATGGCTGCAGGTTGGAGGCTTCAGTTCCTCCCCTATCGGCCTCTACATAGGACTGTTCAGGACACTGTTTCCCACAGAACGAGAGATCAGAGAGACAGAGTATGACAACAATTAAGTCAGAAGCTCGGCCTTAATCTTACAAGTGATACACCATCACTTTTGCAATATTCTACTGGTTACACAGATCAGTTCTGATCAGTGTGGGAAGGCATTGGACAAGAGTGTGACTACCAGGAGGTGGGAATCACTAGGGTCATTATGGAGGCCAGCTACCAAAATAACGGAACCTAAAGATCCCACACAAGTGAATGCTTGGCCTTTTCAATGAAAGGATAGATGGGATTCGGAGTCCTTAGTAGGACCACAGACACACTCCTGGGGATGCAAGCCTTGTGATAAAAAGTTTTGCAAGGAACAGTCATGCCATTTTCTGTTCTCCATGTGATGAAGCTACAATTCGTATAAAACAAAACTGAGAAGTTGACGACTGATGGGAGAAGTACATAAATGATGTGGTCAAACTCACTCTCCCCTCCTCCCTACCACTGACAGATGAGCAAACAGCCCTTGTTGCAGAAAGGCTGGGTGACTCTACCAAGGTCAAACGCTGATTGAACAGGAACAAGATCCGATTCTCTGTGTCCTCTCAATACACCAGAAGCTATACATCAGAGAACCAGTGGCAGGAACTCATAGTACAGATGATATTGTATACACGTGAGCATTACATCACATGCATTAAATGGCCAGTCACTCCAGAAATGATACTTCTTTTTGTGGTTTTCTGATACTGGCTCTGTTACTTTCCCAGGCAGTAGTGGACTCTTACCCTTATTTCCACTCTAACTGAGAGCTGTCCTACTTAGCTGGAAGTGAAACGACTCACTCTTTCAGCTCAGTGAATATTACAGAGTCTCTGTTCTATACCCACTACTGAACATGGAGATGTGAAGAACAGAAGACATGGTTCCTTCACTCACAAAGCAGATAGTCAAGTTGATAAAACAAGACCTAAACATGGAACGCTAAGAAAATGATGCCCCATGTGACAGGGCAGAGCAAGGATTTATGTATTTCAACAGTTTTATTTAATAAAAATCTTACATAATACTTACAGTGATCCAGATACATTATATTATCAATTCTCTGAAGTCCCTATGAGCTTATACTCATTTTATAGATGAGGAAAGCAGGCCCTGCAGAGGTTAAAGAACTTGTCAAAGTTCTCTGTCTTGTTAAGAAGCAGGGCCAGATTTTACCCTGGTAGGATGGCTACAAGGTTTATATTTTCTTAACCAACATTCTATGAATCTTCTTCATCATAGGGACAATTATTCTCCCATCTACCTCCTAAGTCCTTTTTCAGGGTTTGAGGGAAGGTCAGCAATGGAATTTTAAAGCTCCTCTGAGGAATCCTAGCTTTCAAGGGGCACAGGGGAAGGGAGGATCTAGTCCCGTAGAGTAAGGATGTTTGGGGACAGTGGCCATCCCTGTGGAGAGGGGTGTGGAAGGGGAAGTAAATATCACTATTGAGGCAGTCAGTGCTTTCCTGGTGCCAATATGAAAGATGAAACTGAATCATAACTGTAGTTAGGAAATTAAGCTATAGTTGCAAAGAAGAAATTAAATGGATACATTGATCTGCAAGTGCAAAAATAAATTAATTTGACTATCAATATCCACTAGAAAGTGGAGATTCTTAATATAATCTTCTAATGATGCCTTCGCAGCATCATGACATAGGAAAACAGCACAACATACCAGGAACAGATATATCAGATTATTTTTCAAGAAGATGAAAAGTAGTTTGAAAAGAATAAGGTGACCTGTGGGTCTGAAAGCATTTTTCCTTACAAAAAAGCAGTAACTTCTATTTTGGTAAAAATTTGCCAACTTTGTCATGTCATAAAGCAATCGGTATCTCTTTCCATTGCAATCAAATTTTACACCTTTGGAAAATGTCCTTCACAAGGAAAGGCCTTGCAGGCCACTGGCAATCTTCATGTATCTAATCCTACTTAGTGTTCTTCTCATCACACACCCTGAATTATCTATGCGTCTCTCCATGAAAACCAATGGATTCATGGTCCCTAATTGTAGAAAGAGGCCTCCTGCAGAGCCGGCTGGCACAGAGTACAAGGCTGCACAATGATGAGTATCCACACAGGTTTTCTTCTAAGACAATGTGTCTATGTAGTTTATTTGTGACTTTGAAAAGCTATTAAGGATTTTTAAATAATTCCTCTAAAATTCAAATTTTTTTTTTCAAAATCTTGTACAAAGAAACTGTATAATGATACGGAAGGTATACAGAGTTCCAAAAGAAAGTCTAGTAACTAACCATTCCTGTAAATTATATCTAACTGTTACCATAACTGTCTTAGGCTCCTCGGTATGAGAATGGCCTTTTTGAGGTCATTCAATTCATTCCAGTTATCATGTCTGGGAATTTCACACTGAATAATCACAAGTGGAGGTGGTTTTTCATTCTGTTATGAAAGTAGACATGGCCACTCTTCTTAGTAAAACACTCCAGGGTACAAATGCACTCTACTCCTTGCATATGGAAGGATGATGTGTTATCAGCTACATTAGATGAGTATTAAAGTTGTAATGCTAACATAACATAGAAGAAAAGGAAATGGGGTAATGAGAAGTGTATAGAACACAATATGGGATATTCTAGGTAAGGTAATGTTAGTGTATGTGCTTTTGTGTGGTGTGTGTGTGTGTGTGTGTGTGTGTGTGTGTGTAGTCATACACGACAGGAGTGATCAGGCCAAAAGGAAGCAGAAGCCAGCCAGCAAACAGCTGCTTGTCCTAGATATCCAACACGTTCCGATGTGGCTCACTCATCTTAGCATCCTTATCCCAAAGTGGCCAATTCTATATGTGTCTCATCTTGATTCATAGCTTTGGCACATATGGCTCTCCTAGAGACCCTATTCTGGAGGGGTCAAGCAAATCACGTCAATCCCCTTGTCTTAGCACCTTATTTCCCAGAATCATTCCACACATACTTTGAACTTCTGCTTAGGGAGATCTGAGGAGTTGACAGGGTCTACCAAGAATAAATACCAGATGTCCTGAGTCAATATTGCATCAGGCCAGATCCAGAAATATAATTATCTTTTAAAATAAATTTAATATTAGAGGGGCGCCTGGGTGGCTCAGTGGGTTAAAGCCTCTGCCTTCGGCTCAGGTCATGATCCCAGGTTCCTGGGATCGAGCCCCGCATCAGGCTCTCTGCTCAGCAGGGAGCCTGCTTCCTCCTCTCTCTCTGCCTGCCTCTCTGCCTGCTTGTGATCTCTCTCTCTCTCTGTCAAATAAATAAAAAAAAATTAATATTAGAGTTCAGTTTAGCTTCTAGATTGCATCTTTCATCCTTTTTAATTTCTAATTTGCCCCGGGGCTCAGACAGTTTTCCTATGAGCGTTCTATTTACTTCTACTTCTGTTATTACTACTGCTACTACTAGCACTATTACTACTACTACTACTACTAACAATAACCTTCATACACAGAGCACTGATCACATGCTGGTGATTCCACTAAGGAATTTTCATATGGAAGACCCACTGAGCCTTCCTTACCATATTAAGAGATAGCTAAGTATCCCTGGTTTAGAACCTTACAATATCATAAAGCTAGTAAGGACCAGTATCACGAGTCACACCTGGCAATCTGGCTCAAGAATCCATGCTCTCACACTCTAGACCATAGTCCTTCTGTTTGAACGATTCAAAGAATACACCATCAAAACCAGAGGACTGTCATTTCCAATCCCATCTCTAAGTCTATTAATCAAGCATGTGACCTAGAGACAATCTTTGACTCAATGTTCATCACATAAGAAGCCAGGCTCAATGATTTTCTTCTGGTTACACAATGCTATAATGATGAAGTAGGGACTCTTCACTAACAAATTTGACTTTGCTGGATGAGTCAGGAGGTTTAAGGCCTGAAAATGAAATGTACCTCAGGGAAGGAAAGAGGCAACGAATAATAACAAAGTCAATCTTCTAAGAATTTTCCCACTTTGTATTTTGTGATGCAAGCATTAGATTTAAACCTTACAGAGGAAACCACTGAGACTCAGAGATTAGGTGATTTTTCCAAGGTCACACAAAGGATGGACAGCGGGCATGGGAATGCAGCTAAAGCCCCAGCCCTTCCTGTGACACCACAATGCTTCCCTGCCTGTCCTCTTAGCAGCAGGGAGGAGCAGGGAGGCTAGATCAAAAAGGGAAACTATTTAAGTCTCTAGCATAAAGTCTTGCAAAGAGCACACACACAATCAAGTAATTTGGATGTGGGGATGGTAATAGGTGAATATCAACTGAAAAGTGCTAACAGATGGCAACTTCAAACAAAAGCAGAGACATTTCTCTGTAACTTCTACAGGGTGGTACCTATCAAAACAAAACAAGTGATTTTCTGGGGGAAAACTTTGTATGACTTGAATCTCTGTATGATTTGAATCTGTATAACTTGAATCTCGCCCTGAGTAAACAGTGAAGAAATACGATGAGAATGTCAATAAATGTGGTATTTCTAGATCAGATATATGAGTTCGTGGGGTATTTTGCTGCATGAAAAAAACTTCCTAACAATAACTCAGAGTCACTTTGTCAAAAGGACTCTGCCTTTCTCTCTAGCCAGAATTCACCAATAATACCGATGAACAAGGAAAGTCTCTCATGTGTTGACTACCTACAGGAGGGTAGGAAAGGCAGAAACTTAAGAAACTACTAAATTGTGCAAACTTACTAAGATCTGTTCTGGTCTGGAAATGGACTCACTTATTCAGTCACTAATTCAGCCAACAAATCATAATTGAACACAAGTTATGTACAAAATGTCATTTTAAGTGACAGGGACCCACCAGTGAGCATGGCGTAGATGGTGATGTCAAATCAGGGGCAGGAGTGCTTACAATGAAATGCTCTAGAAGCCTGGATGTTATCTCTAATGGGTTAGAGGCGCACCTGAAGGAAGTGACAGCTGAGCCAACGTGAGAGTACAGTATTCCCAGGACACTGCAAGTAATTAAGAATGACTAGGATTCAGAGTATGCGTAAGGAAGTCTATGCACTTATTTTCACAAATCATAATTATGTAGCCACAGAACTGGAGGTAGAAGGGTTTTATGACATGATAAGTTCTACACACTCTCATTTTATGTTTAGGGAAACTAATCCCTCTCATTAGGTGCCCAGTATTTTACCATGAGGACGCTAGCACATGAAGTGAGGCTGTTCTCAAAGACAGAACTGAAGCCGTTACATTTGAGAGTAAAAAGAGCTGAATGCAGCCACATTGGAGAACCACGATGACACTTAACTAAAATAATTACTTACAGAAATCACCTCTAGCTGAACTGAAATGTATCCACATACAAAAAAGAAAAGTTAAAGATCTATAAATGACCACTCCTTATGTACTGTAAAGGCTAATCGAAGAACACTGGAGATAACACTTCAACACAGTTAACTCACCAATCAACCTAAGTCTTCCTGTCTTTTAAAACTAGCTGCTGGTGGGTATTAAGGAGGACAGGTGTTTCATGGAACATGGGGTGTGATGCATAAACAATGAATCTTGGTAAGTGGAAAAATAAAGTTAAAAAAATTAAATACAAAAAATAAACAAACATACTGTCTTATTAAAAACATAAATAAAATGAGATCTTATTCGTTACATTCAATAAAAATTGAGGTGCAACAGCTATCAAATGAAGTGATTCTTATAAATCCCATGTGCATGTTTGCTAAACCTTGGACAATAATTTTACCATCATTAATTACTAAGCAACGCATTACTGGGAAACATTAGAAAGAGCAATACCCTGTCACAAAGCCAAAATTAAGTAACATACAGTACAAGAAATATGCAATGTTATGGTGACTGTGCAGGGTCATAGGGAAGTTCTATTTTTAATTTCTTAAGGAATCTCCACACTGTTCTCCAAAGTGGCTGCACCAACTTGCATTCCCACCAACAGTGTAAGCGGGTTGCCCATTCTCCACATCCTCTCCAACACACGTTGTTTCCTGTCTTGCTAATTTTGGCCATTCTTTCTGGTGTAAGATGGTATCTCAATGTGGTTTTAATTTCAATCTCCTGATGGCTATTGATGATGAACATTTTATGTGTCTGATGGCCATTTGTATGTCTTCATTGGAGAAGTGTCTGTTCATATCTTCTGCCCATTTTTTTGATATAATTATATGTTTTGTGTGTGTTGAGTTTGAGGAGTTCTTTATAGATCCTGGATATCAACCTTTTGTCTGTACTGTCATTTGCAAATATCTTCTCCCATTCTGTGGGTTACCTCTTTGTTTTGTTGATGAAGGTCAAAATTTCATTTTCGTTTTTGTTTCCTTTGCCTTTGGAGACATAACTTGAAAGAAGTTTCTGTGGCTGATATCAAAGAGGTTACTGCCTATGTTCTCCTCTAGGTTTCTGATGGATTCCTGTCTCACACTGAGGTCTTTTATCCATTTCGAGTTTATCTTTGAGTACAGTGTAAGAGAATGATCTAGTATCATTTTCTACATATAGCTGTCCAGTTTTCACAGCACCATTGATTGAAGAGACTGTCTTTTTTTCCACTGGATATCTTTTCCTGCTTTGTCAAAGATTATTTGAACACAGAGTTGAGGGTCCATATCTGGGTTCTCTACTCTGTTCCACTGTCTATGTGTCTGTTTCTACAACAGTACCATGCTGTCTTGGTGATCACAGCTTTGTAGGAAAGCTTGAAATCAGGCAATGTGAGGCTGCCAATTTATTTTGTTTTTCAACATTTTCTTAGCAATTTGGGGTCTCTTCTGATTCCATATAAGTTTTAGGATTATTTGCTCCACCTCTTTGAAAAATACCGGTGGAATTTTGATCGGAATGACATTAAAAGTACAGATTGCTCTAGGCAGTATAGACATTTTAACAATGTTTATTCTTCCAATCCAAGAGCATGGAATGGTCATCCATCTTTTTGTGTCTTCTTTAATTTCTTTTATGAGTGTTCTGTAGTTCCTCGAGTAAAGATCCTTTACTTCTTTGGTGAGGTTTATTCCCAGGTATCTTATGGTTCTTGGTGCTATAATAAATTGATTCGATTCTCTAATTTCCCTTTCTGTATTTTCATTGTTAGTGTATAAGAAAGCCACTGATTTCTGTCCATTGACTTTGTATCCTGCCACGTTACTGAATTGCTGTATGAGTTCTAGTAGTTTGGGGGTGGAGTCTTTGGGGTATTTCATATCAAGAATCATGTCATCTGTGAAGAGAGAGAGTTTGGCATCTTCCTTGCCAATTTGGATACCTTTTATTTCTCTTTGTTGTCTGATTGCCATTGCTAGGACTTCTAATACTATGTTGAACAAGAGTGGTGAGAGTGGACATCCTTGTCGTGTTCCTGATCTCAACTGGAAGACTGTGAGCTTTTTCCCATTGAGGATGATATTTGCTGTGAGTCTTTCATAGATAGATTTTATGAAGTTCAGGAATGTTCCCTCTATCCCTATACTTTGAAGCGTTTTAATCAGGAACAGATTCTGGATTATGTCAAATTCTTTTTCTGCATCAATTGAGAGGACCATGTGGTTCCCTATGACCCTGCAATTGCACTACTGGGTATTTACCCCAAAGATACAGATGTAGTGAAAAGAAGGGCCATCTGTACCCCAATGTTTATAGCAGTAATGGCCATGGTCACCAAACTGTGGAAAGAAACAAGATGCCCTTCAATGGATGAATGGATAAGGAAGATGTGGTCCATATACACGATGGATTATTATGCCTCCATCACAAATGATGAATACGGAACTTTTGTATCAATATGGACAGGACTGGAAGAGATTATGCTGACTGAAATAAGTCAAGCAGAGAGAGTCAAGTATCATATGGTTTCACTTATTTGTGGAAAATAACAAATAACATGGAGGACATGGGGAGATGGAAAGGAGAAGGGAGTTGAGGGAAATTGGAGGGGGGAGATGAACCATGAGAGACTATGGACGCTGAAAAACAACCTGAGGGTTTTGAAGGGACGGAGTGGGTGAGAGGTTGGGGGAGCCAGGTGGTGTGTATTATGCAGGGCTCATATTGCATGGAACACTGGGTGTGGTGCAAAAACAATGAATTCTGTTATGCTGAAAAGAAAGAAAAAAAAGAAATATGAAGTGCTAGAGAAGTCTATTTCTCTTACAGGATCATTCCCATGATATTACTCATAAAGAAATAGTAAATATTATTTTTCTTTCTTTCTAGGTTCTAGATTTTACTCTACATAATTTGACTTAAAACAAGTGTGCTATCGGCTTAGCATTTGTAAAGTTTTCATGTTTCCTGGGTGCAATTGACAGTAAAGCAAAATTCTTTTTTTTAATAATGTATTCATTGATTTATTTAAGAGAGAGAGAGAACAAGCACATGTGTGAGGGGGTGGGGAGGTGCAGAGGAAGAGAGAGGATCTCATGCAGACTCAGTACTGAGCATGGAGCAAAACACAGGGCTTGATCTCACAACCCTTACTTAGACCATGTTTCTAAGTGGAAATCAAGAGTCAGACACTTAAATGACCAATCCATCCAGGCTTCCCTAAAACTACTCTTTGAATAAAAGGGATTCTTTTGTAGCTTGTCATAGTGGTTCTCCACCAAGGGTGTATTGAAATCAACCATGAGGAGTCTCTGACAATTGTGCAATTCTCTGGATCTCACTGCAGAACACTAACTAGAAAGCTCTGGAAACCACCAGATTAGAAGACATTTATGGTTCTTTCCGATGCAGAGACTACATTATGTACAAAAACCTTGTACACATTCAACACCCAACAGCTTTCTTTTTGTACACATTGACTGCCCAGCACTGCACAGAGTAAAAACACTGTTTCTGTACAATAGATGAAGACCCTATTCCCCTGTGCTATGCACTCACTTTCCTGACCTGGAGAAACTCGTAAGAAATAAATTGAAGATTAAAACATATACAACCTCAACTTAAATATACTTTTATTTCCTGTGGTTATCTTGACACAAGTTCTCCATATTTCATTATTCCTGAGACAGAAATTTAGGAACTGGGTCTAATGTAAGCCCTAATTATTGCAGAGGTAATGGGAAGGTAGGATAGGGAAGGACACGGTTGTGTCTTAGTGCATTGGTTCTCTAACGCACCACAATTTCACAAAGGTGGGTAGGTGTTTTCAGCATTATTGACCCAGTACTTCAACTGCCTCTTCCTTCTCAACCCTATGAGACCCAGATCCCTAATGGGATAGTGATGTCTACATGTATGTATTCATTTCCATTCCTTCTTTTCTACCATGAAATGAAATTCAGGCATATTTAAAAGAATTTCAAAAATATCAATACAATTCCTAATAGCAATACAAAGAAATTAAAATAAATGTAATCACTACTAAATTATATATTTCAATAGGTATATGCTCTCGCAGGACTATACTAAAACACAATGACAGACCCATATGGTTATAGAACTTTCAAATGATACATTTAAGTTTAAGAATAGACAGAGGGTAAGAAGCCATACCACACAAGTACAGGAAAATGAAGTCAAATGATTTCCTGAAATCGTCCCAAACAATATAAGGTACAACTAACTTTTGATAGGCGAGGTAGTGGCACTTTTGGAAAATTTAGTGTTTATTAAAACAAAAGCATATAAAAATACTTTGTCTTTATACCTCAAACAAAGTGAAGTTATAGACAGAAACAATCACATAAAGTTTTTCAGCTCCATGCTGAACATGGAGCTGAACACAACATGCCATGCATGGGACCCTCAAAGCCATGGAGGTTCCCACAAATCGTTGATGTGCAGGATACCCTGTGCATTACATGATGCCTACCATCTCTGGCCATTGCCCACTAAATCGCTGAGATCAATGCAAATGCTCCACAATATTCCAAACTTCCAAACACAAACTTTAAGTATCTACATGCCTGCGATTACAGAGTCTCACAAGCTTGGGGGTAAGTAGGCCAGTATGACCCCTGATCTTGGGCTAAAATTCCACTGATAAAAGGACTCCTTATCATTGAAAAGCCTGAAACATATCTATCATAGAAGCTTCCAATAAGCAATTATACCTAACACTGTTTTTATAAAGTAGATAATAAAGCTATTTTTGTATTAACAATATATCCATATATACAGTTGTACTAATAATTCTGCCTCTTCTGTCTGCCTCTATCGAACAACACTTACTCTTGAGTTTTCTAGATAATCATGGTCAAACTGTGAAAATATTACTGTTATTTTTTTCCACACAAAGGCCAAGGTAAATTAATGCCAATGATCCAGAAGTCATTTCTATAAACACCGAAAAGTATTATTTATTTGGAAGAAGAGTATCTTTCTAATTACATTTTGATTCGGCTTCAATCAAAAGTAATTTATATTTCCTGTTCAACCTAATGCCTAATGTGTCTTCTAGGGACACGTGTGGGAACTGCCAGAGCTGAGAACATACTGAGTACTAAGAGAGTGGCCACAGTACTCTAGAAGTTTCACTAATTGGGATTTGGTTCTATAATTTATTTTTGGCACTGAAAAAAAAGACCACCACGACTTCATACTGATTTTATGTTCAATTAGCACATCATTCACAGAAATTTCAGTTATACTCTTATTTTAAGAAAATGTGATAAGGATTTCACTTTATATAAAATGATTCACAGATTAGAGGAAAATCATCACAGGATTCCTTTGAACATAAAAACTCCTCCTGTGTAAAATGCCATTGAAAAATTAATGAATAAGTTAATGACTGAATATTCATTCAATTTCTACATATTATGAAAGACTTGTTGAAAATGTCTATCGAAATGATATTTAGTCTTCATGGGTAAAATGGTCATTTCCATAGAAAGTTAGCCTGTTTTCCCACTTCAAATTTCCTGATACATTCATTAATTAATTTAATAATGCATATAAGAAATCAGCATTCCATTTTTTATAATCTCATTTTGGTTATCTTTCTTCATATTTAAAACAGGAAAAATTTGCCTCATGCCCAGGCACAAGTATTATTTGGCCTTTTCTGTAGGGCTTATTCCAGGGTAAGAGATGGGGCACTCCTCCTCCTTTCTGCAAGTGTTTTCATTTTCTGTTGAGAGAAAAAAAAAACTAATTAAATAAAATGAAGACCATGTGACTTGTAAAGTGAGTAAGTGCCAATTTTGAAACCAACTCAGCAAATTTTGTATTGCCTGCCCTTACCTCTCAAAGAGACCCCAATCTCACTGTGGAGATAACTTAACATTTTCACTAGGATAGTAAGGGTCCAAAAGTGGAAGAGGCTTTAAATATTTTATGGACAGAGAATAAGGAGGTTAAAAGTTGATCAGAGCATTTGGGAAAAGTAGTATCATACCTATTATCATGAACTGGAGCTAATAGATACGTAGATGGTTTACTATGTTCCAGCCACTCTGCTAAAGGCAGAAGTGGATTATCTCATTTATATTCCAAAATGCCATTGAGTAGCTCTATTATCTCTCTTTCATAGGCAGGACAGAACATAAACTGGGCTTCAAAATAAGTCAGGATTTGAAGAGATCAAGTAAAGGGAGACAAAAGATCCTCTACAGCAAAAGAGACTATCTTACATATTTAATAGATTTAAATACTTACATATTTAGGATCCCATCTTCCAAACAGATTTTTTTTCTTGCTGTAACTTAAAAAAAAAGATATTTTTTTTTCTTTTTCTTAGTGGTATATACACATAGGATTAACTATAATTCAAGTACTTTGTTTCAGAGGACCTCTGATTTTTGATAAGTGGAGGATTATTTGACTTGTATATTCCAGATAAATCACTCTCTAAATTACACCTTATAGATTTACCATTCTAGATAGAGTCAGCGGACCTGCCACTGGAAACAAATAAGTAAAATCACCAATATGCTTCTCAATGGCCAGTGCTGAAGTTCAAGCTCTGGCCATTTTTCCTGCTCTACTCTCTCACCTTATACTGGCCAGAGGTCTCCCCTACCACCAGAGGGCCTAGGTCAGCAATCCTGGGAACTGGGTGTTGCTTTAGGGGGAACTAGAGAAAACTAACTGGCTCAGTATCAGCACACATCATTACATTATTCATAAGGGAACTGCTTCTAGTAAAATCAAACCTAGATCCTAGCACAGGAACAGGGGAACCATCATTCCATTGGAAAGGGATACTGGACTTCTTTGGCACAATTCTTATCCCCTAAATTCACTGTGTCCTCAGGATCTCTCCATAGTTACTGTCACTAGCATCGTGCCTCAGTGTTGCTATCCCCACCTTAATCTTGTAGCTCACATATGGAAATTCTATGCCCCAACCTCCTTAGTACAGCTCAGAGGGCAACTGACACAATTACATAAACCATGAGTAAAAGACAGGAAGCAAATGGGTGAGAAATAGACAATACCATACTTCTCGGTCAGGAATTATTAACCAGGAATGAGTTTCAGGGATGGTTCAATTGTGTACTTCTCCTTTTTAGATGGTATGTACTTATGCCTTCTTTTTTGGAGAGAGAACCCACAGTTTTCATCAGACTCCCAGAAAAGTCTGTGGGTTTGATAACTTACGTTCTATCTTACAGATGGTCAGCTCCATCCCACTGTTGCCATTATTCACATCTCTTGGGGACATAACTCTCCTCAATCCACCATTCTGAGTCTAGTGTGACTGCAGAGGTGGTGGGGAGAAGAAAATCTGGGAGACAATTACTTGCACTATGAGGTCCAGTGGCTTGTCCCCATGTGAAGAATGTCAACTGTAAAAGACGGGTTAATGTTCCTAAGAAGGATAGCGGTTTGTTCACAGGCACATATTCTTATAATTCTGTTTCACCTTTGAGCCTGTGCTAGATTCCTTACACCAATCCTCCAAATTCCCTTTATTCAGCATCTATTTACCACGCTTTGAACTTTGAAATGTGCGAATCCTTTAAGTCTTCCCTGGGTTCCTTACTCCGTGTTGAGCTAGATTAGGATATGCCTAGTCCATCTTAGTAGAACCACATTCCTGGTTCTATCTCAGCAGCCTTGCTTATGTGGCCCCTAAAACTCTGACATCATATGCAGCAGATCCGTGCTCCTCACTGCAGCTTCATTCATAGAGGATTTCTAATTCTGCACTCCTCACCTTTCAGGTTTACAAAGAATTTAGAAATGTTCAAAAGACAACCATAGATAGTATTGAAAGTGTTGGGGGAAGAAGAGTCTGTGAGAAACGCTAATATGATCTGAAGTTCTTCATTTGGAAGGAGAAATAATCTTCACTTTAATGCTGAGTCATAATATGGAGGATAGAAAGTGTCTTCCAAGGAAGGCAACACAAAAAGAATCATTGCTAATCTGTAGACTGAGAAACTACATTGAAACCTAGGGGAGAGGTTCTCTGAAAAATTTAAAAAGCTGTGAATTACATTGTGCATGTAACTCCAAAGGGTTCAGAGACCTGCATAACATGGATTCCTTAGGGATTCATGGACCCCAAATTTGAAACCTTTGGACAAAGAAATCTTCTTGAGAGCGAAGGCTGGTAAACATGAGAATGAATAATCAAGTAAGGGTCACCAATCTTCTTCTGTAAAAGTGTCTTTAAAATAGGAGTTTTTCATGGAGAATCTCATGGATTTTCTCATGGAGACCTAACACAGAGGTCCATATCCAGGCTAAGTTCACCATGTTTCCTTAGTTACAAAATTATCAGAAGAACAAGGAATGAAATGAAGAGTGTACCTACCTCATCTTTTGGAGTCACATGCAACAGAATGTAATCAAACTACAGGAAGAATGTTATTTTTATTTGAGATCCTACTGTTTGCAGTAAGTCTCACCACTATTGAGATATGCAACCCAAGGCAGTTCAGTCACTTCTCTGGGCTTTCATCTACTAATCTAGGAAATGAGAGAATTTGAACTACACAGTCTCTTAGAGCCCTTCTATTTCTGATATTCTCATGTTGAATGTCCACCAAAGATATACCCTGGGCATGCAAGAAAATAAATAAACATTATACGATCCAATTTGAGATTCAAGGGATTCATTCTTCTTGGAAGTAATTAGAAGTCGTAGCTGCACTGGGGTGGTTTAGTGGTTAACCTTCGGACTCTTTTTTTTTTAAGAGTCCAAAGGTTATGGGGCACCTGGGTGGCTCAGTGGGTTAAAGCCTCTGCCTTTGGCTCAGGTCATGATCCCAGGGTCCTGGGATTGAGCTCCGCATGGGGCTCTCTGTTCAGCAGAGAGCCTGTTTCCTTCTCTCTCAATCTCTATCTGCCTGCCTCTCTGCCTACTTGTGATCTCTGTCTGTCAAATAAATAAATAAAATCTTAAAAAAAAGAAACGTCAAAAAAAAAAAGAATTAAGTTAATAAAACTTACCTCATTTAATTGATGTGGATTATATGTAGTTAGGTATTCACTTAAAGAAGTTTTAAAATTTCCTCTTATTATCCCATAAAATATAAACATTAATTGTTATCTTTCTGTTCAAGTTTCTACATTATTTGATATTTCTTTCCTTCAAAGTTGACCACTTGGAGCATAGTGCTAGGGACTGATGCTTATCCCACCTAAATTCATATGACGAAGGTCTAATTTTAAATGCATTGTATTAGGAGGCAGGGGTTTGGGGAGCTGATTTAGGTTTGGATGAAGTCATGAAAGTGAGGCCCCCTAGGATAAGACTTGTGCCCTTAAAAGAAGAGAACAGAGGTATCTAGTTCCATCTCCACCTCTCTCCCTTTCTTCTCCATTCGCCGATATCCTCCCAGTCCCATGGAGACACAGAAGAAGATGGCCAACCACAAGCCAGGGGAGCCCTCTACCAGGAACTGGATGGCGCCCAGATCATAGGCATCCACCACCTCCAGAGCTGTAAGAAATCAATGTCTGATGTATAAACCACACAGTTTAGGGTATTTTGTTATGGCAGCCTGAGCTGAATGAGACAGATAGCATCCATTCATTTGCATGTCAATGTTCCCTTATCAAATTCAAAGAAATAAAACTCTTTTTATTGGTTTACACCTTCTTTCACTAGGTAAAAGATAATGATTTGGCTTCTCTACCTAAAAGTGCAGAATATACATTCTTCTTCTGACCCATAAGAAACAAATGTGAACTATACAAGATATCGATTATTACCACCATTTCACAAAGAAAAAATGTACACTCACAAGTTTGGAGATCACACCAGTGAGAACAGAGGCCATTTCTGATTAATCTCATTCAGATTTTGAACACTTCAGACTCCTCTGAGACAATACAAGAAATGTGCCTGATTTTATCAAGTCATTTTGTGAATTTAACACAAGAAAAGAATTCAGGAAAATATCAGTTTATCCACAAGCATAATATTTTCTCAGTATTATAGACTAAAACTAAAGCTTACTCACCAAGATGTTTCCTTCAAACCCCAGCATAAGACACACACATGGCCAAAGCTGGCTCTTGGGGGTATTCTACCATGAACAGCTATAAAGAAATCAGGACCCAAAGAATGCAGAAAGACTAGACAGAATGAGGTTTTCAACAACAGCTGCTACATTTTAATATGTTGGAGCTATTTCAAAATCCCATTGCTCCAACTGACTTTCTTTGCCTTTAAGTCTTTCTTTCCCATCCAAGCACCCATCTTATTCAAGGGGTTTTCAATTACTATGGGAAACCAGAGGGTCAGAGTGACTGAGTTTGACACAAATGATCCCTAACCGAAATTGCTCTAATACGTGCTTCCATTTCATTCTATAAAAAACTGTTCTAGCCAAATGTGGATATCCTCAAGGATACATTATCCAGAAGGATTAATCCAGGATTCTATCCAGAATGCATTATCCCGAAGCATTATCTCTACGTTCCTATTATCTTTTAGATCCATATGTTTAGAAATTACTAGAAAAATCTCTTGTGCATTATTCTGTAGAGTCTAAATGACAGAAAATCCTTGATTTCTAGAAATAATCAAATCATCTGACTAGTGAATAAATGCGGATGAACCAGGTATGTGATTCTGCTTCAGGTTAAAATACTAAATGTGGCTATAAAATAAAGAGAATAGCTTCTTATATGGCCTCCACACACTGGCTCCTTTCCTACCACAGGATCCTTGAATAATTACTCCTACTTCTTGAAATCTTTTTTACAGCATCTTGTTTTACTCACAAAAGAGTAAATCCTCACTTAAAAGAGGCCTTCCTGGAAACCTTAATGAGAGTGGCCTAGCTCCATTTCCATGTTTTTTTTTTTTTTTAAATAAGAGTTATCACCATTTATTAATTCTTGTTAATATAACATTTGTCTCTTTCTCCCAACATACACTGTCCAGTCTAGTATCCAATAGACACCTGTGGCAATTCCAATTTAAATTCAAATAAATTATAATTAAGTAAAATTACAGAAAAATGATGACTTTGATTTCATTAAAATTGAGAACTCTGTTCCTTTAAAAACACTGTGAGAAGAATAAAATGACTAGCCACATAATGGGAAAAAGTATTTGTAAATCACATATATGATAAAAAATTTGAATCAGAATATAAAACTCTCAAAACTCAGTAATATAAAAACTAAAAATCCAACTAAATTGGGCAAAATCTTTGAATACGAACTTCACTCAACTTAACATATGGATGATAAGCACGTAAAAAGATTTTCACCATCACTAGTCATTAGGAAAATGCCAATCAAAGCCACATTGAAATGCCACATCATTCCCTCTAAGATGGCTATAATCAAAAGGACAGTAAGTCTGGGTGAAGATGTGGAGAAATTGTACTCTTATACTACTGTTGGTAAGAATATAAAACCACTTTGGAAAACAACTGGATATTTTCTTAAAAAGTTAAATTTACAGATAAAATATGACCCAGCCATTCAACCCCTAAGTGTTTACCCAAAAGAAATGAAAGTGTTGGTCCAGACAAAGACTTATACATGTATGTTCATAGTAACTTTATGTATAGTAGCCAAAACCTGGAAACAACCCGAATATCCACTACTAGGTGAATGGATAAACAAGCTATGGCTTCTATGCATGATGGAATACTACTCAGCAATGAAATGAACCACTGATAAGTGCAAATACATGGGTGAATCTTGAAATAATTATATTGAATTAAAGATGTTAAAAAATACATAGTATGATTCTATTTATATATAATTCTTGAAAATGCAAAATAATCTTCAATGACAGAAAACAGACTGGTGGTTTCCTAGGAATGGGGAGCAACACCTGATTTGCAAGGGACATAAAATTTGGGAGATTATAAGTATGTTCACTGTCTTGACCATGATGGTTTCATCAATACATACATGTGCCAAAGCTTCCTGGTGTATAGACCTTAAATATGTACAGTTTCCTGTATGTCAATTATACCTCAATGAAGCTGTTCCTCAGTTGTACCAGCCACAAGTCAAGTGCTCAAGAGCCACATGTAGCCAGTGGCTATCAGACTGGACATTGTAGATAAAGAGCAGTACTATCAGCACAGATAGTTCTAGTCAACAGCAATGCTCTAAAGCAGGGGGTGAGCAAACTATATACCAGGGACACACTGCCTGTTCTTCTAAACCCATTTTTTATTGGAACACACTTATGCCCAGTCATTTACATACTGTCAGTGGCTGCTATGGTGCTACCAGGGCAAAGTCGATAGTAGCAATAGAGACCTTATTGTCTACAAATCTAGATAATTTGCTATCTGTCCCTTTAAGAAAGGATTTGCTGATCCTGGTCTAAATAAAACACTCTGAACATGGGCTACATCTGTCCTGTTCACTGCTGTATAACCCAAGCGGTGTTTATGGAGTACCTCATGAATGCACTGTCCTAAGCACTAGAGAGGCAGTCTTCAACAATACAGAAAATAAGATCACAATTCTCATGGTTTTCACAATCTGGCAAAGGGTTCAGGTCACATGAGAAGTAAATAAGAAAAGATGAAAATCAAACAGAAGTATGGAGCATGAGTGAGGGCAGCAACTTCCACTTAGGTAGTCAGGACAGAACTCTGAGAGGACCAGACACCTGAACATGAGAGAGCCAACACTGCAGAGACCTGTGGTGGAAGCCGAGGGAGGAGCAACACCCAAGGCCTCAGGACAGGAATTAATTGGAAGACCTGATGTGTGCAAAAGAAGGCCCATGTGGCTGGAGAATACACAAGGTGGAAAAGGTAGGTAAGGAGGGAGAAATAGAGAAGGCTAAGAAAAGGTGTCTGAATTTTATCTAAGTATGATGGAAAGCCACTATAGGACTTCAAGGCAGGGAGAAATCTGATCAGTGCACATTTTTACAGATCACTCTGGTGCTGTGAAGTGAAAACCAGGCCAGGCAAGAGCAAGGAAGGTGTTAGAAAAGTTACGGAGTTTCTGGAAAGGTACACGTGAGAGACGGTGATGTTCTGGCTTGGGCTACGTGGCAGCAGTACAGAGGAAGTGGAGAAAGTAAAGTTATGTTGTGAAGTAATAGTTAACTGGCCTTTCTGGTGGTTGTGGTAGAGTAAGGAAATGAAGGAGTTAAAAATGAACCATAGATTTTAGCTTGAACGAGTGGGACAACAGTATGAACCGCAAATATGGGAGAAACTACTAACTGTAAGACCTAATACTGTGTGCTTATTCTATGACAGTATTCACTCCATTTCACAGTTAATACTCCCAACCATCTTGAATAATAGGTACTACTGTCATGTTCATTGTATAAATAGGAAACTGAAGGTGAAGGTCAGAAAAATAGGACCAACACAGTGAAGACTTGAACCTGGGTCACCGCACTCGAAATTTCACCACATTGTATGTAATAGCCTCCTTAACAGTAATTTCGGGGAATATGAACTTCATTAGAGGCAATGGCGGTACCACTGGATTAACAGTCTCTCAGAATGACTAGTTTGAAAGATGCTACTGTTCTGCTTTATCTCTTAAACATCACCCTGTATTCTTAGAATAAAAGAAATAATTGGCATCTATGCATTTTTCAAAGCACTTCCTGCAGCATTATCCCTTTGATTCCCATTCACAGAGGAGGAAACTGAAACACGTCTAGTGATTTCCTTAAGATCATCAAGATTGTAACAGAACCAGAACTAAAAGCCAGATGAACTGACTCTATGTAGTGATCTGGCCAATAAGTGTGTCTTTAAAAATTCAGACCGTTCAGAAAAACAAACAAACAAACAAAAATGTGTTTTATATCACTACCCCAAATATGGATACATATGTGAAATGGAGAAAAAGAAGTAATACAAAACGGTTCTCACCATTACTAATTTGTTAGGATTTCTTTTTCTTTTTTTTATAATTTTGATTGTAACTAGCAATTTAAACAACATTGATCCACACTTTGGTATTAACACTACAACACATACTGCAATCACATGGTAGACTTTTTAGGAAATAAGTCTCATGGCTCACAAAAACTATCAAAACCCAAAAGGGCAAGATGGAACATATAGATGAGTTTGCTGAGTATTTGGGTTACCTGAGGACTAGTGTCTGTAAGAGTATAAATGGCAATGATTGCATGAACTACAGTTTAGAAAAATTCTTTATTATGATTATTTCCTATCTCTAATATGGAGGTCTGAAATCAAGGCATGCCTGCTAATATTTAAAATGAGAGAGGTGCATTATGGAAAAAAAAATTAAAAACAACAACAAAAAAAAGTGCTTCACCTTGTCTTTGCCCCAAAGGTAGTAAAGAGCTACAGAATGCCCAGATTAGCAATATCTATTTCCTTTGGAAAGAAAGAGAGAGAGAGAGAGAGAGAGGAGACTGGTGATAATGTGGCAGCCCATTAAGATATATAATGAAAGACAGCATCTTGAGGACAACGGCTTAAGATGCAAGGCAATCTTTCATTTATTGGATAAGTACTACTTGTTAAATGATCAAGCTACTCAAATATCCTTTGCCAGAATGCTTAATTTCCCTTAGGAAAGGAAGAAAACTGCTCAGGAGTATCAATCTTTGATTTTCCCCCAAATGCTTAAGTTTACAAGAATAAAAGAAAAGTGCTTTAAAGTCCATGTCAATTACTCCGAACATTCCTGAATGTGGTGCTAACTTGGTGAATTTTCTCTCTCTCTCTCTCTCTCTCTCTCACACACACACACACACACACACACACACACACGTTTATCCCCGCATCTCATCTCAGAAGGGGAAAAGCCACAAGGACACTCCACAGTCTCAATATATCAAAGGACACCAGCACTTAGGCCTATACATCATCAAGTGCACAGGCATCCCTAGGTGCCCCGCAACACAGTCAAGATCCCAGGGAGGCCCATTCCCTTCCATACTCAGAACAGCATCTCCCCTCTCCTCAAATGACCTCTTGCCAACCTGGGATCCTGGTGCGTGGACTCAGAAAAGGCTGTGAGGTCTGGACCATCAGAAGCACCCCATCGCCCCTCCAGGTTCTCACAATAGACACCCAGTACCTCCAGACATTTCTTATGCAACAGTTCAGTGACTCCTCTAATCCCAGTTGGTTTCCAGAGAAACTGGAGGGGCACCACCAGGACACAGGGCAAAATAGGGGGTCCAAATAGTAGGTCTTTGGGGGAGGGGTGGAGGAGGAGTGGACAGGGCCAGAAAGCCCACAAGGCCGCCAGCACACAGCAGGGCTGCAGAGGTCTGCGACTCTGCGCCATGTATTCTTGCTCAGGGGACCCTTTCCAGACACCTGGCTGGTCCGCACCAGCACGCCACAGACCGGGCCGCCCTGTGCACCGGGACCAAATGCTCCAAGTGGTCGCCAGAGTCCCTGCTCCAGACTCTGACAGAGCACCCGCGGGCTGCCCCATGCCCCCGCCCGGGCCCCTACGGAGCACGCATTGGCCTGGGGACCAAGGGACCCCGCAGGGCGCAGGGCGAAGGCCCCTGTGCCGGCCTGGGACCCTCCGCCGCAGTCCACCGGTCAGCCAGGCCGGTTCCAGCCTAACCAAACCTCTGTGCCCCTGTGGGATGGACCGTGAGCATCCCAAGCACACCTGAGAGTCAGACCACCACCTCCGCACCCGGGAGCCTTGGCGAAAGCGCGGTGCGGGCGCCGGAACCTCCCCCCACCCCACCCACCAGAAAAAACCTCTCAGGGGCCATACCTCAGCCTCCAGGTGGGAGGCCCAGCGCCTCAGCCCCTCCGCCTACTTTCCTCAGCGCGGGTTGTAGAGGCCAGCGGAAGCCGCGGGCCCTGACGACTTGGGGGGACCCTGTCTGCAGATGGTGAGCGCCAGGGAGACCTCGGGGGCACCCAGAGGCCAAACCCTCAAGGAGGGAGGGGGCCGGGGAAAGGCGAAGCCCCAGTGTCCGTCCGCGGGCCCAGATTGAAGGAGGGGCCCAGCCATCAGTCCGGCGGCAGACGGAGATGAGGAGCCAGACTGGGGGTCCCTCCGAGAGCCTTTAAGACTCTAGACTGGAAACCCGGGGACTCGGGGTGACTTGCCAGACCTGGGCGCTGGAGGGCGGGGATGGCGGGACATCGGGGAACTCAGGCTGCAGGCTCGGAGCCGCTAGTCCAGAGCATAAAATCCCCCAGGCGGCGATCTCCAGCGCGCCAGTTGCGGCGCAGAGGGCGCCCGCGTGGAGAGGGTGGGGGCGGCAGCGGCAGCGGCAGCAGGAGCAGCTCCATATCCTCACGTTCTTGGTGCCCGGGCCTCCTGAGGTCCCAGACTCGCCTGTCAGAGAAGAGGAGGGCCCTGGCTGCTCCCCTAAAGTGTCCTGCTGGGGGGACATCGCTTGCATGAAGAAGACTTTCCCGCAAATCCCAGCCCAGGAAGAGGCCGCACAGTCATGTCCGGGGGAAGCTGGCCAAACAGGCGAGGACGCGCGGGTCTAGGCTGCTGTCGCGCTCAGGCTTTGAGCCGGGTTCCGGGTGCTACCGGCGTGCCTCCCATCGGGGCCATGCACCGCCGCTGTGCTTGGCACCATGGGCTGCAGGCCTTTGCAGCGGCGACCACCTGTTGGCGCCGGGACCGCCCGGCTTCGGGCGTCCCTATTCTGCACAGGGCGCCCATCGCCAGGACACGCCCCCCGTTCTGCGGCTTCAGTGGTCCTGGCCGCTTCCTCCGACTGGGGCGCAGCCAGGCTGGGTGTCTTTCTCTGCTTGCAGAGATCTGCTGGGGGACAGGCAGCCCACGGACCTTGCTAGCCTGCGACTCAGGGGCCCGTGTCACGAATGGGAACCTCTAGGGCACCAACGCGCGCCTCTCCCGCTGACCAGCCCAAGAGCTCCTGGCCGGGTCCCTGCCCGCCCTCCCAAAGAACCACCCCCCCAACCCGGACCCGGGGCCCCCACTCAGGAGGTCTTAGGTTGGAGCTGAGCATGGCAGGGTGCCAGGGCTGTGCAAATTGGGAAGCCCCAGGCATCACCTGGCCTCCTGAGCAATCCTGAACATTTGTGTAGCCCTCCTCGATTTCTGCAGCTGCAGGTCAGCAGCCTCTGCACCATTTGCCCCAGTGGTTTCAGCTGTCTGAGGCTGCAAAGACAAGGGCATTCCAATCCTCAAAGTGCAATTAGGGAAAATGCAGGCAAGAAGGACTCTGAAATATGGCTTAGCCATTGAGAAGGCTATGATATGTGGGAGTGTTTATCAGATATCTGCGCTGAGAGCATGACTTCAGACAGCCCCAATAGTGGGTGTTTGTTGTTGTTGTTGTTGTTTGTTTGTTTTTTTTGCCAGAGAATAATCAGGAAGGGGATTTGGAACCAAACCAGGTTGAGTTGAGTGTTGTACTTTGCAGAACTGACTGATGGGTGCAGATGATTCCATAGGTGGCCTTCCTCCTTGGAGTCAGGTCTACATGAAGGGTAGATGAGTGACAAAGGACACACCCTCCATGATACTATGTTGTTGAAGGACGTTTGTTTGTTTTTGTCATTTTTTTTTATTTTGTTTTTTTCCCTTTTTATTAATTTTTTCAGCGTAACAGTATTCATTCTTTTTGCACAACACCCAGTGCTCCATGCAAAACGTGCCCTCCCCATCACCCACCACCTGTTCCCCCAACCTCCCACCCCTGACCCTTCAAAACCCTCAGGTTGCTTTTCAGAGTACATAGTCTCTTATGGTTCGCCTCCCCTCCCCAATGTCCATAGCCCGCTCCCCCTCTCCCAATCCCACCTCCCCCCAGCAACCCCCAGTTTGTTTTGTGAGATTAAGAGTCATTTATGGTTTGTCTCCCTCCCAATCCCATCTTGTTTCATTTATTCTTCTCCTATCCCCCTACCCCCCCATGTTGCTTCTCCATGTCCTCATATCAGGGAGATCATATGATAGTTGTCTTTCTCCGATTGACTTATTTCACTAAGCATGATACGCTCTAGTTTCATCCACGTCGTCGCAAATGGCAAGATTTCATTTCTTTTGATGGCTGCATAGTATTCCATTGTGTATATATACCACATCTTCTTGTCATTTTTTTTTTAATTGAGGTTCCTGTGGGGTTCAGCTGTTATCAAGACAAGCTGTACAAGAATAGGGCTCTGGCAGACTCGGTTCCCAGCAAGAGATGCTATCCAACACACACACACACACACACACACACACACACAAACACACACATACACACATACACACATTTACATACAACCCCCACCCCCAGTCACTGGCAATGTTTATTGTGCAAGTAATGGGTAGAAAATGTTCCAGCCCATTTTTTTTTCCATTTTATTTATTTTTTCAGCGTAACAGTATTCATTCTTTTTGCACAACACCCAGTACTCCATGCAAAACGTGCCCTCCCCATTACCCACCACCTGTTCCCCCAACCTCCCACCCCTGACCCTTCAAAACCCTCAGGTTGTTTTTCAGAATCCATAGTCTCTTATGGTTCACCTCCCCTTCCAAATTTTTTTTTAATAAACATATAATGTATTTTTATCCCCAGGGGTACAGGTCTGTGAATACTATGCAGCCATCAAAAGAAATGAAATGTTCCAGCCCATTTTTAAGCCTTGTCCACACATTGTTCAAAACAAACTTACACAGGCTGTAAAAATCTTAAATTATTCCAATGTATATGTATGTATATGTGTTCAGATGCAATTTTTCAGGGGTAGCTGTCTTTCTGCAGCTTAGACCCAAGTGTACTGAGAGGACTTTGCACCCACTACAGAGTTTATCAAGGATTGTATACTGCAGATGGCTTTGCAGTTCCTTTCATCTGGGCTGAAATCATGCTATTATGTTTCCGATCATGAATGGACAATCCCAGGTTCCTTACACTGGTTCATTTTTTAAATTTCAATTATACTCATCTCTTTTTAATATTTCATGTGATTAACTTATTATCTTTAATATTTATTATCTGTCTGTCTTCCAGCGGTCAGAAATATTTTTATTATTGTTGTTTAGAGTCGTGCCTGGCACAATAAATGTTTCTTGATTAAATGAATGAATGAGACACAAAAAGGATATGGGATCGGTTCCAGAAGGACCAACCCTGGATGGTTATTTTGTGCTGAGAGCCTCATGGATTATAAGCTTTCTTTTGGAGATGATACATCATGCTCTAATCACATGTGGAAAACTCACTTTCACTTTAGAATTTGTAAGTGCTTTTATTTCAAATTCCAAGTTTTGATTTGCATAAAAAGACCCATCCCACCCCTCTCCTGTAAGGAGCTTTGAGGGAGAACTCACTTCCTAAGGAACATTGTGTTTGCTCAGATTAATATTATCACCAGAGTCATATTGGAAAGAACACAAATAAGATCACAGTCACTCCTGGACTTAAAATCTTCCTTGGCTCCTATGTCTATGGGATAAATATCAAATGCTACAGTGTGATAGACAAGACTCTCTACAATCTGATACCTCACTCCCACTCCCTTGTGTTATCACCTGCTCTACTTCAACTCTAGCCCTGTTCTCCCTCACACTGAACTATGTGCACTTCCAGGAATGGCTTGATCTAGCCCATGGTCATGGCTTTGAACCTGCTGTTCTTGTTGCCTAGGAAGTTTCCCTTCTATATATTTCAACCTGTTGTTTTACATGGATTCCTCTAGGGCCTGCTGCATAGCAAATACCTGGTATGCATTTGTTGAGGAAAGAAATCTTTAAGGCTTATATCTATAAGTACCTCAAGAAACTCTTTCTGTCTTTCTTTTTACCTAGCTTCCACCACACACCAACCACACACGCAAGGTTAAGTGCACCTTCTGTATTAGTAACAAAATTGATTGAGTCGCTTTATGCCAGGTACTAATCTAAGCATTTTACCCATTTTAATTCATTTAAATCTTAACTACAAGCTAGAGTCCCTTACACCCCATTTTAACCATGGGAAAACCCAAGTCACAATGATGTTAGATAACTTGTTCCAACAGCTGGTAAGTAGTGAAGCCAAAGTTGGAACCTGGTAGTCTGCTCCAGAATCAGTGCTCTTAACCCCTTGTCCATCCTGCCTCTCCTGTGTGCTTCCTTCTCCTTACAGCACACATTACACTAGGCTGTTACCATCTGGTTGACTTGACTTTAAGCTCCTTGAAATTAAAGGTTATGTTTTGTCTTCCCTCTCTTCTCTCTATTTTGTGACAAGCACAGAGTTAGACTCTCAATGATTCAACCCCCCCCCCCGTGAGTTAGCTTTGAATGAATGAGTGAAGTAGTAAAAATAACCATTTTCATTCTCTATACAGGTTAATGAAGATGCTCTGATGTGGGAGAATTATTGGTAGACTAGTCCTCTCATTCCTTAGACAGTGAAAGCATTTTCCCTGCACTGGGAATCTTAGCTTGTAGAAAATGTGAAGCCAGAAAGCAATACTGATAACAAAGGCAACTGGAGGGGTGTGATGACCACGTCTGACACAAGCAGGATGCATCCAGAATATTTTGAAATAAACTGTAAAGTAAAGTACTAAGAATAGCGGAGATTAACAGCTGGGAAATACCAACACCAGACCTTTAACAGGAACTCCTCTAAGAATGAAACCAAAATGTTTGGCCAACCATTAGATTGAGAAATAGGGAATAAATTTAACTATGAAAGGGGATGTCTGCACAACTCATTTGTCCAATGTATATTTATTGTGTCTGCCATGTGCCAGGCACTGTGCCAGGCACTTCGAGTATAGTCAGGTTGAGTCCACAGCTGTCATGCTCGTAAGCCCTAAGATGGACATTAGAATCATTGTAGTGTATCAGAATATTCTAGAGCAGAGATTGTGACCTGATGAGCCGCAGAGTGAATTCAGGCATATTTTTCAGCATAATGATTTGTTTTTTTTTTTCTTTTTCAAAGTACTGTTCATGGCCTCCCCATAAGACAGAGGTGGGTCCTGCTATTTAACTACAGACAATGGAAAACAGTCTTCATATAAGCCTCTGAGATGACACAAAGTGATTGGCTTTGTATCTAATTAACTTAGAACCCAGACATAAATGAGTGATAGCCAACAGCAATGATGTTTGTCCTTTATAAGACCTTATATACAGGGAAAGGCAGATTTATTGGAACAGCAAAGCAAGTACCTCTGCAATTCTTATTGATTTGTTCTGTAATGAAACTGCATTGTACTATGATCACACTGTGATGTGTTACAATATTAGAGTTAGTAAGATTCAACCACCTCATGTAAATAGGTCTTATGATAATACCAATATTGACAATCAAGTGTATTGAGAGAATGAATTAAAGTCTCCTCAGGATGTGATACCCTTAGAAAATGACTTGCCTGGGGAATAACTGAATCTAGCTAACCACTAGCTGATTTCTGTGCTCAATAGTTCGGAATTAGATTATCATGAGGTACAAAGAGCAGTAGGTTGGTGCCTGAGAGAATAATCAAATTGTATAAGAATATGAAAATGCAATAGTTTTGTAAGGCAAATTAGTTGTCTCTCAATTCATCTCTTTTCTCACAATGACTTCTCCAAGTATTAGGCATATCCATGTTGCTACCGCTGGTGTATCTGTTCTACAGCAAATATAAATGCTCTGAAAAATCTAATGACTTTGCTCTAAGGGGACCATGGCCTGAGACCAGAGTATGGACTGTGACATAGTAAGGAATGTCTATTTGGTCTCTGTCCCTGGTTCCAGACGAAGAGCTCCAAGTCATTTAGAAATCATTTATGATAGGATTATATTTCAAATTAGGCAACCCTTGGAGTGCTCCTGGATGGTGAGTTGTCATTAGAAAGACCAAGCATGATTAGAAGCTTGGAACTTTCTGCCCCATCCCCCATCCTCCAAGGAAGAAAGAAGAGCTGGAGATTAAGTTAATAAATCAATCATGATTATGTGAAAAGCCTCCATGAAAGTACCTAAACTAAGAACTTCTAGGTTGGAGACTACGTTCACATGCTGGGATGTTGGCACACCCCAACATCAAGGGGACAGAAGTCCCTGTACTTGAGATGCTCCCAGACCTTGCCCTACTACCTCTTTATCTTGCTGTTCATCTGTATCTTTTTTCATATCCTTTATAATAAAACAATAGACATAAGTCTTTCCCTGAGCAATCCACAATAAGAAAGTTATCAAAGGTCACACAATTAATCAGCGATTGAGAAAAGACTTGAAAGTAAATCTGATTGCAGAATTCAAATGCTAAGTATTGTACCAGGACTCAGGAAAGGCAACTGTTTGTCTTACAGTAACCCGGTCAACTGCATATTCATCTCCTTCATATTTTTGCTCTACTGCTCGCCATATTGTTTTGTGATTGACTTACTTATCATGTGTCTTTTTATTTTTATAAGATTGTATTTATTATTTGACAGAGAGAGAGAGATATTTTATTTATTATTTGACAGAGAGAGATCACAAGTAGGCAGAGATGCAGGCAGGGGTGGGGGGAGCAGGCTCCCCTCGGAGTAGAAAGCCCTATGTGGGGTTCCATCTAAGGACCCTTAGATCATGCACTCATGGCCTCAGCCTAAGGCAGAGGCTTAATCCACTGAGCCACCCTGGTGCCGCTATCATGTGTGTGTGTTGTTTTTGTTTTTTGTTTTTTTTTTTTAAGTAGATCTCAGTGCCCTCTAGGGCAAGCAATGTGACTGTCAGAGTCCATTATTTGGCAAATGAAGTCAAGGAAGGGAGGGACAGGGGAAGGGTATATGGAAAGGAATAAAGAAATAGGAGTAAGAAGAGAAAGAGATGAGGATGCCTGGGTGGCTTAGTCAGTTGAGTGACTGCCTTCTCCTTGGGTCTCATGATCATGGAGTCCCAAGATTCGCATCTGTGTCTCTGCTCAGTGGGGAGTCTGCGTCTCCCTTTGGACCTCCCCCTTCTGGTGCTCTCTTTCATTCTCTCTCAGGTAGGTAAATGGAGTCAAAAATTAAAAAAAAAAGAGGTGAAGATGGATAATGTATACAAACAAATACCTGGTCCTGATTCTGCCATATATACTGGCTTGTAACTGGGGAGCTATAGACAATCAGGAACCTCCATATGCCCTTGTTCAGTTTCTGTGGGAAATGTCTTCAAATAATACAAATACAATTTATAAACAAATTGTTTAAAAGTTGTTGACGCTAATAAGTGATGAGTAAAATCTACTTATTTCTCTCTGCCCTGAGAGCACCAGAGTGATTGTGCAAAGTCAGATATCCACTAGAACTCCAAAGCATTAGAAAAACACAGAATAAGGTGGTTTCCATCTTTAAAGATTGGTCAACCTCCAAGGGATGAGTTTGGCAAACCTCAGGCTGCAGGAATGGGGATGATTCTTCTTTGGTTAACTAATACCTAATGCCTAATACCATCAACCCTTATCTGAATAATCAGTCATTTTAAAAACAACAAAAGGAATATTGTTTTACATGACATGAAAATTCTATTACTATTAAAAAACTCAGCTTCATCAACCCAAGTGTCCACTGATGAATGAATGGTTGAAGAAAATTTAGTGTACACACACACACACACACACACACACACACATACACACACAGTGGACTATAAGTCAGCCATAAAAAGAGAATTAGGAGCACCTGGGCAGCTCATTCAGTTAAGCATCTGACTCTCAGTATCAGCTGAGGGCATGACCTCAGGGTCCTAGCATCAAGCCCTGTGCTGGGCTCCTTGCTCAGCAAGAAGTCTGGTGGAGATTCTCTGCCTCCCTCTCCTTCTGACCCTCCCTGCTGTGCTCACTAAATCTCTCTGTCTCTCCCATTCTCTCTAAAACAAATAAACCTTGGGCACCTGGGTGGCTCAGTGGGTTAAAGCCTCTGCCTTCAGCTCAGGTCATGATCTCAGGGTTCTGGGATGGAGCCCCACATCAGGCACTCTGCTCAGCAGGGAGCCTGCTTCCCTTCCTCTCTCTCTGCCTGCCTCTGCCTACTTGTGATCTCTGTCAAATAAATAAATAAAATCTTAAAAAAATTAAAATAAATAAATAAAATAAAATAATCCTTTAAAAAATGAGATCTTGCCATTGTGATGATATGAAAGGACCTAGAAGGTATTATGCTAAGTGAAATAAGGCAGAGAAAGACAAATCATTTAATATATTTTTTTTCTAAAGAAAGAAAGCAAATGTCAAAAAAAAAAAAACAACACAGAAACAGACCTATAAATACAGAGAACAAACTGATTGACCCAGGGAAGGGGAGTAGTGGCATGGACAATATGGGTGAAGGAAGTGGGAGATACAGGCTTCCAGTTACAGAATGAGTAAGTCACTGGGATGAAAGATAAAACACAGAGCATATAGTCAGTGGTACTATAACAGTGTTGTATGATGACAGATGGCAGCTAGCCTTGTGGTGAACATAGCATCACAATTAGAGTGTTCGAATCATAATGTCATATGCCTAAAACAAAGGCAACAGTGTGTGTCAACTTTTCTTTAATTAAAACATTAGCTTGATTTTAGTAATTTATAAGTTAGTATCTCTCCCTCTAATCGATATACATCCAAGGTACAGTTTGGACAATTGTTGATGTGGCAAGAATAAGCAAAAAGAAAAATGCTTTTAAAAGTTCATAAACCATATGATTACATTTTCAACACATATAAAATCATGCTAATACTTCAGCATTATTGTTATTGGTTTTTTAAAATCTTTTTGTTTATATCCACATTCCTGTATGTATTCCACATACCGATAACAATTCTATGAGTATGTAAAAGCTATTACTTTGTACTCTTTAAAAATGAGAAAATTAAGAGCAATATTTCATTATCTTTCCCTTTTTTGCTGTTATCAGTATTTTACTCTATTAAGGTTTTGAAGATTACTTTCTGTTAAAACATCAAATCAGACTAATTACTCAGAGACAGTTTAAAGTTAAAGATAAACTGAATAGTTCCAAAGATAAAAAGCACACCCACATTCTCTAGAGAATCCTCTGTGGATCAGATTTGACTGACTCTTAGCAATAACAAAACAGAATCTTGAAATAACAACAGGCAAGTACAAAAGAGAGCAGGTCACTCGTGGAAGGGTTTTCCTTTGAGACTGCTCTAAATTTATTTCCAAAGCTTTAAGCAACAATAAACCTCTCTTTCTCCCCACATTTGCAGTACCATTAACTCCAAGTCCCCACCAAAACAGAATGATGAAACCAGATTCAGAATCTTTGCAACTTCACAAAATGCCTGTCCACTAATCCTAAGCAAATGTGATCTTCATTCCTTAAATTGATTGGAAAAGTGACTTTTTCTAATGAATTAAATAAGTTAAATGAATATGAAGATATCATCTCCTTCAAATGCTTCTCCCCACTTCACATACAAGTCTGATCATTTTCCTTGCTTGACATTGTATCCCTACTAATTTTCTCCCCTAGGGTACTTTAGAAAGCTATGGGAAAAAAGTGAAAGTTATATCCTAATACATACATTTAGTTTTAGCTTTAATTTACTATCACTATCTCATTGATCAGGTATATGGCATAAAACAGGCTCCAGGATGATATGTAACTATAGCTATTGACAAAAAATGCTGGAAAAAAATCTGTCTTTATTTTTAAAATCTCAAAACTGAGCCTTGACGACTTTGTTAATTAAAAAAAAAATCCATTTATTTGCTCCACCAAAAGAAATATAATCACAAAGTGTTGATTCCAACATTAATATTGATCTACCCAGTAAAAAATAATGTACTTTTTATGGTAAACACAGTGGTCTAAACCATTTTAGTTACTCTGCCCTTCTCATTATTTTTGCAGGTATTTATGTTACAAGTGACTCCATGAATTCTTGGGATGCCATCTGCCCCATTGTTGAAGATAAGCATCTCATAACTGAATCCATTTCCAATTAGGAAGCTGAGGCAATGGTCAAGGTAGAGAATAGTTTAGTGCCATAAGTATTCAGAGTCCCTTAATCCCCAGTTGTTTACAGGTATTGATCTCAGTGTGGGATGGCAATTGTTCTGAGTTCATATTTGAAGTAGTTCAAAGACATTTGTTTTACCACCCAACTTCTGTAAAGGAGCCAGAGTCCAGCTTAGAAATAGCACAGTACTTTGCTTATCAAGCACCTTATTAAAGGGGCATGGTATTTCGTCTACAACTTGGTAGACAAGACAAGCATTATTGGGAGAGAATGTAACACATTGTCCTCTCCTTAATCTAATTCCCTATTGACCTTTGCCTATAAAACTTTCTACTCATGCACTGCTCTCCAACTTCCTCTCTGTGATCAGTACTCTTCCTTCATGTCTGAAACTCTTAAAGAATGATTTCTTCTTACTGAAACCCAGGTCCTCACTGGGACTCCTCTGCAAGACTGTCTTCCAGGGACAGTTTTTTTCTGTCTCACACTCTGCATACCTCCATCTGGGAGATTTAGAGGTCCTCCTCATTTCCTGTGCTTTTTCCAGTCCATACTTCCCTTTGTTCTGATCCTTGGAATTCATCCTTCTGGCTACAGCATCCTCTCTATAACTACTACCCCCTCTTTCATTGTACTTCCTGCTAATCTCCTAGACATACTTCATCAACGAAACACTCTAGGTAGGTCCTGACTCAGGGTCTTCCTCATTCCCCCAGCTTCTCGCCAGTATTCTCGGCATTGATAATATTCACATTGGTGGGCTAACAGTTTACACTTTTGGTTCTTTGGTCTCCTTTTCCTTGAACCTCCACCTCCTACACACTACCTCCCTGCACCTTGTCTTCACCAGACTTTACAACACTTCTGAAAACTGGATTTCTGAACACACCAGTTCACTTGCTCAGGTATACCCCTATCAAAGGCACATTCCATGACCGCCTGATACCTCCAATCCATTGACACACCCCCCAATAGCAATCCCACAGCTTTTGGTCCCACCTTAACAGGTCCCACCCACTTTCTTGTCCAACTTCTTTCCTTGGTGCATGATTACAATCACTCCTTTAAAATGCCTTTGACTTTGTGCTCTACACTTTTTTTTTTTCACTGTGTTGGGAATAACCACAACTTATTTGAAGAATATCAACCTACAGAGCACCTCAACCAACAATCCAGGTGATGTGTTCCCTTTATCATCATGATTGTGAGTCTCAAGTTGTGAGTGAACTTAGTACTACTCACTAATGCTGCTATTTACTAATAAGCTTACTTTCCCATCCCTTAGAGGAATACTTCATACATTCTCTTACCTGTTAATACCATTTCACTTATCCTCCTCACAAATGATTAATGATTTTTCTTGCCTTCTATTTCATTGAGATAACAAAAATAATCATACATGAACACACTCAATTTTCCAACAACCAATCTGTGTATCTACCTGTTCTTGAATCCATTTCCTCCTTCCTTCCTATCGCAGGGCAGTAAGTGCCTCATATCGGCACAGAATACTTAATACCTCAAAACCTACTTCCTGGACCCATCCAAACCCTCCACTCATGTGGTTATCCCCACCTTCTCTTTAAACTGGATTATATTTGCAAACAAGCTCACTTAAGTTTCTATTACCTAAAAATAAATTAAACTAAATTAAAATAGCAACATAAAATTACATAGAGAGATAGCTATATGCACACATATGCTTTTACATGTTTTTGTTCTTTTTTGTCCCCTTACAGCAAAAAGTCTCAACAGAGTTACCCCTAGAAGTTGCCCAATTCCTAACATCCAACCCAGGACAGTCGAGCCTGCATCCCCACTTCTCGAAAGACACCACTCTTGTTATGCTCAAAAATGACCTCCATATTGCTAAGTGCAGCCTAAAAAGCAATAAGTGTTATTGGCAACTCATGTCTTAGTTGTGAAATTAACAATTCATAGTGATCCTCCAAAGAATTAGGACTGAAGTATGGTACAGATTCACAAGTTACTCTGCAGCAGAGATGAGGCAGGGAGTGGCTCAGAACCACACAAGGAGTTAGGAGGAAGTATAGAAAAGTGAAGGTCAACACAAGGCCCTAGTCAAAGCCAGGAACTGGGGCCAGGAAGATATAAACATAAAGAATGGGGTTGGGGTTCCTGGGTGGCTCAGTGGGCTAAAGCCTCTGCCTTCAGCTCAGGTCATGATCCCAGGGTCCTGGGATCCAGCCCTGCATTTGGCTCTCTGCTCAGCAGGGAGCTTGCTTCCTCTTCTCTCTCTGCCTGCCTCTCTGCCTATTTGTGATCTCTGTCTGTCAAATGGATAAATAAAATCTTAAAAAAAAAAAAGAATAGGCCAAAGAACAAGCATGCTTTGTAATGATAAAACTAAAACCACTGACTGGTTCTCCAGAGCCCAGGGTCACCTTGGACATAGAGAAGTCATTTGACATTAAAGTTAAAAGAAGAGAGAGAGAGAGAGAGAGAGAGAATATATGCATTTACACACACACATATTTGACGCAAATATAAATATTTACAAACATACAATTTGACCTTTGGAAAGGATACAACCTTCTATAAATTATAAATCTTTTGTAGTAATTCCTTGGTACATACACACATAATTCTGTTTTTATAACTGTGTTTATTTTCAAACACATATACATTAGGTTATCTTATGTAAGTATGGTATTGAACAAAATGACTTTGTTGAACATTTGTCTGTCTACATATAAATAGAATATTTTGAATAAATAAATACATTTCTATGTACTGTTCGTGAAAATGCAGCAATCTCTACATTGGCACTGTTCTCTTTTATGTCAAGCCAATCTGTTGCAATTATCCAAATGTCTATTTTTACTATTCAATTTCCCAATAACATGTGTCTGTCTTCCTTGTCTCATTAACTCTCTATTCTTTTATGTGCTTCCTATAGAATAATCGGCTCTATTCACTATATTCCAAAGAATATTTTAAGAAAGTAAAGGGTATTTTGGATGAGGGGCAGCTTTATATAGCTGCTGATGATTATTGTGATCTTTGATATACTACATCTATTTACCATTTAAAGAAGATTTGATTCAGGCAGAATAATATTTTCATAAATTTATGTAGTAAATATAGTGCTTAGTATAGTAATAGTAACATCAAGAGTAATTGTCTTTACCCCTCCCTCTAATCTGGTTGAATTATACTGTACAATATAGTGCCCTCCAAATTAAAACACAGATGACTCGAATGTGGAGTTTGTGGTGGCTGTCAAAGATTCGTTTTCTGGATAGAATTCACGTCTCTTCTTTCTTGCAAGAGCTCTCCTGACATATGTAACAGAGTCCCTGCCCTGGGTAATGAGCAGGCACATGCACACTTTCCATGGGTTGTCCTTATTTCCAGAGCAGGAAACTTAGCATTGTATTCACATCAGCCAGTCTGCCCAGCTAGTGATCTCAGACTCATTTCTAGTTTCAGGAAAAATGCCAAGAAATCTCAAAACTGGATCGAGCCTGAAGTCAAAACTGATTTTTGACCTAGTGTTGTATATGGCAAACTTGTTTGCTATCGGGGCCCTATAACCAGATTGTAGTCTGCTCTGACCTATAAAGTATGTCAGAGAAACGCTAAGGGTCCAATGACCACTTTAAAATAATTTCATCAAAGGACAAATGTTCCTGAAAATAAATACATCGAGAAACTATGTTTCTTTGTCCTTTTATCTTAGTCAAACACCTTATTCATAACCGTCTAATGTAACAGAAAGCTGGATTTGACAACTACTTCTAGATCAGACACTAACTGGAACTTTCTCTTAGGGAAGAGATTTAACCTCCATTCATTCAAATGTATTTACTGACTATCCACTGTATGAATGTAGGTTAGGCAGAGTCCTAGACTTTCCTGGTCATAGAACCTTCAAATGAATAAAACTTTTGGGTTTTAGTGTTGCAAAATTCTGTATAGTTTTATGACATGTTATAAGATCATGAACCAGGGTAGAGCCTGTTTTATGCATTAATAACTGGTATAGCAAGGTGGGAACACATTTTGTGTATTATTTTAACCCAGCATCCACCAAACATAGCATTCTTTTTTTAAAGATTTTATTCATTTATTTTACAGACAGAGATCACAAGTAGGCAGAGAGGCAGGCAGAGAGAGAGAAGGGGAAGCAGGCTCCCTGCTGAGCAGAGAGCCTGACCTGGGGCTCGATCCCAGGACCCTGGGATCATGACCTGAGCTGAAGGCAGAGGCTTTAACCCAGGCACCCAAAATAGCATTCTTTTGTGCACAAAGACATCTCTTAAGCTGTTATTTTCTAATAAACAAAATATAGTTCTATGTTCTGCAGGAGTAAAAATTATGGTTTTAGGTTCCCTTAGCACTTCTTTTTAAAACTTTTAAGTTTTGTTCAAAGCTTATTGAAAAGACGTCATAATGTCCCTCTTTGGAACAGGCTACCCTCAAGCGCAGCTCAGGACCTCTTTTTCCATCAAAACAGAAATACATTCCCAGGAAAAAACTCCCCTCAAAATAAACTGAAGAGTGTACTGCTACATCATATCAGTACAAAGGAAAGCACAATAAGGATATATAACTAATATCATGCAGTTTTTCTAGGTGACAAACATATTCTCTCCCAAGACCTGCTTATAACCTATCCCTTCAACCAGTTATCCTAGCTCAGTCATCATGTATGATCTGATGAGCAAATGAAATATTTATCCCGATTCCATGACACAATTTTTAAACCACTTTATTAAGGTATAGTTGACATAGAAAAGCTGCCCATATTTAATGTACACAACTTATTGAGTTTAAGGATAACGGTACACCCTAAAACTATCATGAAACAATTGTGAAAGGATTGATTTCTGAATCTTGAGCTATCTCTCCCTCTTTTACTTTTGAATGGGGCAGATAAGAAAAAATTGCAAATACTAGGTTATAAAATGTAAATATTTGCTTCCAAAGTACTAATACCTCCCTACAAATGTATATTGATATTGCTTCTTGAATTACTTGCAAAATAAAATGAGAAGTATGGAAATGATGCACTTCAAGTTAGGAGTTAGTAGATTTCCAAAGCAAAATATCTCATGATGTAAAAGTACATGATGTTATACAACTGATTCCAAGAAGAGAGCACCTTCTGGGAAGGAAGTACTCATGATATTTGGAATAAGACTTTATAAGCTATATGCCAAGAGGAATAATCACAAGGTAATAATAAGGTAAACTGGGGCACCTGGGTGGTTCAGTGGGTTAAAGCCTCTGCCTTCGGCTCAGGTCATGATCTCAGGGTCCTGGGATCGAGCCCCACATTGGGCTTTCTGCTCTGCAGGGAGCCTGCTTCCTCCTCTCTCTCTGCCTGCCTCTCTGCCTTGTTGTGATTTCTCTCTGTCAAATAAATAAAATATTAAAAAAATAAGGTAAACTTACTCTGTTTATGTGATGTACGTATCATATTGCATATAATTATAGCTCAAAAAGATATTTTCACATGCTCTATTCTAGAGATATTCTTGTTTTCATTTTCATTTTATGATCCATGATCCATCCCAAATTGATTTTGGATTATAATGTCACATAGGAATACTTTTTTTTTTTTCCATTTGGACGTCCAAATGACCCAATACCATCTTCTGAAAAGATTTTCCATTGTCACGGCAGAGTAAATTTTATCTATAGCACAAATAAGTGTGGGTTCCTTTTTGGATTCTGTTTTATCTCAATTCTAATTGTCTAGAGTAGCACCAATACCAAACTATATCATTTAGAATAGCTTTATTGTGACTATTGTATTTGATAGAATAATTCTTCCAACTTTATTCTTCTCCGAGACTCTCTTATTAATGCATGACCCTTTGCAATTTTAACAATATTTTGAAATCAACATGTTAAATTCTATCAATAATTTTGATGGTGGATTGATTAAATCTATATAGTTCTCTTTAAATACTACTTTATAATATTAAATCTTCCAACCCTTTGCCATGGTATATCCCACCCTTTGTGTTCTTCTGTAACTACTCAGTTTACATAATTTTCTTTTAGATGGTCTATGTAAGCTTCAGCACACTTATTCTGGCACTTGTTGTGTTTTTATTGTACTACTAATGCTATTTTTAACTTTCTGACCATGATCTTTAACACTTCAAATTCAACTTATGTTCCAATTAACCGAATCTGTGTCCATGACTCATGAATGTTCCATAGTTTTATACTAATACTTTGTCCAATATGTGAATTAACTGAAAAAGATCATAGCTATGAGCACAAAGGCATTTGTTATAAAAGTGTTTTGTTATTTGGATTTATTGGCCTATGTCTCATCATGATGGAGGAGGAAAATGTTTCTCACAAGACATTCAGAGAGCTTTGATCACCATTACGAGGGCTCAGAAACTAAAACGATCAGCACAGTAACTCAGAAATTGAAATTATGGTAAATGTAAAGATATGGGTTCCATCACTAATGTCACAAAAGGAAATTTTCAAAAATCCATTCCCAGGAAAATTCCCACGTAGCATAACTGGGCATTTACCCGGAGGGGATTCCGTAGCTTAGTGCTGGCAGACAAGTAGCTTTCTTATCTCAAACTTAAGGTGCAGAACTGAGCTCTGCAGACCACTGGATCTCTCTTTGTTGGTAAAAAGATTCTCAGCAAACACCCAGATCCTGTTCCTTGCTTTGTCCCACATTCACCTGCTAGTAATGGTCACCAGAGGTGAACTTTGAGGGGAGTTCCAGACACAAATTGAGTAGTTGAATCTCTAACACACACACATACAGCTTCTGTCTGTTCTTCCCACATTGCATGTTCCTCAAGTCATCAAGAATCATGAGGAATTAACTGATTCTGTCAGTATCCATGGTTATATCCACTTGGACCTTGAGCATTCCTGGATTCATCTGTGGAATAGCTCAGCTGGAGTTCTCATTCCTTGATCTTGGATGCCAGTTCTCCCATTTGGCAAGTGGATCTCACAGTGTTCTGCTGAGAGAACAAAGAGCAGAGGGACACAATAAGTAAACCCTCTTCATTGAGTTCCTTCTGCAGGTTGATGATATATACCATGTTGATTGACTTGTAAATTCTGAACCACACATGCCTCCCAGGAATAAATCTCACTCGATCAAGGTAAGTGATTTTTTTAATGTGTTGTTGGATTCAATTTGTAATAGTCAGTTGAGGATTTTTGCAACTGTGTTCATCAGAATTATTGACCTGTAGTTCTCTTTTTTCATGGTGTCTTTATCTGGTTTCATATCAGGGTAATACTGGCTTCAAAAAACAAATTTGAAAGTTTTCCTTCCTTTTCTTTTTTTGGGAAAAGTTTTAGAAAAGTAGATATTAACTCTTCTTTAAATGTTTGGTAGATGAGCACTGGCTGTTAAAAGCAACTAATGAATTGCTGAACACTACATTAAAAATTAATGTACTATATTTTGGCTAATTGAATGTAATAAAAAATAAAAAAATAAATGTTTGGTACAATTCACCTGTGAAGCCATATGATCTTGGACTTTTATTTTGATTACTGATTCAATTTCATTGCTGGTAATCAGTCTGTCCAAATTTTCTTCTTAAAGCTTCCTACTTCAGGTTTGGTAGGTTGTTGTTTATAGAAATTTATCTATTTCCTCTAGGTTGTCCAATTTGTTGGCAGGTAATTTTTCATAATATTCTCTTCTAATTGTTTGAATCTGTGGTGTTGGTTGTTAATTCTCTCTTTTGTGATTTTGTTTATTTGAGTTCATTCTCTCTCTCTTTTGATGAGTCAGTCCCTCTTGCTTTCAAAGAGGAATGTTAGGCTCCCCAGTGTGATAGTCTGTTTCTCTCCCTTCTCTTGGCCTGGGGGTGTCTCCCTCCGATGACGGCCTTAGCATCTTTTTAGGTCCCCACTAGGACTCTGACCTTCCTATCCTTTTCAGTGTGACCTCTTTTTTGTTGTAGTTTTGTTTGTTTTTTGTTGTTGTTGTTGTTGTTCCTACCTTTAATTGTGGATTTGTTCTGCCAGTATTTTGGTCATTTTCTGGGTATTGACACTGAGAAAAGTGTTATCTAGTTGTGTCCAGGGGACAAGGTGAGCTTAGGGTCCTCACTGCACCATCTTCCCCCAAGGTACTTTTTTACCAGTTACTTCTTTAAAGTGCTCACAATGGCAACTGCCTGACCTCCACTAGATGTATAGATGCATGGATATCTTTCTTCATTCTTGATTCTGTTCCATTGTTCTAAAGCTCTGTCTTTATGCCAGTACCACAAAGTCAATTACCATGGCTTTGTTGTAAATCAGGAAATGTAAGTCCACTAAATTTGGTCTTTTTTTTTTTTTTTAAAGACTGTTTAGGCTATCAGGATCCCTTCCATTTCCAAATGAATTATAGGATCTGATTGTCAGTTTCTGCAAAAAAACACAGCTAGGATTCTGAAAGGTGCTGTGTTGAATCTGTAGATCAATTTGGATAGTATTATCATATTACTAATATTAAATCTCCGAGCCATGACTATGGAATATCTTTCTATTTATTTAGGTCCTTAGATTCTTTCATCAATGTTTTGTTGTTTTTAGTGTACAAGACTTGTTGTACTTCATTTTTAAAATTTATTCCTGAGTATTCTTTTTGATACTATTCCAGATAAGAATTTTTCTTAACTTAGAGTTCAAATTATTCATCGCTAGTGTACAGAAATACCGTTAGTTTTTTATAGATCTTAAATCCTATAAACTTTATGAATTTATAACTAGATTCTGTTATGTCCCAATAATGGGTCCGTGATTAAAGGAGGGAGACTGATATAAAGCAAAGGACAAGCAAAGCTTTATTTCACGCCAAGCATCCAGAATCTAACCGAACATTCAGGGATGCACCTCTTACAAGAGAGGGCAACCCTTCTCTGTTTCACAGACTAGCTTTTAAGGGCAAAGGCCATGCAGTCAGGCCTGGCCACGCACAGGTGGCCAATGAGATTGTAACACACACAGGAATCTCCACAGTGATACTAGGTGACCAGTTGAGTTACAATTTACCCTAGCAGATATTTGAACCAGCTTATTACACCTTGATTAGGATTGGTGCCAAAAAGGCTCCCAGAGAGCTGGAGTCCCTACTCCTTGGTAGCTAGGGAGACAGTATGCAACCCCCCCACTGATCAGATGTCTCCACCTGGCCTGACCCACCCCTGTATCTGGGCTTTGTTACCTGGAGCTGGTTTCTGGGACTTGTCTCCAAGTAAATCCCCTGGGGGAAGGGGAGCAGGGACAGTTTCTAAATAGGTCCTTACAGATCCTAAGTAATTCTTTTTTTTTTTAAAGATTTATTTATTTATTTGACAGACAGAGATCATAAGTAGGCAGAGAGAGCAGAGGAAGCAGGCTCCTCGCTGAGCTGAGAGCCCAATGGGACCATGGACCCTGGGACCATGACCCAAGCTGGAGGCAGAGGCTTTAACCCACTGAGCTACCCCAGCGCACCTAAGTAGTTCATTTTTAAAGATTTTATTTATTTGGCAGGAGAGAGAAAGAGCACAGACAAGCTGGAGTAAACGCAGGCAAGGGAAAGCAGGCTTCCTGCCCAGCAAGAAGCCTGAGGCAGGACTTAATCCCAGGACCCAGGGATCACAACCAGAGCTTAAGGCAGATGCCCAACTGACAGAGACACCCAGGTGTCCTGAGTCTATGTGATTTTATCTCTAACCCTCACAACAGTGATATACAAAGGATGTTATTATTATTTTTTACAGATGTTGCTAAGAATAGGAAAGAAGAATTATGAGACTAAGGGAAATTAAGAATAAATTTTGACAAAAATAATACATTGTAAAGACTATAAAACAATCGACAGGTTAAAATGTACTCTAATATCATCTACTTTCTAATATGCCATGTGCCCTCCAGTGACCCTGGCTCTCCTTAACCTTAGTAATTTATTCTTAACACCACCTTATGAACAAATAACCATTTTGCCTATCGGCGCACCTCAAGTATGACTTATCTTTTTCTTTGACTCTGTAAATCTGCAAAATATCAACCATTTGTATTTTCTAAAATGACTTAATCCTTAGTAGCATATCCTATTGTGATTCATTACTCAAGAGTAAAAACTACCTGCTATGTCATAAGAAAGACGTTTTTTTTTCTTTTTACAGTAATTTAAGTCTCATTGAAAGGCTAAGATTACATTATGCTTGATAATGAGGGAAAAAAGAGGAAAGAAATCCTTTAAAATGTTCACAGTATCTTTGATGTTATTGATTTCATTTGCTCCAGATTAAACAGAATTCTGACTACCAGGAAGTTTGTAGGACTGTGGGAGTATGGCATGCCAGAAACACCAAAAATTAATGAAAGGTCAAATTATAATCTTGATAGGAGTTACATAAAACTTCTGTTTTCTCAGTTTTTGTTTCAGGCAACTGGCTGTCTCAGACTTCAAAGTCCAGATAGTGATGTAGACTCAATATAGTGAAACCAGATTCCAAGTAATATTTTATTTCACTGGATGTCAACAGCTCTTTAAAGTAACCTCTTTTATCTGGAATCCATGTGAGAAAGATAGCCTGCCACTGCTCAGAATAACAAACAAATACCCTGGCTATACCCACCTCTATGCTATATACTGCCTAAAGTCCCTTGGAAAAGGAAATGGGCTGCATTACAGTTTCAAAAATAGCCAGAGATTGAAAATCAATGCACCACAGAGCACTTTGTTTTGACCCTTTGTCTAAAGGGCAAATGCAGACTGATCAGATTCTAGAACTGAGTGCCATATACAGGGATTTGTTTCCTGCACAAAACCTCAAAGAAAACAGTGCAATCAAATGGTAATGAAGAGAGGGCCTGAGTGCATACAGTGGTATATTAAACTTGGAGGAGCTAATGTGCATTTTCCTGTGAATCAGCCTCCCCATAGGACTCATTAGGAATGCACATTAAAGATACAGACAAGTGTGCCATTTTTAAATCAAGTGTCTTATTTCTTACAGCACTATTAGTATTGTACGCATTCTGGTAAG